>NC_056597.1:18093210-18415710 GCF_018340385.1 Cyprinus carpio | reverse complement strand
ATTTATTTGGTGAATTGATCGATATTCCCTAAAGAGTTTCAAATCTCATCCAAGACTATTTGGATGCAGAATTAGAAGGCAGCTGCCTATAGGCAAATACGCAATGTGGCAGTTTACAAGGTCTTGGAACAGAGCAACTGTCTATCATCTGCCCAGTGCTTTTTTCTCATCGCCTCTATCTCCTGTCTTTCTAATCTTGTCAAACCTCTGGTCTTCAGCACACACTGTATCCCACTGTGGATCAGAAAATTCGGAGAGAAAGCTAGAAAGGCACTTTGCCTATTGCTTTAGGTTTGGAACAACACATTCTAAAATATTCCAAGGGTCTGCAGAATACTATAAAACTGCATACAATTTTAAAACACAAAGAAATTAATAAAGTTTCTTTCTTTATACCTTAGTATTTTCTACACTGAGCATTTATCAGCTGCTCATGTAAAATTTTGCATTAGTGAAGCAAATTTGATGCATTTATACGGCATATTTATACCACAGAAATGTACGAATTACAAATTTATAAATTACAAAAAATACTTTTCTTGGTGTATTTGGGTGCACCACACAAAATATGTCAAAAAACATGTCCAGATCATATTTCACCACAAAATCAGAGAAAATAAATAATTAGACAATTATATTTTAAAACTAATAATTTAAATTTTGTTATTTTCATGCACATCCCCCACCCCATTTCTCATAAGCATTATTGGGGGGGGGGGGGACTTCTCAGTACTGTAATGTAAAAAAAAAAAAGGAATATATTATTTAAATGACATACATAACTTAATTTGTTAAAAACTTAAAAGTTAATTGTAATTTAAATAAATATGTGTAAAATATTTATATTATATTGAGGTATATTTGTTTTATGCTGATTTTAATGAAAACAAAAATGTATTATGTGAATTAAGGAAATATAGGCATCGTTATTTTCTGCAGATTACTTCTTTTTTCCTTTTGGTTTCTGAAGGGAAATCTGTGACGCATCTGCAAAAAAGAGCCATTCGCTCAGTGATACACACTTTTCCCAAATGCATCAATTTACAGAAGCTGTACAAAACCTTATGAACATCTAATTCATTTGTATGTTCGACGTTAGACTGGATAGAAATGACCACCAACAGTAAATTTTTCAAGAAGCTACAAGAAGTCTCCTCACCTCTTTCTGGTGATATTTAATGGCCAGCTTGAGTTTGGCCAAGTCTCGGCATTCTCGTGGGTCCAGCTCCTCGCTCTGGTCATCACGGTGATTGAGGATGGTCTCCAGCTCACGGGAGCTACGTGCCTGGTCCAGCAGGTCTTTAGCAAAGAGCTTACACTGTTGAGAAAGCTCCTCGTACTCTTGTCGAAACTCGTTCTCCACTTTACTGAGCTCCTTCAGTTCCCAGCCCAGTCTGAAGGCGGTTAGGATGGGATCCTCGCTGGAGAGCGCGATGAGAGAGGGGCTGGCGAGCGCTTTATAGATGTTGAGACGGGACCGAGAGTGACGCAAGCTGTCCACCTCAGAGCTGGACACACACTCCACACAGTCACAGCGGATCTGGTGCGGCCGAGGGATGGTGACTTTGCGTTGGACAAGGAGTTTGATGATCTCATAGTTGTTTGTGTGGGCAGCGAGCATGATGGGAGTGATGTCAGGTGTGAACTCGGAAAACTGGGCGTCCATCATTAATGATGGAACCTGAGAAAGAGGGGACAAAAACGAAAGTGTGAAAAACACCTGCACAAGCTGCTGAGACTCTGTCAGTATGGCAATCCACCAACCCACACTGCATGTAAACACAAACTACACAGCGAAGCAGCAGCATACAGATGACTGGACGAGAGTGCAGCCAGCTCTTCTCATAGGAACTAAAAATCACAAATGAGCTCTCTAATATCCCAGCTGCTTGCTGTACCAGCCATGAGATTAAATGGGGAATAAACTGACAATTTAGCTGGTCAGTGAGAAAAAGGCCCTACACTGAGAAAAAAACAACAAAAAAAAAAAACAGAAGCTGTGTCTTCCTGTAAAATATAGAGTAACAACATTTAACAGAAATGTTAAATTTACTAAAATCTGATTTTACATCTATAATATACTGATAACCACAATAAAACCAGGCGGTACAGAGAAAACCACATAAAGAATCAAAATTTATCATGAGTAACTTACATGGAAATACAAAACACCATTATACAGTAGTAACATACAGGTGACACTAAAATAATGCAATAAACATTAATTTAACAACATACAATGTAAGATAAGGCCCCAATGGACATACAATAAGTGACAAAAAAAAAGAAGAATCATAATTCTGTCATGACAACTCTCTGCTTTTGCTGCTCCAGCAGAACAAGTACCGATGCTTGCTACTGTCAATACATCCACAGACATGCTGCTGTGAACATGTTAGAAATACTGCTGCTGTACATATAACATATATGAAACAATGCAAATGAAATCACCCTGCAGCAAATCTATACAGGTGGAGCTGGGGAAGATGGAGGGTTTCTGAAGATTGGTGCAACTTCTACAGCAGGCACTATCTGAGATTTGAATGTTGAGAAGCAAGTTCATTGGCTGCTATGCCCTGAAGATGAACCACAAGCCAGTTAGAGCCTTTCCACTCTTTCACCTCTCCTTCTATCTGTCTTTCACCCCGTTTGTACCTTTTCTTCCCATCCATCACATCCTCACTCATTCAGATGCTTTACCACAAACCATTGTGTAATTCCTTCCCTTTTTATCCTGATTGTTTACCTTCATTTAGGAATCAAGGGCTGTACTTTCAAGAGCAGATGACTGCATGAAAACACACAAACACACTTAAAAGCATATCATATACATAACACCATTAATTTATTTTTAAATGCCAGTATATGACCAAAATATTCAATCCTATCATAAAGACATATGATATGAAAGCCATATCTGCCACGAGAACATTATGGGAATATGATTTGTGATACGTCGGTGTTACAAGCCAGCAAGTGAGTAAGTGAGGTTTGCAAACGCATTTTATTTAGAGATTTATTTTCAGTCCATTAGTATAACAGTCCTCCCCCATAACTCCCAAGTGGCTGCAAGGGTTGCTATAGTGATAGCAATGCAAAATAGCCCATGCTCTGTGAACGGCGGGCACATGGTACACGGGCTAGATTCCAATTTAGGCCCCACGGCACTTCCCGCAACAATCTCACTTGATGTATCTGCAACACCGTAGTTCACTTTAGAAAACCAAATAATGAAGCAAAATAACAAACCTGGCTACCGGCTTTATTTCCCCTAATGCTTGTTCACTCTAACATCAAAAGTATAGGAACCCTGTGCCTCTCTTCTGAACCGTATTAGTGATGCAGCACTTCACTTCATAAAAGTGTGCACGTCTAATCCAAGAGGGAGCAACAAAGCTACCTGGAGCTGCATAACATCATCGCTGTTCCACTGCAACTCGATGAAGCTGTAGAATAGTAATAGAGTTACAAAATAATTCATCTTTCCACATATTTACTCTATCCCAGGGCTTCCCAAACATTTTGCAGCTGAACTCCTTAGACATACAATATTTTCTTGAGATTTTAAGTTAATATTTTAATGATTTATCATCACATTCGCAAGCTTATGGTTCTCTGATGTTGGTTTATGATCATATGACACACAAGTAAACAGATAATCTATCTTTAGTTAGTGTTTTATTTAGAATTTTGAACTCTTATACTGAAGACTGAAATATATTACTGTTGTAAATTACAATTGTCCTGTAAAATAAAAAATAATATTTGATAATTATAGGTCTCATTCTTATTTTACACTGCAAGTTATAATACCAATATTTTTACCTCAAATTTTTCACTTTCAAAAATTCAAATCTTTAAGCTTTTATTTGCAGTGCAAGACATATATAATCCCGGGTTCGAGTTCCGTCCCCCTCTCCCTCGGTGAGCGTGATTTCACCAAGTACAAGATGTTCCTGGGTCAACATCCTTGTTGATCCTGGAACAACATTCCAATCGACCAATCAGAATTGAGATATAACTTTTCAGGAAACATCTGTTTTAGGCTTAAAACCAGGATTAGGTGCTTCTACACCCTTGTTAATCAGCTATCATTTCCCACTGATTTTAGGAATAAATTATGGGTAAGGTTAGGTTTAGGGTAGGGATTGGGTTAAGTCTATATTTTTGGACAGTAATGTTGATCCAGGAACATGTCTTACTTGGCAAAATCACGGCGACCCTCTCCCTCTCTCCCACTTTGCTTTCTGCCCACTTATTGTTCAGTTGAAATAAAGGCATAAAATGGCAACATTTTTGGGACATTTTGTCAATTTATGTATGTTATGTGAACAATGTAAAATCTGGAACACTGAAACCACAGTTTCTTAAAATAATGCTTATTTACCAGATGTGTAGCATCCTGTTGATAACCACAAACAATGATTTTAACTCCTCCCTCAGTGTTTATAAACAAGCGGGAAATGTGTTTATAGTAAATAACTCTGTTCACAGTACACTTGTAAGAATGCATGCCAGCAGCACCACAACTCTAAAAGACCTCATAAATTACTAGAAAAGCTCAGATTTCTATCCTGTGTTGACTTATTTTCTATTGCAACAGGAAATTAGGGTGGGACACATTGAACAGCCAATAATTTCTAGTTTAAAAGAATAATTTGACATTATGTAAAAAAAAATATGATACTCCATTAAACACACACAAAAAAACCTACTTGCTCAATTTACATAATTAAAATACACTAATGCAATACAGCTCTTGAACAATCACAGTTTATTTTTACTCCATGCAATCTGTCTAAATTTGTAAAACACAAGTTTACTCAATCCAATAATCCTTAGCATTAACATTTTTCATTGGCAGTAACAGTGCATTACTGAAACTGGTCAGAGTTTCCAGGAGGCTTTGCATGGGACTGGCTGGGGAGAGTAAATGATGAAATAAAGCTTTATTTAATGTTTTGTGCAAAATGAGAAAAGTTGGAGGCTTTTTAGTGTTTAATGATCAGTTATTAGGGGACTCAGAAGAGTTTATGTTAGGGTGTTGTTTTTGTGGTGAAAAGTGGAACTGTTGAGCACCTTGTCCAGAGAGAACATATATGACTTGATAAAGTATAAATAGATTTGATTGTTCAGATCACACATGCTAACTTTACAGAGTTGAGAACCGAACGGTCTACAGAGAAACTCTGAATGAGATACATTAAATGAGGCAACCATGAAACTCAAGCACTAAATGCCATGAGTTTGCAAATTACTTTAATGTTAGAGAACCACTCTCCACAACTGAATAAAGTTAAGCAAAATAATAATATTTTTTAAGTGAAGAAGAACTGTGGAGGCTGTGAATTCAATGGAATTGCTGTACGTATATGAAAAAACGATTTAAAAAATAATTTAATGAGTTTCTGCAGAATCTGCATTTCCTGCTCAGCTTTACATCAGCTATTCACTTGTAGATGAGAGTGATTCTATATGCATCATTGGTTCTACTCCTTAAAAAAAGGGCATTCACAACCTCAAGCACTGATGAATTCATAGTGATAGCTTTTGTGTGCAGTAGCTTCCTTCTGGCACCACGCTGTACAAAAAGAACCTCGTTCACAGTGAATACTGCTGTCACATGCCCTTTTTCAGTGTATGTTAGCGGAACCCGCTTGAAGTTACATTCCCCTTCATTCTCCACTGGCCACCCAATCAAGCATGCTGCAAAACTCGATCTATGAGAATACAGGAATGCAAGCATTTCAGGTTAATCTTACCATTGAATGAGGGGAAAGATTAGAGGATAACAAAATGCAATCCAATAAAGATTTGTCATGCTACGTGAGGTGAAAATCAAATCTGAAAGATAAATCTCTGCCATCTCATCTTTTCTATTAGCTTTGAAACACCCACTCACCTGAACACATGCACATAGAGTACAACCACAAATATGAACAGTTCCCACCTGCATACACACTGTTCACACAAACAGCAATATGGCATTGCATAAGTAAGAAGACACCTACAAAATACATATGCAAGCACAATATTTATATGTACTGTGTGTCCGAACCAGTTGTGAAGGTTTGGGAATTAAGAACTGGTTGTAATTCAGAATAAGTTCTATTATTTTATTGACGTTCAGTGCCACTGATGATCAGAAAGTTCATTCTATCACTGTTGTGGATAGTATGCTGTACTAAAGAACCACACCACGAAAGTTGTTTTGCAAACAAATGTACATTGCCACAGCAAGAGGAATTATGGTTTAGCTGAATTATGAGCTTACAGACACGAAAGAATACAAAGATACAGCGTTGTCCTCTATACTTGAATCCAATGCACAAAATTACTCTCTTGAATCAGTTCTTCTTTTTAAAGAATGAGTCAAAATTTAAAAGTGCATTGAATCATAATTATTTGAGGAAGTGCTGATATACTGAATCATTAAAGTCCTTTTGTTCTAATCAGCTACAATAAGCATTCTCAGTAACAATTTAAACAATATATTTTATTTGTGAACTTATGTTCAGCTATGCTTTTTAATACTTAACTTTTTACTATTTTTGAATTTTTCGGATCATCAGTCATCAAAGCTAGGTAAATACTGGTCACAGACACAGAGATTTCAATTAAATTTTACCAAGCTGATTACTCACTAAAAACTCCCACAGATCATGTTTTCAGGCAATTTTAAGTCTTATTTTGATGTAACAAAGTGATTATATCTAAGTGTGAGTTGCTAGCTTACTTTTTACAATTAGCATTCCCATTCATGAACGTTGAGTGCACACAAGAGGCGAGATCTATCACATGAACCAATCATGGCCGATCATAACCAGTCATATCCAATCATATCGCGATGGAGGCAAGTATTTTTTGGGGGGTGATATTACTGTAAGACTTGACTACATCATTCACGGTGCTTCACTGTGGTTTCCTGCTCTTTTGCCACCTGCTCAATTTGCTCACCATGGCTCTCTGATTGGTGGAATTTTCTTTACAGCATCATGGGAAATGTAGTTTTTCACCAGGAATTCTGCTGTTAAAATAAGTTTAAATAATTCAAGACAACAAAAGAATATATTATCAATTAACAACTTTCAAGCTCATAAGTCATTATTAATTTTTAGTCCAGTTATAGTTAATTTCCTTATGGAGAAATTTGTTGCATTGCACCTGGTCATACGCAGTGTAAACCAGCTTAAAAGTTCACTATGGCTACGCACCAGCATATGCAGCGCTGGTATCCCTCTCAAGCTTCTTAACTAACTTATCCAACACTGCCAGACCAAGTCTAGACTTGAAAGCATAAACCAGCCTGGACCACAATAGAAATTAATACTAATGCAAAGTGTCTCTTTTCATCTGAGAAAAGGATATAAAACCCCAACACACATACAGACCTGTTTTTCTCCACTGGGTTTCCTGTGGGACAGCAGTAACTCTACAGCTCCCACCACTTCTTTGCGGATGGCGTAGAGCAGAGCGTCTCCAGTGTTCACTCCATGATCCAGAAGCAGCTCCATCACCTCAAGGTTCTCATTTTCAATAGCAATTAGTAGCGCACTGCGGCCCAATGGATCCACACAGTTGACGTCAATATTGTAGTAGACCTCTGCCTCACGTAGTGCATGCTGGACCCCTGCATAGTCACCCTTTTCCACGGCCGAAAGGAACGAACGCTCCTCTAGGGAAAGCTCTACCTCCGCCCGGACGATCTGTAGAGGGATTCGGTCCCGGTACGGAGAGTAGCTGCTCTTTTTGTAGTATAGATGTGACATGGGATTCATGATGGATGCTGGTAGAAGGAAAAAAATAAACAGAGACAGAGAAGCTGTAATAATTTAATATTCACTAACAAACAGGAAATGGGCACTTGATAAACAGTGAGTCAGCTTACTTGCTGTTTGGCAGTGGAAATAGTATAAATTTATGAAATACATATTTTATAATTCCACAGAAGTAATTTCAATGATCTTGAAATGAATTTAAAGATGCTTTTTGAGGTTTAACCTGAGATAAAAAGAAGTGAACTTGTAGACAGATATGAGAAATTAATAGGTAATCATTAATGTTCACTACATCTACAAAAACACATACTTGAAATTTCTTTTTAATAGGACTGATGCCTCAAGTCATTTTTCTTAATGGCCACAATGTGGTCACAAGCAACAGCTACAGTAGCAATGTTATTATATTCAGTCATCAAACTGTGGTGCCAGTAATTCAGCTTGGCCATATTTGCTACACTATTAAAAGAATTAGAGCAAATTCAAGTGTGTGTGTGTGTGTGTGTGTGTGTGCCTACTTAAACATATTTTGCGGACAAATTTATACCCAAAAGTGAGCTAAACCTGACAAAATCTCCAAAAACCTCCCTTTGGGGATATCATCATTTGTAAAACTGGTATAAAAGTCTATGCCTATGCAATGTGCCCATTTAGATATCTAAGTAAACGTGTGTGTGCATGTGTGTGTGAACATAATGGTGTTTTACTAATATTTACATAATTTGGTCTGTCTTTAAGGTACTCTCATATTTATATAAAGAAGAAGTGTCTGTTTCTGTGATTTGAATCAGATTTAAGTCTTAAAGCTGCATTGTTTTTTTTTTCTTATAAACACATTCACTGAAAAGATTCATTCAGATTCATTCGTTGATTCATTCAGTGAATCCTTCTGCAAGTAACAATGTTTCACCAGTAGGTGACAAATGACAACCACAAATGGCAAGCATTAATCCAATCATTAATGACACGTTATAATCTTTCAGATCAATACAAAAGGCTGACAGCATGAAGGTTTGTCTATTAAATGACCAATCAGAATGGACATTGAAATGACGCAATGCTTTTTGCTTCAGAGTTGTGTCCATATACAAAACCAATCAAGAGGAAAACCATTCAAGCCAATCAGCTTTCAGTATCAGTTCAGAACATTATCAAACCACTATGATATTAAAATAATAGGTGAAGATAAAATTACATTTTAAACAAAATATTTATAAAATCCAGACAAATAAAGGCTCATATATAAATAGAACTACTTCAGCTCATCACTACAAGACTGGGTAGGCTACTTTGATAGACCCAATGTCAGACTGCTTACTTGAATCAATCAGTTTTTTACAGATGCGGCCAATAAACTCAACCTAGATTATGCCTTTAAGGAAACTCCACATACTGTAAGTGGCTGCTTTCTTTGGGCAGGAAAAGTATTTCTTTGCTATTTCTGTTTTTCTGCTTTCTGTGTGTGGATAACATTCAATTTATTGTTATTGGTAAGCAAACAAGTGGGATATTCAAAAGGATTTACCAGTTTACCGGTTTTGACAGTTCATCTCAACTCATTCCAAAGTGTGCAGATAAGTGAATGAAAAATATCCCACTAATTTCAGAATAAATGAGAGAACTTGAGTAATTACTGAGATTGACTCCGTGAAGATGTTGCATCCTGCTTTGATCTTCTTCTCTGAAGAAGATGAACAGACACACCAGGTGGCGTCTTCCATATGGTCTCGCTTCAACTGACACCACACATGCACACACACTTATCAGCACACTCAGACTCATTAGCACCCAATTCACACTTTGCACTGAATTTTACATTATGGGGTCTAACCGGTGTCTAATGGATGCAGATCCCCTAATCCATTGATAATGTAGACATCATGTTATCTATAATATCTAAAAAAAAATTCCAGGGAACTACTGTAGAACTCTGACTTAATTTATTAGCACTCTTTCAACTCATCAATTTCAATATTTATACAACTATGTACTTTCTGTTGAACCACTGCACTATGCAATTAAAGTCAGAAATCTAATTCCTTAATGGATCTCACAGATTTTATTGTGAACAACCTACCCATGCATGTTTTTTGAGCTGGTAATTATTTATTAAAATGTTATAACTCCTGTTGAAATGATGAATGGTGACAAAAGCTGGACTTCAGTCATTTAGTCCACTAAAATCTAGGGATGCACCCATACCATTTTTATTTTTTTATTTTATTTTTTTTCAAAACTGATCCTAAACCAAAATTCCCAATATCGGATGATATTGATCCGATACCATTTTAGGGTCGCATCTTGTGACATCATATTCTGTTTTTGGTTTGTTGAGATGTCTTTGGTTCATGTTGCATAAGTGTTAAATTCTTTAATGAAAACTATGATTAAAAAAGTTGATTGATAAGCTTTTTTCCTATGACTAACGCCTTGTCCGCACTAATACGTTTTCATTTGAAAATGCATCTTTTTCCCTCTATTTTGTTCTTCCGTCCACACTGAGATGGCATTTTTAATCAAGGAAAACTGAGCTTTTTGAAAATGCTCTCCAGAGTGGATAAATTTGAAAATGCTGTTTTCACGTTGTAGTGTGGACTGTGAAAACAGGCTTTTGAAAATGATGATGCAAGTTTAGTCATGTGACACATATTATACCAATAGATATCCATGTTTATACTGGTATTCTGCACGTTATGTACTATGCACTTTCCCACTATTGCTATAAATGTGTTACTTTGTACACTCTTCTATCACAGTCCTGCAAAGATGAAAGCAAATTTACATGTGATAGCTATTTGCAGCAAAACAATTTTGCAGCGTTTTAGATCAGACATACAATCGTGAGTGTGTGTGACCCGGACGCATCAGTGACAGGGTTCCCACACCTTGGTTAACTTCAAATTCAAGGACCTTTCAAGGACTTTCCAGGTCCAATACCCTCCAATTCAAGGACTTAATGTGGAGACACATTTCAAGTGAGAGCAAGGTTACATTGCGTTACCTTGTAAGATACATTGTTACAGTTTTCATATGTCAAACACAACTATGCAAAAAAGCTTCTTCTTTTTTGCATTTATTTTTGGCCATATGACAGAGATCTGATATTCTATTTGTCATATTTCTGTTTTGCATAAAACTGAAGAATATTCAGTACATCCTATACTGTATTCTAAAATTATCTGATATTATCTTTTGCATTAGGGTTGCCAACTTCAGAATATGAAAATAAGGGACTACTGTGATTCTTTATAGGAAAATAAGGGACAGAAAAAGGGACGCTCAAAATATTTGTTCTGTACCACATAGAGTGTGTCATTTCGGTGTCTACAGTTAAGTATGTGTATAAAAGGTTCTCAGAAATCACATTTGTTTTGCTTAACCTATACAATTATTCTAAAAATAAAGTTTAATGTCAAACAAAAAATGTCCCGCATGTTATACACAATGCATAGGCCTGAGTAAATTTTACCACAATAGAATTGTGACTACACAAGTGTTGTGGTAATTTAGGAGGTGAATATACTTTGAAATTACATACAATATGGCATAAAATTTGAAAGTATAACAACTGAACATCTATTAAACTTCAATCAAATTAGCATTTTTTTAAAAACAATGACATTTAAAATTTTGAACTAAAATGTTATTGCAACCACATAGCCTATGAATTCATGAAAATGTTTTTTTTTTTTTTTTCAGATTCAAAACTTTCAAGGATTTCAAGGACCCGTGGGAACCCTGCAGTGAATGGTGAGTTATTTAAAATTTTAAATAATCCTGTCAGAAAAACTGCATGAAAACGTCTCATATGTTCCATGTTTATCATCTCCAGTGAGCTTTTTTGAGGCTTTACGTGTGCGCAGAAAGCGAATTTAACATTTTCTGATGTTTCAGTGTGTATGAGACACTTTTGGAAAACACTTGAAAACGCTAGGGTGGATGGACAGCGTTTTAAAACGAAAACGCCATTTTCAAATATATCCGGCTTAATGTAGACGTAGCCTAAAATGAGACGATTACAAGACGACAATAATGTTTTTAAATGACAACATTCATTGCAATTATAATTTTGAGCAATCTAAAATTTGACAAAAAAATTGGACACGGTTGACTAAATAAAACTAAGACTAATTTAAAAGATAAAGACTAAATTAAAAATGGCTGACAAAATTCACAGTATGTTGCATTTATATCAGTCAGACTGCATCAGAGATTGTTTGGAAATGGACCCCCTTAAACGGTAGGTTTCAGTCTGCTTGTTTTGTGTGAACCAAAGTTCAGATGGCAGTGTTCACTTGTTTAAACGAAATTCTCTAACAGAGCATTCCCACTAGAGTTCGTTTTAACTGAACCAAACCTACCAAGTGTGAACACACCTTTACAGATGACCTCAAGGTCACATTCAGATATGCCTCCTTCCAGTCAACCACCAATAGATAAAACCAAGTCTCTTCCATACTTCTGTTACATCAAAACTACACATCTTTTATTAAAAGAAAGTCATTCTGTGGTACCCAACAATGATTTTACCAAACAATAAGTCGGAACTTTTTCTTTTTCCGAGTTCTTTTTCTCAGCATCTCTAAATATCCACACCATGTTAATCCTATGCTGGTGAACACATCAGTGCACTTGCCCCCACTGCAGCTGGTACACCCACACAGCTTTCTGCTCCTTAATGCTAATTTTTAGATACTGGATAAGCACATGGAACAGGCAAACCTTTCCAGGATCAGTACTGATTTAAAAAAACTAAACCATTGTGTTCTTCTGGTTCTTCTGACTGAAAATCAGAGTCATTGTGAGAACTGAGATTTACATGCGTTCCTATAGAGAATTCCCACTTGGGAATCTGCTTCTACAGAACTCAGATGAACGCTCTGCCGACTGCCGTAGAATTGAGATGTTTGTCATTCACAAAGATGAACGCATCCCCTGTACCTTGTGTGTTTGTATATAAAATGAATTGGCTAATTTGATAATGCTTTCAACTACCAATAAAAATGTAGTACTACCAGCTCTGTTTTTTTTTAGATTTTCTTGTTAAGTCACATTTATATGGTAATATTAACTATGGACATGTTCCACTTAGGTCTTAATTTTAAACAATACATTGTTTTGTTATTTGAAACTAGGGCTGCAACAAACGATTATTCTGATTATCGATTAATTGGCCGATTATTTTAATCGGATAAAAGACTTTCTTGTATAACGCACCTTTCCCGAAGCAGCTTACTCTAGCAATTCTTACTTCAGCCTTCTTTTACTTTCATGTGGTTGCTGTACAGTATAATGATTTCTAACAATCAATGACCCTTCCTATAAACTTTACCCTGCTTTTAAACCTGAGGTGAAGATAAAGGGAAGGCAAGCGCTTGACAGCCCCAGTGACTCCATTACAAAGCACCACTATGACCGAGCAATTATCTCTGCAGTCTAATCGCAGATGGTTTAATTGTGTAATTAATCTGTAGTTCTCAGTCCTCTAAGGGCGGCTTATCTCTGAGGAATATCATTAGAGTATAAGTTGGGCCAAACATTAGCTGATAAATTGGACGGAAACTAAGTGTGCAGGACAATCCCTAGTGATCCATCTGAAGTGGAGAATGTTTCTCTCATTGGACTAGGAGCAATTCCGGAATGCCTGAACTCAGTGATATTTCCTTCCATAGCATCAAAAATGATTAATTTATTTACCATATGATCTCAAACTGTTTTTTTTTTTTTTTTTTTTTTTTTTTACTGTACCATGATTTGAAGTATTATACAAAAGAACAGGTTACTAATCATATGACATCGACCATGCTACTTACAAAGTCCATTATCTTGAAATCAGTATTAAAAACAATAGGGAGATTCATATATATCTTTTAGATTAACTTTTAATTACATTTTTTGTGCTGATATAATTTCTAATTTTAAAACTGCAAAATAGCATAATTTTAACAACATTAGTAGTCTCAGGCTTTCTGAACCCTACTGTAATACTTTTTTACTTAAATAGCTTTTTTGTTTTACCTGTTTTTAACCGCAGTAAAGAAAAACAAGAATTACAAAAGAAGCACACTGTGCTCTGAGGGGAAATAACTTCAACTTGTAGGATCAATGAAAAGCCACTGACGAGGTCTGAACGGGCACACTGATTAAATCAATACATCGATGAGTATTTTCCAGATTGAATCAGACAGAGAGTATGGATCTTTCAGGAGAAACCTCAGGATAATCAAGCACAGACGCTTATAGACGCAACTCATTTGGGCTTGTCTGGTCCTTTGAGATGAGTTAATTAAATTAAAAATGGCCTGACACAGCACAATTGCATCTTACATTTACATTTAGTTATTTAGCAGACTAAATTAATTTTTTTTTTTTTTTTTTTTTTTTTTACGGCAAGCAGAGAGATTAGCACATATAGCTTGAGTTGTAACTAAAGGAACAGGCTGGCACAGATGGCATGCAAATAAGTAGACATTCACGGGCATTAGAGACATTAGAAATTGAAGCATGCCTTCTCAGAGGCTACAAAACAGCAGATTCTGAAGGATGGCTCGTTTATGCCACTGTAATCCAATTAAACTCCTTGCTGTGCTGTGTGTTTAGAAAGAGACAGTCTACTGTAAACCTGTCTGCAAAGATGAATATGAAATTGTAATATTTTTCATCTTTACATTAAGATCTCCCTACATTTCTCTCTACCCACTGGTTACATACACATCTGTCAATCTATCTATCTATCTATCTATCTATCTATCTATCTATCTATCTATCTATCTATCTATCTATCTATCTTTCTATCTATCTATCTATCTATCTGTCTGTCTGTCTGTCTGTCTGTCTGTCTGTCTGTCTGTCTCTCTGTCGCTAACTGCCAAGCAACCACTCAGAACACCATGGCAACCACTTAGAAATGCTCAAGGAAACACCTAAATCACTAGCAAAGTGCTCAGAACACCTTCGCAACAACACAACCTGCTAAAGGCCTGAATGAATGTCAAACCTTTCTTAAACTGTTTGTCAACAACAGCAGAGTTTCTCTTGACAAACTTTCCTTTTCTAGCTTCTGTTGTTTTTTCTGCTGTCGTAACTTATCATCATGGTCAATTTGTCATGACCTACAGTTAACATTTAGAGGAAACCTCTGTCATTTTGCCATTACTCATTCGACAAACCCTAACAAACACTGACAGGCAGACATATAATGAAAATTTAACTTATGTCTGAGAGGAAGGAAAATGCTTCCTCCTGTCAGATTCTCTAACAATACAAAGCGACTGCATGGCCTTACCATTATATCTTTTCCTTTTAGCAAACTTGCCCGTGTGCTCCACCCTCATGTCAAAAAGCCAGGAGCTAACCAATGAGGGTGTTTGGGAAGCCTTTAAATTTGCATGAAGAGCTAAGCTCTGCAATCTCTTGTGATCCAAAACAAACTTATAAGACAAGCACAGAAACATCTTCGCCTTGTCTAGTGTAAAGAATGCAAAGACTGGAAGGACTATGGCTGTTCTTCCCAGCATGCTACACGTATAAACATGAAAAGCCCAGATCTGCTTCCCCAATGTTTATCCGACAAGCAGGAAGGGGCAAAAGTATTTTTTGTGAAGTAGCTGCTTTCTATTACATGCTCAAATATGATCCAAGATGTTCTTTTCTAGTGAATTCCCTGGCAGATATGGCTGCAAATTCTGAAATGTGTTGTTTTCTCTTATTAGAGGCATTTATTATTGACTATTATGTGGTGAGGATAATCTATACATACACCATACTTAACTCTCTATGCTTTATTATTTTTTCATTAGTCAGCTCCATGAATCCAATTCATCCTGCAAAGCCGTTCCTGCTTCTGTACAACAGATACTTTTTTCTTATTAATCCCTAAGTCATACCTGAATGTATTTCCAACAGCCTGTCTCCAGTTTAACCTTTTAGTTTAATAAACAACCCATAGTCTTCCTGGCGTTTGCAACATGCACGCAGATGCACAAACACAATTTTCTATCATTTATCCACGTCAACAAACTCGCTGGTCTATTGAAAGGCTTTTTAATTCAGTAGCGGCGATAATTATGGGAAAGTATAAGCCATGAGTGAGTTCATCTTGTGAGTCATTTTCAGGGTTAAGAGCTGTTCGCCGTGACATATGGAGATGCTGTGGCAGTGATGTAGAGCATTGATGTGAGAGTTTAATATGCCAGGCACGTTGAGTTACTCTCCTCTCCGTGAACCTAGGCAATACTTCAAAGCCATGCTTTTGTCATGTCTAAAGAATGTGTCATCGATGTGAGATGGGATCAAAGTTTCTGTTTTGTGTGTCTGAAGCTCTGTTCCACAACCTAGCGAGCTTCTAACGCGGCATCCTAAACAGCATGGGAACTCAAACGTGAATGTTTTGATGCGCTCTAAGGCAAATCCCTGTGCCACACCAAGAGCATGTCTCACACGAAGTGCACAGGAGATCTGACTCAGAATTGACCCACTGGAGACATCAGCATGATACTCTACAAAGCATAAAAACACATAGCATACACAAATATTTGTGTAAACTAATAGTGTTCTACATAAGTTACAGCTATTTTAATTGATACTTTTCTGTATTGGATGAGGATCTGAAGCACATGATACCTTAAATAAGCAGTGTAGGTTTTTATTGGATATTATTCTTACTGTACATAGGTCAAAAGTTTGAAGTGTGACTTTGCAAAGCATTTATTTTACTATTTCAAAATTGTGTTTAATTTAATGTGTTACTTGTAGCTTGCAATTATTCATTACATTTACTAGCAATTTTTGAGCAAATTCAAAAAAGTTCAAAATAAACACTACACCATTTTTTTTTTTTTTTGTTTATGTATGTTCTCTATGAATTAAAATTTTAATGTTTTTTTTTTTTTTTTTTTCTTTTGAATTTGATTTGATTTTTAAATTTGCAATCTTAACACAGAGAACTTCTACTTCTACAAAAGCTTCTGGTAGTACAGTCCATTTAAACACTTGATTAGATAGGACTGGTCAGTTTATTTTTCCCAAATAGACAAAATGTTAGCATGAGGCATCTGAAAGGATCTATTTTTAAAATCACATTGACCAATCATTTGAACTTTAGATGTAAATATGACAATAATTACAACCAACAATGCACCCAATGCAGTTTATAATGACCAAAACAGTAGGTACATTCTGCATTTCCAATAATGGCACATTATTCTTGCTAAAGAGCACCGGCAGATTTATTAATGGGTTCTGATTTGATGTAAACCACGTAAGCAGCTTGTATGAGTCTGGGCCTCAGAGGAGCTGACTTCTGCTGGACTCAAACACTCAGTCACCACAAAGCCAGACAGCATAAACCACCAGACACCCTGCTATTCTATTAGATTTATTATCTTCTCACAAAGTACACCTGACCTTCTCCCTTTGTCCTTATTTATCTCTTTCCTTCTTTCTTTTCCACTTTTTAACAGTCTTTAACACTGTACCCCACTAAGGCCCTCTCTGAAACCAATACTGCAAGGACCCCCAACATTTTCTTTTTACAAAAAAACATTGTATTCTAGAGTTATATACTTTTAAATTCCATGTAATTATTTTTAAAAACAAATTAAAGACAGATTTACATTTAGTTTTTTTTGCAAATATACTTTGTATGAAAATGTCACTACAAATATTGCTTACATCTTAAAAGTATAAAAGCACATAAGGCTCAATTATACAGTAACTTTAACAAATAAGCACAAGTCAACCTGCCATACCAAACAAACCTACAGGGAGATGCCAAAGGACTGCATATAAACTACTATACGGATCCATTCAGAATCACCAAACACACCAAAATACAAATGAAAACAATGAAAGCATTCTGAATGTGTGGAATCTCAGCTATTTGAAGACAGGTGGATGCCATCAGTGTGTAGTTCCTCTGTCAGAACAAGCAATCGTGTCTGTGTTTGGAGTGTCTGTTGCCCATAAACTCGACTGGTCCTCACAAACTTCCCCAAAACACTTCGGTGGGCAATCATTATAAAACACTCGCTGTACATTCATTTTGAAAGCTATGTGAATATACTAAATACTCCTCCCCAGTAAACTTTTTCTTTCTTTTTCTTTGTTCTACACTCCCACACATTGTTAATCTTTGTCTTTCAAGGACTCCATTTTAAAGGCTTTACCATCCTTAAAATCATCTACAGTAGGCTACTGTAGGTGCACCGTACATTAAGGATTTGATTATTATTCTGAAAAAAAGCATGATGATCCACTTTTTTGAAGACGTGTGTGGGCCGGTAAGTACACACCTGTATTTGCCTAAGTCCCAAATCTGTTTATCTTATGTAATGCACCATTAAGCGATGTAATCTTATTTGAGAGGCTAGGTCACTCACTTATAATCAAGGGTTTAAAGGTTGGACCCTGATGTGTCCTGTGCAATTTTATTACAACCCTGGAGATGAAAAACTGGGGACAAGGTTAAATTGATCCCCAGAGACATTAGTCCAAATGAACCCTGGCTTACAAACTCAAAGCTCAAACTCTTATACACCAACAAACCAAAACAATACGTTATACAGTAAAGTTTTTTTCTTCTGTCACCTCCTAATAGTGTTGCTCACACCAATTTCTTTTTTTCCCCTTAGCTCCCTTGAGGCAATGAGCATGGACAGTCCATTTGGGACAAACCCTGTCTACTGCCTCACTTTTGTTTCCACTCAAAACAGCACCTGGAACAAGTGTATAAACTGGGATCACACTCCTCAGCCCTCAGAGATGAGCAGATATCATTTATTATCCCGTAGCCTTAAGGTATCTGTACACATCCAATGTCTGTTAAAAGACATAATGCAGCATAAAAATGGTACTAAAATATGCCACAGCACTGACTCATAGTATCGAAACCAGCTCTGGTGCTCCTTCAAAACAGCATCAAACAGTCTTAAACTCTCTATATTTCATAATTTATAGCTTTGTTGTTTCTTTGTTTTTTCTATTCATAATTTCATTGCATTTCATGTTTAAAACATTAATGTTACAACATTATTTCTGTATTCATAATGTCTGTATAAATACATTTATACTGCACGGAACAGTTTGTATAAGTGTTTGTGGTATACTACTTCAGATGTTGACATACTTTAAAGAATTAGTTAACCAAAAACGAAAATGTGCATAAAATTGACTTACCCTCAGGCCATATTAGATATGTACATATACAGTATATATATATATATCTGTGTGTGTGTGTGTGTGTGTGTGTGTGTGTGTGTGTGTGTGTGTGTGTGTGTGTGTGTGTGTGTGTGTGTGTGTGTTTGCATGGGTACTGTCAGAAATAGAGTTCAAACAGCTGACAAAAACATCACAATAATCCACAAGAAATGTAAGTAATCCACAAGCTGCGTGTTTGTAATAAACAAACCCATCAAGATGTTTTAACTGCAAACCAGGGCTGCACATTAATCATAATTGTCGATTATTCCCTTGAAATTGTAATTGCGATTATTAATTACGATTATCACAATTTACATTGAATGATGTTTATACCATTGTTTGATGCAACTGCATGCCGTATTTTTTATATGAAAATAAACAAGCTGGAAACGCTCTAACTGAAAATCTTTTAGCGCATTTCTATAGTATTATGCCTCAAATGTCAACTATACATTTATAAATTATAAAAAAACCTTAAGATAACATGTAGAAAGAAAAAAACATATTTTAAGGGGGAGGATTTTATTAGTTGGATTTTGACAATTTTTTTTTGTTTTTTGAGATTTTTTTTAATTTTTCATTTAATCATTTAGCAGACGCTTTTATCCAAAGCGACTTACAAATGAGAACAGTAGAAACAATCAGATCAACAAGAGAACAACAATGGATAACAACAATTATGGATGCCACTTAATTGTGGCATCCATAATTGTAATCGCGATTAGAAATTTTATTAATTGTGCAGCCCTACTGCAAACCATCTCGTCTGAATTATGAGAGATATATGCATAGATCAAGCACAGTCCAAAACAGTTCTAAACAAATATGTCAGTGGATTTTGATGTGAGATGACAACAGGGGATGGACTTTTTCACTGGAGGAAGCATTATTATGAATTATAGTATTTTGTACAGAAGCACCAGTTTAAAGGTAAAATGCCTTAATGATGGATTTGTTTCTTACAAACATGCAACTTTTCACTTCACAAGATGTTAATTGATGGCCTGGAGTCATGGGCATTACTTGTGGATTATTGTGATGTTTTTATCAGCTGTTTGGACTCTCATTTTGACTGCACCTATTTACTGAAGAGGATCCAAGTGACATAATTCAAAATTTCTCCAAATCGGTTCCAATGAAGAAGCAAACTTATCTACAGTACATCTTAGATGGCTTAATGGTGAGTAAATGTTCTGCAAATTCAGAAAATCATGTCAAAAAGAATGACATTTGTTTACAAAACCATTACAGTCTAAAAAGTTGAACCAACACTGCGGCATTAGGCTCTTGTAGATAATGGAACCCAGCACACCATTACAATACAATCCAAAGATGTTAGACCCTATTAACTACCCAGACCATAAATGTTACAACTAGCATTTGCATCCTTGTGACAACAGCCTTTAAAATATTAAGTTCCCCAGTTCATTAAGAATCTGCATTAAAAACGCTTCATTTACTGTACAGACCTAATAGTGCTGCTCACACCAATTTCTTTTTTTTCCCTCCGCTCCCTTGAAGAGATAACCTCTCTTTCCTCACGTACAGTAACAGTGCCTGGAACGAGTGTATAAATTTTTGATCACAATCTTCAGCCCTCAGAGAGCAGCGGGTATCAATAATTATCCTGTAGCCATCAGTGCCTGCTTAGCAAGTCTTACATGCATTAAATATATTTTTAATATTTTTTACATAACCATTACAATCTGGCTTTTTGAATAGAGACAGACTGATAATTAGTTTGACCAATATTTGCCCTGATATTCAATCTTTTCAACTTATTAGATCTGTACTATCTGTAAATGATGCCATTTGATTGATCACTATAGAAAAGCAGCCAAAAATGATATTTACAAGTAGAACAACGTATTTAATGCATTGCATTAATGCTTTTAAATAACAGCCATTCGTTCACAAGTGAGACGTGTATCGTTTAAGATTCAGACAGCCCTAAATAAGGATGAAAATAAATCTGCCACCATCTAAATAATCTTCATCATCATCAATAATAACATAATTCAGAATGTATATGTTGTTGTATTATGAAAATTAATTCTTGTATAAAAAAGCAAAAATAAGATAATTTAATATATGTTTTGCAAACTGGTTATTGGACGCTTACATATAAAAAATAGTGTATATTGGTATATTCACCAAGAATCAATATCGTGTGATCTCAAAGTTGAACTCAAACAAGCAGCATTAAGCATCCATGCAGTAATCAGGATCATTTAAGATAATGGATGTTGTGATAACTCTTTCTATCCTTCGTCTCAATACTGGCAGTAAAATCTCATAAAGCTTCCCAAATTCATTAAAATCTGCATAAAAACGCTTCATTTAATTTACAGACCAGGTTTGCATGGCCAGTTGCGTGGTATGTCCATTCTTGTTGACCAATCGCACGCACTGACACCTGCAGATGTAGGTAGGAAGGCGCTTGAGCGCTTTCACTTTTTGCGCTTTATCAAATGATACTCGACAAAAGACGTTTAAAAACTTCAATGCGAATGTAACGAATCCCTGTATGGCGTCGCTTACCTGATGCGCCTTACTACATGGATATTCAATCAACCCCTCGTATCAAACAAGGGGTCTCTGAGGAGGGTGTTCCGTGGTCTTCTTATGTGACGGGAGTCTGGAATACTATTTATCATTGGCGTCCTCCCGAGATCCTCATATTCCCCACGTAGAGCCAGTGGAACGCGTGCGGCGAATGTACGAGCCTCTTTTCTTTCCTGTATTTTCCTTTCTCACTCTACCACACATGCATTAACACGCACAGCACACACGCCCCAGTGGGCTCCCCACGCGTAAACGCCATGAGGAGCATCTCTGACTCCAATGCGCATTTTATCGCTCCTATACGCGCGGCTTTTTTCAGTGTAGTCAACCCAGAGCAGTTCTTACGGCACAGAAATATTAAGGGTTGGCCAGCAGAACGGCTGTTTAACTCACGTACAGGTGGTTTTGCGAATCCCCGACGTCTTCTTCCAAAAGTGCAGAGTGAGGAATATTTCAAAAAAACAAGTGCGTCTCGCACGCGTATGGCGGCATCTTGTCTTCGTACTGGGCTTCGCGGCAGATGCAAAGATTCCAGCGTTCGCGCGCTGCGGTTGTCATGGTGTCAGACTGAGGGATGCTGCTGTGGCGCTTGATTCGTGACATCACACAACCGTTTGAATTGCTACAAGTTTTCTTTTATTGGTTAACACTTACTGGTTTCCCTTCTTATAATTTAACTTTTAAATGTTGGAGTTGTGGATGATTTTGCAACAATATTCCATCTAACAATTGGGATCCTTCTGTTACAGAAATAGATACATTTATAAATGAAAATTTTGTCATCGTTTAATCAGCCGTCGTTCCAAATCCGTATAGACTTTTTGTCGAACACAAAATTAGATGTTTTGAAGAATGTTTTTGCTGCATTGGATTCTTCCATTTCACAAAACCATAGTGACCAGGAACTGTCAAGGTCCAAATTAAGCCTCAAAACGTAGTCCTTTCCAAGACATTTAGTGCCATATGCTTTAAACATGTTAGTAATTCTACTGTTTAAAGATAAATAAATAAAATGCAACCTGTTGAAGGAATACTTCATCCAAAAATGAAACTTTTCTCAAAATGTACTCATTCTCAGGCCATCCAAGATGTATTAGTATGTTTCTTCATCAGAACAGATTTAGAGAAATTAGCATTGATCACCAAAGGATCCTCTGCAGTGAATGGGTGCCGTCAGAATGAGAGTCCAAACAGCTGATACAAACATCACCCACAAGTAATCCATACGATTTCAGTCCATCAATTAATGTCTTGTCAAGTGAAGAAGCCATGTGTTTGAAAGAATTAAATCCATCAAGACATTTTTTAACTGCAAAACGTTGAGTCAATTTTTTTTTTTTTTTTTTTTTTTTTTTTTTTTTTTTTTTTTTGGCTTTACAGCTAATTTAATTTTAGGTTTACTGTTCCTTTAATTTGTTAACTGTAAGCCCCCTCCCTATTTTGGCATGGAGACAAAACAGCATGCAACAGCAACTGATGTTTGAATATGTGGATGAATGCCAAATAAGGCATGACTGTCGTCAAAAATAATGTTTGCTGCTAAATGTTTCTTCACCTTGACTTGCCTATAATTGCGAGTGGAATCACAGATGTAACAGCACCCGCTCTCAGATGTGTGAGTCAGTGATGTGTTTGGACAGGGCTTTGCAAATGTATGTCCCTGGATATTGACTGGTGGTTCTTCTAGCCACCTCAAACCATAGATTTGATTCACAATACCCATTTTGCCCTTATTAGCTGAGGACCTGAACACAAGAGAAACATTACAGAGTCCCACTGTGATCTCACACTCATCACCATTAAATAATCATTAAATACACAAACTCCTCTCAGCTCAATCCATCATCAAAGGGAAATTTCCCTAATCTTGTCAGATGAATCTGGGCTCTCTGCCCTCAACAAATCTACATCTTTCTCTTGAATTCAATTCTCATTTTTAAGTCCTGAAAACACTGAGGGAAGCAAATAAATGCACCATTTATCTTTTCCCTGTTGACAAAAGCAACACATTACCCTTAACATCCTGTGGTAACTAGGATTTACAAGCTTCAATCTGGATCCAGAACACCTGAGAAGAGATGATGCCAACCCCTCAGATGACCTCAAATGATGCTAACCTTGAAACAACATACAGAACTACCACATTTTGCTATAAGTTTGATTGCATCATATAATAATTACTGTTAATAGTGTTCATTGTCTGTTTGATTAGGTCTTTAATTGATTTTTCCGTACATTTCTGCCATATGCACATAAACTAACAGTCACCACTGATAAGCTAAATATTGTAGAAACTTAATTTTCTGTAAAGTTGGTTTGCAACGATTTGTATCGTAAAAAGTGCTATACAAATATACTTGAATTGAATTGAAAATGTCCCCTATATGTGTTAATTAAAAGAATAGTTCACCCAATAATGAAAATTTGATGATAGAATGAGAGTTCAGATGACTGTATACAATTAATTAATGTCTTATGAAGCAAAAAGCTGCATGTTTACAATAAACAATATTTTAACAATATATAGATATTTTAACTTTAAATCAATGTTTCTGGCTAAAATAAGAGTCCTCTATCTATAATAATGCTTTCTCAAGAGAAAAAGTTGTCTTGTCTGAATCAGATGAGAAATATGCACAGATGAAGCACCGTTTATAAATGAAAACAGTTCTAAACAAATATGTTGAGAGGACAACAGGGAATGGGCTTTTCCACTGGAGGAAGCATTATTATGGATTTTGGACCTGTAATTTGGCTAGAATACAACAGTATAGATAACTTACCAGATTAAAGAACAGTTCACCCAAAAATGAAAATTTGTTGAAAAGTCAGCAACGATTTGAACATAAAACGTCTTAATGATAGATTCGTTTCCTACAAACATGCAGCTTTTCGCTTTACAAAATGTTAATTGATGGACTGGAATTTTGTGGATTTCTTGTGAAATATTGGGAAGGGTTTTTTTGTTATAGTTGTTGTTGGTGTTTTTTTGTTTTGTTTTGTTTTGTTTTGACCCACACATGCTAGATAATTACAAATCATAAAAGGGCAAAAAAAGGTTTCAGTGAAGGTATAATTTTGTGAGTACTGGGTTCCATTTAAAATGACGTAAGCAACAGCCCAAACTGTTGTAACTAGCCCTCAACGGCGCAGCTCGATGGCACCCTCAGCAGGTAAAATGTATGTACATTTTTGAAAATGTACACTTTGTT
This sequence comes from Cyprinus carpio, assembly GCF_018340385.1. Classification (NCBI taxonomy): domain Eukaryota; kingdom Metazoa; phylum Chordata; class Actinopteri; order Cypriniformes; family Cyprinidae; genus Cyprinus; species Cyprinus carpio. Next base: position 18,390,956 of record NC_056597.1, on the reverse strand, counting down.
TGGCACACTTCCGTGCATTTATGAATCCTCTGCCTTTAAAATAATCAATTTTGGACTATAATAACACGCTGGATTATCCTTCGAAGCATGATTTATGCAGGTCATCATGATGAATCACTAGCGTCATGTGCCCCTCAGTGTTTTTTTTTTTTTTTTGGTCAAATTTTAAATGCAACTTAAAAAAAAATAAAAATAAAGCAAAAATATTCTTGTTACAGGTAAAATTTCCCCTTTTCCATTATTTCTACATTCATATTCTACATTCTGACACAGTATTCTCCATGTTTTCAAACATTCATTGGCTTTCAAGTTTCATTTATACTGCATTTTCCAAGCTGTTCACATCACTTTCAAATTTTAATCGTTGTTATGATAATGTGAGAGATACATTTTAATGCTTATAATGGTTTTTCTGTCCTTGTGTAAGGGAATTTATAATGTGACTAATACTGGGGAACCTGAGTCATATGGCTGGCTGTGGGTTAGAGAATACAACATTTCATTAGTGCAGTATAAAAACAGTGTGAATGCATGTACAAGGGAAAAAAAAAACTTGATTGACAAGCAAATGTGTGTTACTTACTTTAGTTGTATTTTTGCAAGATGAATTTTGGAGTTTGCTGCAGTATCACTTTATTTGGTGAAAGAGATATATTTTACCCAGTGGTTAAGTTGAAAAATGAGTTTGCAATACACTCAGTGAGATGACAAATACTTTAAATGCTTTAGTACTGTTGAATGTTTATTACTACAATAAAAGCACCTCAGTGCATAAGTACACTTATCTATGAACATCCACATGTAGCAGTTGTTTCTACCCAGTTTCCTCTCAGTCTATTCAAGTAAAAATAAATAATGCATTTGCTGCACTTCACAAAGGAATAGGCCAATCGTCCTCCTAACATCTACTGCAAGCTATTGTCCAATCTGAAGAAATTGTACTGAGGTTTCATTATCCACATATCTGCTTTGTTGGAAACATAACATTACAGACTACGTCAGATTTAATGGAACTCAGCACATATTATTCACTGTGTTCAGTGAATATTTTTTGAAAATTCATATATTTTATTCATTAGCATCAGTGATAAGGAAGTAGGAAGTTACAGTGTCCCCCAGAAGACACTGAAGGCACACTTAAAATGCCTGAATCTTGCTACATTAAAATAGGTAAGACTTTATATTTTGCTAAGTAAAGGTAGTAAGCAAACGCTCCAGAAAAGCTCTCTTTTGTTTGCAAATGCCAGTTTGTTTGATATTTTATCTAAGCAAACTGACATTGTATTCATTGACAAGTATTCTTTCTGAAATAACACAAACAATCAACACAAATAATATTCTAACTGTATAAATGTAATCAGTAATAACATTTGTATGAATAGTTCACCCAAAACTGAACATTTGCTGAAAATGTACTCACCCTCAGACCATCCAAGATGTAAATTAATCTGTGTATTCAATAAAACTGATTAGGATAAATTTGTCATTACATCATTTACTCACTAATGGATCCTTTTCAGTGAATGGGTGCCATCAGAATGAGATCCTAAACAGCTGATAAAATCATCAGCTGTTTAAAACTATTTGGTGAGCAAGTGATGTAATTCTACATTTCTTCAGCCCTGATTTAATGAAGAAACAAACTGATCTGAGGGTGAAGAAATATACATTTTTGAGATAACTATTCCTTTAAAATATGGTTTACACTGCCCTTGGATTCATTATGTTAAACATCCTGATAATATATTATGTCAATTTATCCACAGTTGCTTGCTACAATCGTCCCTGGAAATGAATAATTGATAAAGAGCTTAAAATGATTCCACTAAAAAAACAGATGCCTACACTACCTCTCCTCTCTGATTATGAGCCACATTAACAATGGACAAGCCCTCCTTGCTCATTTGACAAAGTGATGTATTTGAACTGTGCTGGATGGCTCTATTAAATAATACATTAAACCTGGGTGTAATTTGGATGCATATAAATTGGTGCTAGAACTGGTGGAATCAGATTGGTGTACCACACTGACATCTAATTACAAATGAATGAGTGGGTGAGCGAGTGTTTATGGATTCCTCAGAATGACAACCTAATATACACATGGCAGTGGATTTTCCTCAGTCAACAGTTTAGTGAGAAAGTTTAGGGACCGTATTAATAATTTTAGTCAAGCTGCTGCTTAACCTAGTCTATGAATAGAAAGGCTAAATATTCAAAAGTTTTCTTTTTTAATAAATGCATTTTTATACTCCAAGAAATTTTAATTGAGACTACATTATGATGTTTTTGTTGACATCACTTGGGTCTGAGCTGGGTTAAATAAGAAATAACATGTTAAACATTACTCATCAAGTTTAAATCTAAAACTTGAAATTTGAATCTATAACAGTAAGTGTTGTATTTATGAAAATGTGATAAACAAATAAATCAACTTTAATATGCTTGAAGTCCAAATGGTGTTATGTATGACTAAAACAAGTTTAAAATTTATATTGTTTGGCATTTTAAGGCAATAGGATTGTGATCTTTAATGGGGACACAAAATGTACCGAATACCAGGAATGACCCCTATAGGTTTCTGTCCCATTGGTTACTAGTAATTTGAATAGCAATATTATTTTTTGACTGTACTTTTTGGTGACGTAAACAGAGCACTGTGAAATGTCCACTGTAACCCTGCTTGTTCTGCCAGTAATTTGAAAACAAAAAAGGAGAGTTTTTTTTTAAGGCACAAATATTGTTCAAGGGGAAGTAGGGGAAGTTGTAAGTCTCTGTGGATAAGATTTTTACAGGATAAATAAATAAATTAGGTAAGAAAATACCACAGTTATGAAATATATAAGACTCCATTAAAAGCTTAGTTACTGTAATTAGATATAGTCATTTTGGTACTATTAGGCGACCAGCAGAAAATGACGAAGGGAGTTTTCAGTGTTTTCTTTAGAAGAATAACTAATAATGAAATTACAGAATTACCTGGCATAGTCCTTGGATAAGGTCACCATGAAGGGAGAACTTAACAGGGAGAGAGACTGACAGGAAAAGAAAGAGGAAGTCAACGGACCGTACAAGCCATAAAAGGCAATTAAATCTCTCATCTCTCAAAGCCACTAAGTCTCCAATGATAGAACGTAAAACGTGGTTGTCATCTGTCACTTTACCCCCTCATAATGACCATGAATCATTTTATTCCAAACTCATTTAATAGCTCATCAGACATTTTTCAGATTGAGTGTGCTTGTTTATGTAAAATATTGATGTTAAATGCAATGCTCACACAACCTTAGAAGGTTTATTATGGCCACAAAAGGAACACTTTTAATTACTGGGTCCATGAATTGGGTGAATTCATCACAGAAAGGAGGGAAATATTATGTTTTCCAGTGACTTCTGATATCCAGTAGATGGCAGTATTTGTCTCTTTCAGATCAATCCAAATTCCTCCAAATCTAAATCTGCATGCTTTTTCCATGTCTAAGTAGCTTTTGTTTTTGTTTTTTGTTGTTGTATGTTTTGTATGTTTTAACTGAAGCACAACCAAGTTCTCCTTCGCTTCCTCCGCGCCTGAACGAACAAATACACCTCCACAGTTTAAACATACAAACACAAAAAGATGCGAAAAGCTTCATTCAGCAGTGTTCCGTGCGCACAGCAGGGGCGGATTTAGTGAATCGGGGGCCCCAGGCAAATATAGGAATGGGGCCCTATACATTTGCACACATTTACCTAGATCAACCTTGAGGTTCCTTTTTTATTGTGATGCTTGCTGCTGCACAATGGTGCCACATTGTTGTGTCCAATATTTCTACATTGTTAATGTACATGTTATAATGGGATTCTTTCATTTACATTAACATTTACATTTATTCATTTAGCAGACACTTTAATTATTTCATGTTGTAGACCACGAAATAGCAATTGATTTACCGTTGAGATACAGGTTTTAACAAAAAACAAAATAAATTATAAAATGATAAACCTCACAATTGAACCTTTAAACCGTTTTTTTTTTGTTTTGTTTTTTTGTTTTTTTTTAAGAAAAGGGATGCGTCTGAAGCATAATTTTTTATATTATTTAAAACAGATTTATGTGAGGGACTTTTCACATTGGTCTGAATAAAAACTGCAGATTGGATTATTAAAAATGCACATTCATTCTCTGCCAGTAGGAGGTGCTTTTGGAACGTCAGAAATATAGTGGTTTCCCTGGTAATGGCTGTAAACAAAGAAGCTCAGCTCATAAATGATACTTTATCAGATAAAATTAAAATGTGATCAAAACTTTTCTGGAGACAATCAGTTCTCTTCAGAGGTTCATTCATATAAAATTAGTGAGAATGAGAAAAGTGTGAAAAAATATAGCCTATATTGATGAGGAAAATCCACTGATGAGTAACCAGCATAAGCCTACATTTAATTTTAGTCATTTTAACTCAGGGCTGTCAGTCGATTAAAATATATAATCGCGATTAATCACATGATTGTCATGAGTTAATTCGTGAATAATCGCAACTTAATCTTATCTGTTCTAAATGTACCTTAAATTAATACTTTTCCCCATGGTTTCACAGACAAGGCTTAAGCTAGTCCCAGACTAAAGTGCATGTTTGAGCTGTCTCAACTGATAATATCTTGCTCTGACATAGGCCTTAAAAATCATTGTTCTGTGTCAATATGCACATCTGCAACATTTTCTTCTAAGGCATTTTTGTAAAAGTTGCCTAAATATCATAATTTAACTAAGGCTTGGCTTTAAACTAAGCCACGTTTGTGAAACGGGTCATACATGTTTTTCAAAGAACTTGTTCATGTCTATTAGACACATGAAAAAAATAAACCATAGAAATACTAGGTTCCTATTACTTCTCTTTCTTTGCACTGAGCAATTTACTTACACAAACCTGTTTGCATTTTCGCACGACAGGGCAGCTCACTTCTTCTGAACATGCAAAATGTACATTTATTTTTTATTATTACATTTGTTTGCCTCTCTGTGCCACATACTGTATTTTGATGCAGCTAAATTCTCAAAACTGTTTTTATTTATATATTTGACTGTTTCTGTTGTCAGACAACGGGATGAATATGAAATAATGACTGAAACGCGACCCATTAAGACTAACCAGCATTCCCTTCAAAGATGTTAATGTGCACAAAAATCCTGATTTATAATCGTGCCGTCGTCTGATAAAATCAAATAGACTACACGTAAGATAAAGACAATAGCTATGCTATGATTTCGGCTATACTTACATGTTAATATTTATGCATAGCCTAATATTTTCATTTGCTACAAGCAGGATACACAAGAAGCACGTTCAACTCGGACACGCAGACGGTTGTCGTGTTAATAAACACCGTAAACAGCAACCGTTCGCGTGTCCGCGCTTAATGCGCATCTAATGAAAAGCATTTTAGGGGCCCTTGGCTTTTGGGGGCCCAAGGCAGTCGCCTTCCTTCGCCTAATGGGTAAGTCCGCCCCTGGCGCACAGAATGGACTTTTGCCTCTTCTTGCTCTTGAACCAACAAACAAATTCATACAAAATTATGTCACAATACATGTCTTTGCGAGTATCCTCGAAAAAATGGTCGGTAATGTCTTCAGTGAAAGTAAACAGTTGACAAAGAAATGCAATGCGTATCATTACATTGGATGCATTGTCTCTTAAAGTGACCGCGCCTAATTTACTAGCTGCTGTCTGTGTCGGTCCTTATTAATGTTACAGTTAATCCAAGAAATTCAATGGGAGAAAATCACTCACAGATTTTTACTGTATTGCTTTGTAGTTTTAACAAGAATTAATCTGAATTTAATTTATACAGTGAAGACTATGCAATGATAATTGACATTTGATTATTAGGTTTCTGTACCACCCACAAACCTGAAAAAAAAAAAAAACTTTGAAAACTTCAAAAAAAAAAAAAAAAAAAAAAAAACACTTTTTAAAACGTTGTTTAATTTGTATCCTTGTTCTATTTATTTATTTGTGCTATTTACACAATTTCAAACAGGGCCCATGAGTACAACCTGCACCAGGGCCCCGCAAACCCCAGATAAGGCCCTGGTAGTAATAATTATTGACTTTTACAAAGAGAATTGTATCACATGTCTACTATCAAAAAACAATTACACTGCTTTTGCCTTCTCATGAGTTTGTTTTTGCATTTGTAACTGCATGTCTTGTTCAGCACATTTGTCCAACACCTTCATCTTCCGTTTGGCAATATGAGCTTGGTTTCAGTTTCAGCCACAAGCCTGGACCACTGCACAGAAATGTTCCATTGCAGTTCAAATGAATGTAGCACAACAGGTCATTTAACACACAGGCTGTGCAATGCATTATCCCTGTCACAAAATTAAAGTAAAAGTCTAATAAAACTCAATTGCAATTTATGGCAACGATTAAGAAAAAAAAAAAGATTCATCAGGTAACCAACTCTATAACAAACTTTTAGGTACATATATGCTGTCACAATGTTAGAACTTAATCCAACACCAAGTCTAGAATAAAAGAAAATTACAGTTGGTCACATTAGCAGGTTAACAAAAGTGAATTTCATATGTTGATACCTTGTGTTGCTCCATACTGAAAACACAATTTAATTTAATAACACCATAATAATAATAATAATGTGGCGCTGAGTGCTAGCGCAGCTGCGTCTGCCTTTAACTGGCCGCTCCATGTTGAGACCCTCAGATCTTTGTATGGATCAGCTTTAGAAAAAAGATCACATTAACAGGTGTCACATACAAGAGCTTTGTAATATACAAAATATAAGAATCCAAATGTTTTTTGTTTTTTTCAGCTCAAACCTGTGACATTGAGGCGCAAGAGATGGCCTTTTGCTTGAGTCCCACTGTTGAGACATTTGGCATCACACTGGTAGAAGCCACTGTCTTGAAGATTCAAGGAACTGAATGTCAGGAAAATGTTCCTCAGCCTCTTCTCATCTGTTTCTGTTTCATTTACTGTGATCAGATATTTGTTGGGATCCGTGATTTGCAAAGGCTCACTGTTGTTCCATTGCCACCAATTGGTCTGAATGTCGCAATCCTCTGTTTTATATCTCACTGTGCACTTGAGAGACAACAAAAGACCTTCAGTCTTCGTTACTGGTTCACGCGGGTAAATCACAGACACTGCACATAGGAAATATTTTGTATTAGCCCATAAAAAGTACTGAAAATATAAAAAATGACCTCAACATCGAAATGACAAAAAGCTTTGAAAGCATTAAATACAAATGTATCCTATTTAATTATATATGTAAAAAAAGAGCCAAATGCAGTAAGTACTAGCCTGAATGCTATCACGTCTGCTGTCAGTAACATTTTAAAATATATAAATAGTTATATATTTAGTTAAGAAGTGAATGAGACTTACCTGCTGATAGAGAAGTTGGCTGACTGCAGAGAACAACCATTATAAGAAACGCAGTTGTCAGATGAAAGATCTGCATGATTCTGTGCGCAGTCAGTCAGAGGAAATGGCTAACTTGACTATGGCTACCTGAAGTTTGTATGGTGCTTTACCACATCAAGATGACTTCCTTTGAACTTTGCAGATGCAACAGTGATGCATCATTTTAGACACACAATCACAGATCACATGCCTGACGAAAAATGTGTAGCCAAGTATATTTTAAAGCTTTGAGTTGGTCATTTGAGGGAAGAAAATCTCTAAATTTTCTCTGGTGGTGGTTAAATGCAGCATAAACATTTACATATTAGCATTTCATATACTAGGTTAAGCAGGAATCATGCCTAAACTTGATTAATTTTCAGCTGGAACAGGCAGAATGTCCCTTTCTGTTCACAATTTGAATAGCTTCCTCTATTCCTTTCAAAATCTGCAATGTCATGATATTTTTAATCATGTAATGTGTGTCACATTAATTTGTTGATAGGATTTACAGTACGTACCCTGCATAAATTTTCTGTTTGTCTCATTGTTTCCCTTTTTGGGTTTATACATTTGGTAGAAGTACAGAAGAGTAATCCAGTCAGTGAATCCAACAGTTCATATTTTTTTTATTTCAGTGCAATCACATATTACTGGTTAGACACATACTGTAACATACCTAGGGTTATAATACAGAAATATTTCAGAAACACAAATATGTTTGATTTACAGTACTTTTTGCCAGCAAGACACACTTCTATTTAGTTTGTTGCAGTCAACAACAAACAATAGTACAATTAATAACAAATGCCAGTTGTCTCTCTTTGTAGCCTTAAGAGTTTCATGCAGGAAACCACAAAGCAGCTTCTGTTTCCATTAATGATATAACTTTCATTTTGTTACACACTGCTGAAAACTAGGGGTTTCAGCCTTTAGCTTATCTGTTTGTATTGGGTAATAATGCTTTTTCTTCCCTAAATCTCTGTCATTGCTCAACACATTGCTGTAACACTATGGTGTGTGACATGAAGGATTGTGGGTAAATATCAAGACTAGTAGAGAGCCTGCATTTTTGTGAATTTATAAATTACTGTCACAGACTAAACTTCACAAGTAGACACAACTGAAAAATTATTCAGTGCATGCCAGTACATTCAAATGAGTCATAAAGTGCAAATATAGGAGCCTTAAAATCTAAAGTTACAGAATAAATATCATCTGTCTATGATATAATAATTCTCTGTGATCAAAATACTCTGTCATAATATTATGTATTTAACTGTACTAATGCACAACAAATAAATATATAAATTAAATAAATACTAGACAAGAGATTCAAGATTCCTTTAAGGAATATTAATATACAGTTTAGAACCCAAAAGTTCATATTAACAAAGGTCATGAGCAAAAATCCATACTATAAAGGTAGCAGCAAAGTTAACATTCCTCGTTTGGGGCATTAAGTGGTTCCTCATAAGTAGATTTAATCCCAAAAATAGCTCCTTGTGGGAAAAAAAGAAAAGCAATATTAAATTAGTTTGCTTTTGAGATATATTCTTAAAAGATGACAGTATGTTGCGGCTGTATTAGCCTATTTCATCTAGTCGTATAGATGGATTTAGCTGCTTACTCTTTAGTTTGGTGTAAAGACAGATGGCAATAATGACAAGAACCACAACAGTCATGATAATGAGGACTGAAACTGTAACGATGTAACTTCTTGGACCGTTGTTCACTGTAAGACGAAAAAAAAAAAAAAATTCAATATTGAAAAAAAGTATTGCAGTCAAAATGTCATCATAATTAATGTTGCTTAATTGGTTTTGCAGTTTTGTCAAGCAATCTAAAAAATGTGCTTCATGTTGTAACATCTAAACTAATTGTTTTTAGTCAAATCAAAAGTATGTAGCATGATTGAATCAACCTGACTGCATTAGGCAGAAAGTTACTGTAGAATAGTTATTCTATTCTAACCGATATCCATGTTGAACCTCTTACCTTTATCATCTTCATCAGGCACAAGGATATGGACGCTCTTCTCTATGCCGTCACTCTGAGTCACACATTCCACATACTTCCCATGAAACTGTGACAGTGGAAGCGTGATGTTGCTCGTAATGGTTGTGGAACTGTCTTTGTTGAGAGTTGTGAAATTATTTGACCCAAAGTTCAACTCTTTCTCTGCAGATTTCCAGAGGATAGTTGGAGCCTGTTTACCAGTGGCTGAACATGAGACTACAACATCTGGATCAGAATTAGGTGCAGGATTCACTGATGCTGTTATTTCTGATATACCTGCAAAAATACAAACAACGTGACTTAATTATGTACAATTTTTTAATACCACACACAAAAACGATGGATAATTGGCTGCAATACTCTTTTCATTTTTCTGGAACTGGAAACTGAATGAAAGTTTCAGATGCATCTTAAACACACGGTAGGTTTGCATTTTAAAGTAAAAAACTTTAAAATCTTGACTAAAAAACATCTATTGAACTTTTTCACTGTTATTGCACTGGAAAAAGAGACAGCTCATTTAACTCAAATCAACCTAGTGTCCCCAATAGTATGTAATATTGTCAAACTATATGGGTTTAAGTTGTCACAATGGGAACCTGCCATTACATAGCATATTATATATACTAAAACAACTACGAAACACAAAATAACTCACAAATCAATTTTAACCAGTTTTTATCAAACCACCCAAACTGACATGCCCTAGTGTTGAAAACACAGTTCAATGTTTTGATTAAAATTGTTAGCTGATCCTCGTGTTTTTGACTCAAAGCCTGAGAGAAAAGCTTTGAGATTTTCATGGTTGCAAGTATTTAACCTACCTTTAACAGTGAGGCACATGGTTTGTCGTTTAGGCTGGAATGGATACACTTTGAAGGAACAAATGTAGCAAGCCTCGTCTTCAAATGTTGCGTTTTTGATCTCAATGGACGCTGAATTAACTGACGCTGCTGTGAAATTGACTTTTCCGACATATTGGTCATCCACATGATCCTTGAAGAGGTCGCTGTATGTAGCCAGAGTTTGTACCGGTTCCGTGTTGCGCACCCGCTGCCAGGTGATTTGTTTGACACCAGACGCATCTGACAGCGCACAAGAGAATGACGCATCTTGACCGAACTCAACAGCTGTGGCTCCTTGTGCTACAATATCTGAAAAAGCTGCGAAATGAAAAGTTATTAGATTACAAACTTAATACAGTTTTGTCTCGAAAAGAAATGCAATGTAGCCTATTGAGTGAAAAATTAAATAATTGTCCAACCTCTGTTTATGAGGCTTAAAATTAAGATCAGTAGACACAACATGTCGAATGGTTGGTATGGTCTGTTTGTAATCAGACACAGCTTATATACTGTAGAGAAGCAGAAATAATAGTGAAAGTAAAAAAAAAAATCCCACAGGCTTTTACTGGTTGTGAGCGTTGCTTTCGTTTTAGAGGACATTTTAAGGGCTTCCCGGAGGTATGGTTTCGCGTTATATCCAACCACGTGCAAACTAACCATATCATAAACTAAACATTCAACTCAATGTCTTCAAGAAATGGTATAAGACATTTCTGAAATATGAATGCAGTATAGACATACTGTAGGCTATAAGAGTTCATTAATTTATGTAGATTGAAATTAATCATTTGCCAACTTTAGCATCTGAAGTAATTATTGGAGTTTCCTATTTAAATGTGTATTAATTTCTGGCATGTAAAATGACTTGACACTTTTGGGAATGGATCATCATGTTAAACAGGAACAGTAGTATTTCCCATAAACTGAAGTAAATGCTGTATTGGTTTTTATTTTTGCTGTCTCATTTAATGTATTTTGGTAAATATCGTGTGTATTCAAGAGGTCATGGTATTCAGATTCAGCATTCCACACTACTGTGTGATATGATATGAGGAGACTGAGATTCTTCATAATATTGTTTATAGAAAATGATGCAAAAATATGTCTGAAATAGTGGTAATTTTTCCACATCAGTTAATTAACTGTTAATTATTAATCAAATATTTAATTGTTAAGCAAAAAAAAACATTTTAAAACTAGGTTGTTGGTTGTATTTATCAGTGGATTAATCAAAATCCACTAGAAGGCTTGAACAAAACAACTACTTTTGTGGACTTTCTATATTTACTGAGTTGATTAGCATTTATATGTACTTAAAGGGTTAGTTCACCCAAAAATTACAATTCTGTTGTTAGGTCACTCACCCTCATGAGAATACTTTTTGTATGCAAAGAAAATAGAAATAACTACTTTATTCAACAATTTGTCTCCTTCTTTTGTCTTTTGCTTCGTTTTGGAGAGTATCCACTGAACGTAAACAGCGTATGCTGCTCTGTGTCCCAGCGGATACCTTAAATCTTCATCTTCTGGCTTTTTATGGCAATTGGCAAACAAACAAAAAGGTGCATTCCCGCCACCTACTGAGCTGGAGTGTGGTTGATAAAAGGAACAAAAAAATATATATAATTAAGTAAAGTACCACTAATAATAAAGTGGCTTCTAAATCCTCTTAAACAGATGTACCTTTCTTAAATATTTCATTAATTCTTTATATACTCTATAACTTTCCAAACCATTATTCAGCTGTTTTTTTTAAGTGTAATATTTCCTATCCCCATTTCTTTTAACTCTTCCACCAGAATTATCCTTTCATTTTGATAAGCAGTGCAATATACTAATACATGCTCTACAGCTTCTGCTAATCCACATAGACTGCAATTCCCAGACTCATGTTTGTTCATTCTATACAGGGAATAATTAAGTGCTGAATGCCCAAGGCGAAGTCTGGTAATGGTTGTGTCTTCCCTTCTACTGCCACGACTTCCTCTTTCACCACCAAATTAATTCTGAATCTGATAAAGATGCCTTCCTCTTTCCTCCTCATTTCACTGTACTTGCCATTTGCCTTTTATAGTTGTTCTAATTGTATCCTTAACTTCTTTACAAAGTGGAATATTCAGTACTATATAAGATAATTTCAGGGCCTCATTTGCTAGATGATCCCCTTCCTTATTTGCATCTATACTCCCACATGTGTTGGAACCCACAGGAAACATATATTGATTCCTAATGTATTTACCCTGTACATACTTAAAGGAATTTCATATAGAATATCTTGTCTTGAGGATCTCCCACTAATTAGACTTGATAATGCTGAGAAAGAATCTGAGCATAACACCACATTCATTGGTTGAGAATCCTCCATCCACCTGGTAGCTAACAAAACTGCTGCCATCTCTGTTGTGTAAACTCCTACTTGATGTTCGTTCAAATCAAAACGTAAACAACATGGAAAACGTATCCATGTGGCACATTTTTGGGTGAACTATCCCTTTAACATGCCAAATTGTTAATGGACAAATTTGTTTATTAAATTTGCATCAGTGGACCAATGCTGTGTGAAACATGCAAGCACTGAAGGAAGTGCTGGGTGTTCTGCACTTCCAGTAAAGTAAACAAATGAGTTCTTATGCATCGTCAAAGCAAAAATGTAAGTAAAAATTTGCTGAAAATTTACTCACCCTCAGTTTGTTTCTTTACTGGAACAGTTTTGGAAAAATTTTGCATTATATCACTCCTCAGATCCTCTGCTGGGTGCCATCAGAATGAGAGTCCAAACAGCTGATAAAAATGTCACAATGATCCACAAGTAATGCAGATGACTCCATCAATTAACATCTTGTGAAGCAAAAGGCTGTGTGAAACAGGTCTGTCATTAAGGTGTTTTAACTTTAAACTGTCGCTTTTGGTCCACTATCCATAATAATGCCTCCTCCAGTGAAAAAGTCCATCCCCTGTTGTCCTCTAGCATTAAAATCCACCAACATATTTGTTTAGAGCATTTTTAAACAGTGCTTGGACTGTATACAATTCTCTCCTAATTTATGTAAAGCCATAGGTACTCATATTTTAGCTGAAAGTGAAAAATGTCTTGAAGATTAATCTAATTCTTATAGACATGCAGTTTTTTCATTTCACAAGATGTTAGTTGATGGACTGGAATCATGTGGATGCTCGTGGATTATTGTGATGTTTTTAATCAGCTGTTTGAACTTTCATTCTGATGTCACCCATTCCCTGCAGAGGATCCAGTGGTGAGCAAGTGATGTAATGCTAAATTTATCCAAATCTGTTCTGATGAAGAAACAATCTCATCTACATCTTGGATAGCCTAAGGATGAGTACATTTTCAGCAAAGTTTTATTTCTGGGTGAAATATTCCTTTAATGTGCCAGGTTTTCATGTGAATAAGGCAGGACCCTTTAGTGAACGACAACTTAAATTGTTTTATTTTTTACACAAAGTTGGGTATGGATTAAGAAGAAATAAGCTCTATATGTATTTGGTAATTTTTTTCATTTTACATTTGGGGGGATAGTGGTTACTTCGGGTACTTTCCTTGCAGAATTTAAAACAATACCTAAGTGTGACTCACTGGAATGACATACTGCTGTTTCACTATCACATGAGGAATGTCCTGTATTTATCAGAAGGTCTGTCCTCTTCATTTGTATAGTGTACTTTTAGTGCTAGAGCACGCCAAATACATAGAAGAATGGGTTGTGAATACACAAAAGATACAAATGAATTTGAAAAGGAATATGTTCTCTAACAGTGATGAAAGAATTATTCTATTGCTTTTTGTGGTGGGTTAGTCATCAGTGAATGATGATCCAGGAATCCGACTTCTGGATCCAACAAGAATATTTTATTATAGAACTTGGAGCATTATGGCCAGGTGACCTGCAGCTTTGCTGAACAGCAAATTAGTTTGCTGTAAATTAGTGGAAAGACATTTAAGTGCTATAATGTTTTGTGGCTTGCACATTTTCATGTCTGACTCAGTGAGTTTCAGTAATGAATATGGACACCTTAGACTAGTATAGATAAGAAGAATATATTCAATATATATATATGAAATTGTTGAAAACCACACAAAATGCACTTATACAAAAGGTTTTTATTTTTTATTTTTTTCATTTATCCTTTATTTTACCAGGATAGTCCCATTAAGATGACAATCTCTTCTTCCAGGGAGTCCTGGCCAAAATGGCAGCACAAAAAGTTTCATAATAAAACAATTACAAACACTTAAAATAAAAAATAAAAATTCCACTACATTCAGATGATTACAAATATGCGACAAAAAATAATAAAACAAAACAACAAGAATTTACTCATTCATATATATGCACACACACACACACACACACACACACACACACACACACACACACACAAAACAACACAATAAATGCACAGAAAAACAAACAAACAAATATATTCTATATGATATACAATTTCTCAATTGGAAGCATGAACACAATAAATACAGAATTATTTACTGCTTAAAATGAAATTAAGCATATTACTCTAAGACAGACAGCTGTAACAGAATTATTTAAAATCCTATAGACAATTCTCACAACAATAAATAATACAGAATGTCAGGTTGAAAGAACTTAAAGTGCAGACGCAGGATGTAGAAACTGTGGAGAAATGCAGACTTTCTTAGATAACCAGATATTATTTATACTATTATCTAAAAATTAGCTTATTCACTAATGTAAACATGAAATGACTTTTTTTAGCTGTGACAAAAGTAGCATCAGAAAGATTTCTAAATTCTGAATAAAGTAACAGTTGCACAGTAGTTCAAGCCATACAAGCAGATTTTTGATCTTTTTTATCTGAAAAAAAAGAAGAAATAAATAATGAATATACAAAATAGTGCTGTTTTTTACATGACAATAAATATGGTGCTGATAGCTAGAGTGTAATATTTTTCTGCTTACCATTTAACTTGGAGTGAAGACAGGTGACAATAATGACAATACTGATGATAATCAAGACCAGCATCGGAATGATATAATTTCTTAATGTGACTTTATTCTCTGTGAAACAAAAAAGGTTTTTGTTTGTGTGTAAATACTGATAATTTTTTATTTAAAAATATGCATACATAATATTTAGCTTAATTGTGAAATTAACAATATGATTACTTGATTGTTAGTCCATGTAGTTTTAACTCCACTAAGTCACTACCACTCAAATAACTTATGTTACTTATGAGTGAAATCAAGTTACCTTTATCATCTTCATCAGGCACAAGGATATGGACGCTCTTCTCTATGCCGTCACTCTGAGTCACACATTCCACGTACTTCCCATGAAACTGTGACAGTGGAAGCGTGAGGTTGCTCGTAATGGTTGTGGAACTGTCTTTGTTGAAAGTTGTGAAATTACTTGACCCAAAGTTTAACTCTTTCTCTGCAGATTTCCAGAGGATAGTTGGAGCCGGTTTACCAGTGGCTGAACATGAGACTACAACATCTGGATCAGAATTAGGTGCAGGATTCACTGATGCTGTTATTTCTGATATACCTGCAAAAATACCAGCAACATAAGGTCTTATGTCATAATTTTGTTCAATCTTTTAATTCCACACACAAAAACGTGGATAACTGGCTGCATGCACTCCTTTCATTTTAATGGAACTAAAAACTGTGTGAAAGTTCCAGTTGCATTTTAAACACATTGTTTGGTCCTGCATTGAGATGTGATTATTATTCATAAACCGATCTTCTGATTAACACCATCCCTTGCCAGTTTGGGCATATCTGCATTTTCTTGGATGAGATTGCTTGTTTTTTACTTGGACAACATGCACTGTACACTTTACTGACTAATTAGGGAAAACTGGAGCTAGTTGTCACTTTTTAGTCCAGATAATATTTCTCAGGGTAGGTTTACTTTTTTCTTTTTTTTACCTAAAGTCTTGATTAAAAACAGCTATTAAATATTTTCACTGTTATTGCACTATAGTTCTTTCAACTCACATCAACCTTGTGCTCCCAATAGTGTGGAATATTGTTAAACTATATGGGGTAAATTAACACACTGGGAACCTGGCATTAAATAGCATATTACAAGCCATTAATTACTTTTCAGACATTTCAAAACTGCAAAACATCAATGAAACACTTAATAATTCATAAATCAATTTTAAAATATAGTTTTAAAATATAACATATAAATATAAATTATAAATTGAATACAATTTCAAACTGAGATGCCCTAGTCCTGAAAACACACTTCAGTATTTTACTTCAAATCTGCCCTTGTTAGCTGATCATTGCATTTTTGATTCAAAACCTGAGAGAAAAGCTTTGTGACTTTCATGGTTGCAGCAAGTATTTAACCTACCTTTAACAGTGAGGCACATGGTTTGTCGTTTAGGCTGGAATGGATACACTTTGAAGGAACAAATGTAGCACGCCTCGTCTTCAAATGTTGTGTTTTTGATCTCAATGGATGTTGAATTAACTGATGCTGCTGTGAAATGGACTTTTCCGACATACTGATCATCCACATGATCCTTGAAGAGGTCGCTGTATGTAGCCAGAGTTTGTACCGGTTCCGTGTTGCGCACCCGCTGCCAGGTGACTTGTTTGACACCAGACGCATCTGACAGCGCACAAGAGAATGACGCATCTTGACCGAACTCAACAGCTGTGGCTCCTTGTGCTACAATATCTGAAAGATAAGCTGTGGAAACAAAATGTTGTTATAAACCTCCTGCCATATCCATCCAGTTTAGAAACATCCAGCCAGAGCAGTGTCAGATTTAGCCATATGAGTAAGGAGTCAATTACCGACCTCCTCTGAGGAAACTTAAAATGATCAGAAGACGAAGCATGATTGTCTGGCTTCTATCAATGAGTAGATATATATGTAGCTTATCAGGGGGAATTTCCACTTGAAGAGCAAGGGAAATTTGACACATTGTAAAAAGAATACTGTTTATTTGAACCAATGCCTGCTTGCTTTATTTATTCATTCGTACATACATTCATTAGACTTTTTGAATTCAAATATTTAGTTCCTTACAGCAAAGCTGGAATGGCCATAAAAAGTATTTGGGCTTTTACAATATCGGGCTTCTTGTTGCATAGAAAACCGGCACCTCACATGATGTTTGTAATGATCAGGTTTGTTATTGCAAACAAAACTTTGATTCAAATGAAAGTTATGAAGGTGCAAATTCTTCTCTTAGTTTTCTGTGAAAATAAACAATAACTAGTGAAAATAAAGAAATCTAAGACATGCATTCAGAACTAAGCTATATTATGTTTGCATAAGATTCTAACAATCATGTTTACAATAATATTTCTTAAATATTGTTTTAATGTATTCATTGTAATTTAATTATACATACACTAACATTAAAAGGTCAAGTAAGCCCCCCCCCCAAAAATAAATAAATAAATAAAATAAAATAAATAAATGGTTAGTTGGTTCAGTGCCTCCACCAAGATACACTACAGCTAATTCACTCAAATATTTGATTTGTTGCACTCTTTATTTTGCTCGTTAGTAACACCGTGTATAGTTTGTGATCTATCAATCCAGGTACCTTGTAAATACCCCCGGACTTTCCACAGAAAAAAACACTTGCATGTGACATGTTACTAAAACACTTCCACTTCATTCATGCATGTCATGTCATGTCATGGCTTGATGGCGACCATCTATATCAGAAAATCAACATATTACAGTGTACATTTTCACTATTGCGTAAAAGCTACCGAGTCATCTGTTAACAATGTACAGTAAATGAAACCCTGACTGACGTGCTTCCTGAGGTTTCACTATAAATCCGATGAAAAGGCTGTGACTATTCCTGTGAAATACAGGCAGGAAGACCGACGCCGTACTAGCACTGTGTTTTCTTACGAAGAAGATCAGAATAATGCAGAAGACAAACGCATTCATCAAGCGTTTCGCAAGAACAGATGACACTAGATAAGTTACATACTGTGAACATACTGTGTTTCCCCAGCACATGATAAGCAAATCAGAGTTTCGATTTAGGACTTTCAAAATAAAAGCCGCCTTGTTTATGAGTAAATCGGCATGCTCTGAAAAACGTAATAATTTTGATATAGCTTTATTTTTTCTTTTCAAACTTTTGATGCTCATAATGCGTATTGATTCAACCTTAATGAAACTGATAATGAATACTGATTCAATGAGACTATAACATTCTAAGTGTAGCAACATTCCCAGGGAAAACCTGGGAATGTTTAAATGTCAAACACCTGCAACACAGTATTTGTGTATTATGTGTCTCAATCTTTGATATAAAATTTCAGTATTTGTCTGCTACAAATTAAAATGGTTTAGAAATATTCCAAAAATGTCTATTACAAGTTATTGTACAAAGAGTACAAAGAGTGCTGTTATATTCAGCTTGCAACACTTATAGAAAACAAATTTCTTTTAAATTTGCATTTCTTTTGAATTTTGTGCATGCAAAATTGGACACAATATTTTTAGAATTGTTAGTGAAAAAGAAAAAAAAAGTACTAACAATTCTAAAAAATATTGTGTACAATTTTGTGGGTCCAGTAGAAGTACAATGGAAAGTGTTACAATCTAGCAGTTTTATTTTATTTTTATGTATGTAGCCTATGTATGTATGTATTTAGGTGAAACAACATTTCAGTTTCAAGGCAGATGTGAAATTTACTCACCACATCTACTGTCACCTCAGAAGAGTTTTATTTTGCCAAGTGTTTTATTATTATTAATATTATTATTAAATATAATATCTTATCACTGAAAGATGTTTTTGTTAGTTTGTGCAAATTATGTCATAAAAGTCTTTGTTTTTAATCTCATGACATCGGACATGATATATAATTTAAGCCTTATTCTCTTTTTTTGTTGTTGTTGTTGTTGTTCTGCTAATTTTTTAATTTTGGAGAATTCTAATTGTTCTATTAAATCTTTGTAAAACTTCCCAGATACCAATTTGAACTTCCTCATTCTTAATGTTTTATTCACTTTAATGGTTAAAGTTAAGATGTTATGATAAAGATTTGGGAATGATTACTGTTCAACTGTGGCTTGTTTTCCCCAAACAGAAATCATTACACATTTTACTGTTACTTCAGTGACATGTTTATTTACTGGTTTCAAAAGGGAAATTCTCTCAAGGAATGAAACAGAAAATACCAGTGTATTACACCCAAACAAACAACCACATATCACGTGCAATTCATAAATGTGTGGATTGTTAATTTTTCAGTCACAGAAGGTTATCGATTTGTTTTTCACAAGGCAATATCCAAAATATCATATCATTGTTTCATTTACCCATACTCTGTGAGCACAGGACAAAATTAGGGCTCTGTTATTCACTAAGCTGGGTAAAGATATGACCCACCCCCATGCTATATTTGGGTATGAAATACATTAGGGTTTTGGTTAGTAACCTTATAGTAAATGAGTTTCACTTTATGACTTTACATGTGAACACACAGCGAGCGCCACTGATTGCTAAAATGAGTGTTTGTCAAGGTAGTGTAGTATTGCCTTATTAAGAAAAAGTTATGATTTCTAAAGTGCCTAATGTCATCAGTGTTGCCAACTAATTTTCAGGTAAAGTTGCTAAAGGCAGGTCGATTTGCTGCTAAAAGTTGCTAAATTACATTGTGACATCATTGGATGATGATGTCATTGTGTAGTATTTTTTAACCCAAATTTTTTGGGGGTTATTTTTTCAGTGTTTGGGTATTTTTTGTGTTCCCCAGCTCCTGGGTCAAGTGTTTTTATCTATAAAATTGTCACTGTGCTGTATATCGATCAATTTTTATGCAGAGCAACATACAGGCGCGCGGTAGGCTATGTGTCGCGGTCTTTTCGCATGATGGAAATGCCTGATGCTTTGCATCAAATAAACAATTTTATTAATAAAAATACAGAATACAATTACTTTGGATGTATTTAATAATCAGAGCTTTTACGGTGTGTTTTTGGGCAGATAATAAAGGCAATCGCAGTATATTTCGGCTCAGGAGCCGTGAGCAGTTTCCCGCCGAACACGACTCCAGCTCGGGCTCGAGAACCAGCACGGCGCCGCGCAGTTACGGTGGAAACAGAATAACAGAGACTTTAAAAATGACTTGTGTTTAATGTTAATTTTTACCATTAATGTTTGTTAAACGAGTTTAAATATGGGCAATATGTATAGCCTATTAAAAACGATATAAACAATGCTGTAAATGACAAATAAAGGAAGTTATCATGCAAACCAGTGGTTGTGTGGACTATTTTAGAAAAGTTTAGAGCAGTGCTTCCCAAACGTGTCCTGGAGGCCCCCCTGCCCTGCACATTTTGTATGTCTCCCTTATCTAACACACCTGATTCCACTAATCAGCTCCTTAGAGACTGCAAAAACGAAATTGGGTGTGTCTGATTAGGGAGACATACAAAATGTGCAGGGCAGGGGGTCCTCCAGGACAGGTTTGGGACCCACTGGTAGAGGATTTTAGTGAATCTGTAAACATTATTTAATGTATGAAGTAAAAAATAAGCTAGTAATATAGTAAAAATGAATAAACCATAGCTGGGTTAAATAAACAACCCAATTTGCTGGGTAAAATTAACCCATGATGGGTTCTGTCCTATATTTACCCAGCCCTTGGGTTAATAGCAACCCAAATTGGGTTGTTTTTAACCAAGTGTTTTTTAGAATGTAGAATACACACTAAAATTACTCAAATCTCAGCAAATAATATAATTTAAAATATGTTCATTTAGATTTGTTCATAAAAATAAATTATTATTATTTGTAAAAGTAATATATAAACACGTTTTTATTACACTGAATTATTTAAAAGTTACACATTTTTGAAAAATTACATTATGTATTTTCTAAATAACTAGTTACACTGCACATTATTAACAATTACAGTTTTAAGCAGTGTATTGGTAGTAAGTTAAATAATACGCTCTAAGGAAAGTCCATAAAAATAGGGCACAGTGTATGTGTTAATATATCACTAGCATTTTACCTGTATTTTCAATTACACATCCCATTTAGATGAGATAGATTGATTTTAGAGAAAAGATCAGCAACAACTATATTGTAGGGGTGCACGATAAATATCGGCTGATAATTAATGCACATCTAGTCAGTTATTATTGAACAAGTGCAACTAGGAACTTGATTCACGTGTGATGTGTGTACTGGGTACCTCTCTGCTGCTTGGCTGGCTAGGCTAGCTGTTTAATAATTTCTTCTTTTTTGTGTGGTTAAGATGAAAAATGCATGCCTTTTTATAATTTGAGTCACTTTTCAAAAGTTGCTAAAATTTGCCAAATACATTTTAAAAATAGCTAAATTTGATGCTAGGTGCTTTTTGGAAAACAAGTTGCTAGGGTAGTCTGAAGAGTTGCTAACACTGTGATTTGTCAGTTCTCTGTAGGTCCCACCCCATCGCACGCCACGATTGGTCGATTATGTACAATGCTTGCACACTATTGGTCGAACTACTTTTCAGTCATTACCTTTCGGCAGGCATCCATGAAAATAATCGGAAAACAATATGCAAAAAAAAAAAAAAAAGACGTATGGTGGTCATTTTATTTTATTATTACAATTTTAAAAATTTTATTCAAATTGGTCAAAATTGTATTAGCAATCAACTTATATGGTCAACTTATGTAGTAAAGATATCTCTCTCATATAGCTCATTTTAAAAGAGAGAGAGTCTGCATGTCATTTCTTAATTAATTTTTTAAAGACATTAACCAAAGAAAAGCCGCTTCTCCAAATGTATTCTATATAGCTTCACCGGTTCGTTTTCGGGTTTCACAAGCCAAAGCTGCATTGTCTGCAGGCGTCGATTGGGCCGATAGTGACATCTGCTGGACGGAAGCCGTTAGTAGCCTGCTTTATGATCAAGAGCGCCAGTGCAGGCGCTTTAATATTACACCAGAATGTTATCTATTAATAGACCATATGACCACATTTTCTTTGAAGAGATCCAACGAGCCCATTTTAGAATAAATGTAGGCTGAGAGATTGGTCATTCATTTAATCATTCATTCATTCATTAGCTTCTCACAATATTTCTCAAGATCAGTCTCACTTATATCTCATTGTTTGTGCTTCCGTATGCTCGCTCGCAACCAAGACGTGTTTTCGGCATAGACGGTGATGATGACATTGTGGTAGGTCGTCTCGGAGGAGGGGTGGAGAGAGAGAAGGTGCGCGCCGATTAACTTCCTGTCGACCGCGTGTTTTTGTCACTGCAGTGCATGAACATGAGCAGCGGCAGACTATATTCACGACTGCGATCATGTCGTTTTTATTCCGGTGGTTACAGAGCGACATATCACCGAACCCTGGACAGGATCGAGTTAATGCTGCCGCCTAAATTAAGACCTCTCTACAATCATCCTGCTGGTAAAGACATTAAGTTCCTCTGCACCTGTCTGAAGAAATACACTAGCAGTCGCTCATGGTCAAATATTGCAATATTTCATGCTATTTCGAAGCGTTTATATAATTAGGCCTACATACAGTATATGTGACATCTGAATTCTCGATTATCTCCACAATGTGATCGATGTTCTTTTTCTCAGCCATACTGTGGCCCCCAAAAATAATTTGGACACTTGAGGCACAATTAAATGCAGTAGACATGTAATGCATTATTTATTTTAAAGAACGGAAGAACAAACACCTTTCATGCAATAAATAAATAACTAAAAATAATAATAATAATAATATATAGATACTGAGTTAGATCTTCATACATGCAGTAAAATCATCATGGGACATGTTAGTTCTGATAAAAGCTCTAGCATTGCAGATGGTTTGGTAAATTTGAATATATGCAATTAAATTCGAACATTTTAAGTGTTTAAGTAAATATTTTTGGACAGTCTGAATGAGCTAGTCTTATGTGAAGTCCCACTGATGTATGTTGTTGAAAGGTCTCCATCATCACTGCCAAGACCTGATGGAGACATTGGTGCCTACAGTATGTGCTGTTGAAGCTAAAATATAATTTACTGTGTATTGTGTAAATATGTTGGACATTGCTCAGCCGACTCTAACACCTCCTGCTCTGACTAAAAAAGATTATTTCTTATCATATACTGCATGACGTTTGAAGGTGGATCGTATCTGCTCCTAAGCCTTTTTCCACTAGTGTATTCTTAATTTTTGTGGAATTCAGAGCATCAAATAAAAAAATTAAAAAAGTGCTTTACGCTATAGCACTTGCTATAATTTCTCTCAGAATCATCTTCTTTTTCTTCTTTTCCTCAGGGCCAAAGACTGTTTTCTTCTGGGCACCTGTTTTTAAATGGGTAAGATGAGTTTTGTTTGTTTTCTCACAGTTGAAATAGTCAAATATAAAATACATCATCTCATTTGACTCTTTTCTGTTCTGATACGGTAGCAGTTCTAAAGCTAGATTGAAGAATGTCTTGACCTTGGATGTTTGTGTTTGACTTGATTATAGAGCATGCAGTGAAAATTACTAGATGCCGTTAAGAATAGCTCATCATTTACTCGCCCCATGCATTTAAAAACCCACTCTTTCTTGTGTGGAACATAAAAGTAGCAGAATGTTGCTGCTTTTCTATACAATGACTATACCTGGCATAGTTCTTGCATAGGTGACCATACCTAGCTTAGATTTTCAAGCCATTCAGTGATTAGCAAATTAAATTTCACTCTGTTTCTCACAAAAAAAAAAAAAAAAAAAAAAAACAATCACATGGCTTTAGAAGATTTGGAATATGGTGTTAAAGTCTGTTTCAATGCCTTTTTGTTCTGTTTTGAGCTAGACAGACCCTGGTTTCCACATAATTTTATTATATGGAAGAGTACAACTCAAACATTCTGCTAAGCTTCTCCTTTTGTGTTCTGTGGAAGACAGAAACTCATACAGGTTTGAAAAGGCATGATGGCGGTAATGATTTTTGGATGAACTATCCCTTTAAGCAAAACCAACATAGCTTTATGCCAATTTTGCCGTTTGAGATGATGTAATGCTGCTGTGAATGCAATCATATCATGGATTTACCTGCTGGTCAAGGCCTTCGAGCAAGTTCACTTATTGCTCTTTCTTTCCTCTTGCAGGGTTTAGTTGTGGCTGGATTCTCTGACATGACCCGGCCACCAGAAAAGCTCAGTGTCTCTCAGTCCTGTGTCATTACAGCCACAGGTACTTGTTTTAATGTGCGACAGAGAGATGCTTGATGGAGTTTGTCAAGATTTATCTACATCAGTAGCTGTTGTCAGTGTCCTGTAGATGATAATATCTCATCTAAAGCCTCATCGTAACCTGAGATTAGTGTGGCTGAAAATAGAAGCTGAAATGAACCCAGGAAACTAAATATCTGAGCAGTGTATCCTATGTGACGGTAAAGAAAATATTCTCTCTCGATCTGACTCTGAATGAGAGCATTTCTGAGACTGGTAGTCTATCTCAGCATAACTGTTCTTAGCATAAGTGTTCAGAAATTTCTCATACTACTGTAGATTCAGCAATTCACACATGATCTTAGCCTAAGTTTTGACCTATGTAAGTACCAACTTACTAAGACTAAGGCCTTAACCCACTTCGCTCACAAATAGAGTTGATTCTGCAATGAGGTTTATATTTCAACACAGCATCAGTTAATTGCAAATCTCTCTGATATCTTTCCAGGATTAATTTGGTCAAGGTACTGCTTGGTGATCATCCCTAAGAACTGGGCTCTGTTTGCTGTGAACTTCTTTCTGGGCATGTGTGGAAGCATCCAGCTCATGAGAATATGGAGGTTAGTCATTATGAGTTCTGTTCTAAGGTCAGCTCTGTTTACTACCATCAGTCAATACACAGAGGTGACGAGCTTAGTGGAGTAGGGTTAGGTTGAATTGACTTTGAGTTCAATGGTGTAGAGTTCAACAAGATACTAACAAAAAAAAAAAACATGATTAAGCTGTTAAACAGACAATATAGTCCTAAATACATTAAAACAAAATAAAATCAAACCATTTATTCTGGAAAAAGAAGTATTTAACTGGCAGAAAGTCTAGAATGATCTCAGGATCTCTTTAATTAGATTAATATATATATATATATATATATATATATATATATATATATATAAGTAATTTTAATTTATTATTATTTACCAATGCCTACAGTTTGACTCCAGAGATTTTTTTTTTTTTATTATTACTTATTTTTTTTATTGTTACGTAATTGTTTTTTGTCTAAATTGAATTATTTTTTCAGAATTTTTTTTGGCAACATTTACTTTTGTTGGCAGACATTGTGTATCAAAAGGGTGTGTTTCATATCGGTCATTGTTTATTGGTTGATTCCATGTTATAAATTATATATTTTGCAGTTGCATTAAATATTTTTTTATTTAAATATTAATTCAAATTTAAACTAAATATTTGAAATAGTTTGTTAGTTTGTAGACTGATTTTTTTTTTTTTTTTTTTTTAATTTATTACTGCAGTTTAACTTGCATAAGTTATTACAGCATAGTCACATGCAGCAGAGTGGAGTGTTTTGTTCTTTGTTGAATTTACTAGAAATTTATATTCCCAGCAACCTATTGTGGTCCTTTAGCACATGCAGTACTTTCGCTGAACAATTATGCATTTAAAAGGTTTGACACACCTTGTAATTGTGTGTGTAGGTACAACCAACAACTCAAGCAGAAAGAAGAGGAAGTGCAGCAGTCTTGAAGTGCCACATATTCTGACGAGTGAAGTGGTGAAGTTTTGCTGTGTTACTGTAAAAGCAATGAATCTGCATTTTGCACACATCAGTCATGTTATATAGATCAAACAAATATGCTCTGTCTGTGTAAAATAGAGATTTGTTTTTAAGAACTTCACAATCATTTCACATTTTATGTAAAATTGTGTTATAATATTGATTGTAATTCACATGTTCTTGATTGTAAATTGTAGTGTGTGTTATCTGACCCATAGTCAATATTTCTATAGATTACTCAGTTTTAAGGGGGTCATATCATAAGAATAATAATAAAAAAGTTACTGGAGGTGTGCCTACGTTGTTATAGGTGTTGCCTAGATTGTATGTTTTTTTTGTGTGTGCCAAAACAGTCACTATTGAAACACTGTTGAAACAACTATTGAAAAAATAGTTTTTCAACAACTAAAAAAAATTAAAAATCCAAAGTATTAACTGTATATATATTTTGTTATTTTGCCTTTAAGAAACTCTCTTAGGCTTCAATCACTTACAGGCTGTGTTTGCTGTTGCTTGTATATAATATAGATTTTAACTTCCTGCATGATGTTTTGCATCGCAATAAAATAATCTGTGCTAAAATGTGCCACAAAAATGCCTAAGATCAAACTGAAATGTTATGTTATGGATATTGTTAAGGACTTTTCTCACAATGTTTTTCTATTATATGAAGTTTTGTTTTTTTCTCAAAGGATTAAGGCATAATTAGATTTTTCATGATATGACCCCCTTAAAATCCAACATAAAACTTAACAGTCATTTGACAAAACTAACATTTTATTGCACTGTATAGGCTAAATTGCTGTTTGCATTTTTTGCATTAGACATTGAGATCAGATGAACACGTAGTGGGCAAAGGTCATTACCTTGTCACATGCAGGAACAAATAGACTTTGCCCTTTATTTGGACAGAGCAGACACACGATGATAGATAGAATGTTAATACTAATGTCAATGTACGCATTAATTAAAAATTAAAGTTAAAATATCATGGATTCATAGGACAAAAGTCATTTTGTAATCTCACATCATTGTATTTTGAGTCTGCAGTGAAGCTGCATCATCCTACGCTGAGCTTTAATAAAAACTTTAGGGTCATTAAGCAGTGTACACTTCCAGACTCGCCACAGCTAAATCAGGAATCAAGGGTGTATGACAACCACATGCACTTCTTTGATCCCTTGTGCTAAATTGGACCCGTTAATCCCCTTTAAACCTGTTTTCAGTGTATCCTAAATGCTGACTCTAAATTAAGCAGGCAAGGCATTGAATCGTCCGTCTGTCTCAAAACTTAGACGTCACACTTCACCTCTGCAGCCCACACAGATGTGAACAGCATAGAATAGGAATTCTGTGTTCTTGCATAGCAACAAATATGAGTCATTTTATAAGATTTTATGGGTAGCAGTTTACAAGATTTCATTTATTAACTACATTAGTCAAAATGAGCTTACAATGAACAATACTGCTAAAGCATATACTGTATTATTCTTAATTAAAGGAGCAGTTCACCCAAAATTTACAAATTGCTGAAAATGTACTCACCCTCAGGTCATCCAAGAAAGATGAGTTTGTTTCTCCAATGGAACAGATTTGGCATTTATAGCATTACATCACTGGCTCACCAATGGATCCTCTGCAGTGAATGGGTGCCGTCAAAATGAGTCAAAACAGCTCATAAAAGAATCACAGTCATTTACAGAGAAAACATAAACAGCTTTTTGCTTTATAACTTTAGTAGAAGACTGCTGGATTTCAAACATTGTTACATTTATGCAAGTTATTTGACAAAGACTGTTAAATCCTGTTGATATATAATGATTCTGTATGCTAAATAGATCTGCTGATTTAAGATTATATTATCTCAGGTGTTGAAATGAGTTGTGATGGTACATTTTTATTATTTATTTATTCTTATGTGAGAACTGGATACAGAATGAAGGACTCGTGCTATGAGAAAAGAGTGGGTTTATGTATTTCAGACTTCGTACCCATTCACCTGACTTGAATGACTCCTCTGTACTGAAATTGTGCAAATAATAAAGTAAACATTAAGAGAGAGGACAAGTCTTGTGAAAGTCTCACTCTTACTTCCATGCTGTTAGAATGGGTCACATTTAACAAATAATGGTAAATGTAACCATAAAGTTTATAATTATTATTATATTACTATATGTAGTTATGCACAAGATTTGAAGGATACACACAGACATGTGACCACACAAAGTTCATTTAAATAGCACTGACTTTTATTATTTGACATGCCATAGCTATTATTTACTAATTATTTTATTTAATATTCTACACTAAAATTCTGTTTTTAAGCCATTTAAAATAGCTTTTAACCCTTGCTTGCCTTTAACCTGTATGAACTTTAAATTTTACTTCATGTACAATTTGTAGCTAATTTGAGGCAGACATCACGTTTAGTGTTATGGATGTGGTTTTTGATTGCGTGTGTGCGCAATGTGCTTGCTTTAATAGAGCGCATTGGCAGGTGTCCAAAAGTTAAAATCTCATTGTCGTTGTTTTTTTTGTTTTTTAAATCTAATGTATTGCCTGAATTCCAGTTGAAGAACTACACTACCCACTAGTCAGTGAATGACCTTCCACTCCCACAAAACATTCTCAATGATATAATGGAGTTCCTACACTCTCAAACAATATTTGAATAATACTAATAATCAATAGCTTCTAGTAATAGCTTTATATTGTAAGTTCATTTATCATTTACTTGTTATTCATAATGCTTAAAATGAGTTAGTTGGCCTTTTTAATTTGTTTTTAGTGAGTTAAGTTACTGAAATTGTACTTAAACTTATAGTGATTATTATTATTATTCTTCTGAGACTAAATTTCTGACTGCTACTCCTCCTAGAGCTTTAACTCTACAGACTCCAAACTCAGCCCAGATCTTCAGACTGATCTGACTCGAGTTGCTATATCTTTTTAGACTGATTGGACTTATGGTTTTCATAAAAATGAAGATTAAAAATCATAAAACTCCCATAGACTTGCATTGAAAAGCCTCTGCTCACCTGAACATTCCGTAAACTCCAACTGTCAAAAATTCAAATCTAAACACACTGAAGCTCATTGGACTCAATCAGACTGTTTCTATCTATCTATCTATCTATCTATCTATCTATCTATCTATCTATCTATCATCTGACTATATCTATCTATCATCTGACTATATCTATCTATCTATCTATCTATCTATCTATCTATCTATCTATCTATCTATCTATCTATCTATCTATCTATCCTAGCAACATGCTAATAATGTTAGAAACATGCTAGTCACATGCTAATCATGCTAGAAACATGCTAGCGACATGCTAGTAACTTGCTAATCATGCTAGTGACATGCTAGTCACTTGCTAATCATGCTAGGAACATGCTAGCGACATGCTAGTCAATCGCTAATCATGCTAAAAACATGCTAGTCACTTGCTAATCATGCTAAAAACATGCTAGTCACTTGCTAATCATGCTAA
This sequence comes from Cyprinus carpio, assembly GCF_018340385.1. NCBI lineage: Eukaryota > Metazoa > Chordata > Actinopteri > Cypriniformes > Cyprinidae > Cyprinus > Cyprinus carpio. The sequence continues at coordinate 18,361,440 of NC_056597.1, read as the reverse complement.
AAACATGCTAGCGACATGCTAGTCACTTGCTAATCATGATAGTGACATGCTAGTCACTTGCTAATCATGCTAGAAACATGCTAGCGACATGCTAGTAACTTGCTTATCATGCTAGTGACATGCTAGTCACTCGCTAATCATGTTAAAAACATGCTAGCGACATGCTAGTCACTTGCTAATCATGCTAGAAACATGCTAGCGACATGCTAGTCACTCGCTAATCATGCTAAAAACATGCTAGTGACATGCTAATCACTTGCTAATCATGCTAGAAACATGCTAGCGACATGCTAGTCACTTGCTAATCATGCTAGAAACATGCTAGCGACATGCTAGTCAATCGCTAATCATGCTAAAAACATGCTAGTCACTTTCTAATCATGCTAAAAACATGCTAGCGACATGCTAGTCACTTGCGAATCATGCTAGAAACATGCTAGCGACATGCTAGTCACTCGCTAATCATGATAAAAACATGGTAGTGACATGCTAGTCACTTGCTAATCATGCTAGAAACATGCTAGTGACATGCTAGTCACTTGCTAATCATGCTAGAAACATGCTAGTGACATGCTAGTCAATCGCTAATCATGCTAAAAACATGCTAGTGACATGCTAGTCACTTGGTAATCATGCTAAAAACATGCTAGCTACATGCTAGTCCCTCGCTAATCATGCTAAAAACATGCTAGCGACATGCTAGTCACTCGCTAATCATGCTAGAAACATGCTAGCGACATGCTAGTAACTTGCTAATCATGCTGGTGACATGCTAGTCACTTGCTAATCATGCTAGAAACATGCTAGCGACATGCTAGTCACTCGCTAATCATGCTAAAAAAAAATGCTAGTCACTCACTAATCATGCTAAAAAACAAACATGCTAGCGACATGCTAGTCACTTGCTAATCATGCTAGAAACATGCTAGCGACATGCTAGTCACTCGATAATCATGCTAAAAAAACATGCTAGTGACATGCTAGTCATTGTTGCTTAATCATGCTAGAAACATGCTAGCGACATGCTAGTAACTTGCTAATCATGCTAGTGACATGCTAGTAACTTGCTAATCATGTTAGCAACATGCTAGTCACTTGCTAATCATGCTAGAAACATGTTAGTGACATGCTAGTAACGTGCTAATCATGCTAGTGACATGCTAGTCATTTGCTAATCATGCTAGAAACATGCTAGCGACATGCTAGTCACTCGCTAATCATGCTAAAAAACATGCTAGTGACATGCTAGTCACTTGCTAATCATGCTAAAAAACATGCTAGCGACATGCTAGTCACTTGCTAATCATGCTAGAAACATGCTAGCGACATGCTAGTCACTCGCTAATCATGCTAAATACATGCTAGCGACATGCTAGTCACTCGCTAATCATGCTAGCGACATGCTAGTAACTTGCTTATCATGCTAGAGACATGCTAGTCACTTGTTAATCATGCTAGAAACATTCTAGTGACATGCTAGTCATTGCTAATCATGCTAGAAACTTGTTAATCATGCTAGCAAAATGCTAGTAACTAGCTTATCGTGCTAGAAACATGCTAGTAACTTTGCTAATCATGCTAATGACATCCTAGTAACTAGCTTATCATGCTAGCAATATGCTAATCACTTGTTTTATTAAACTTCTTAAACTTTTCAAACTTTCTAAACTTTTCAAACTTTCTAAACTTTTCTTTCAAACTTTTTTAAACTTTTCAAACTTTCTAAATTTTCAAACTTTCTGTTCAGTCTTTCTCAAGCCAACTTAAAGTTTGTCTTGACGAACTTTTTTATCTAGTTTTTTTTAAGTTATTTTATTATTTTTTTGTTTTTAATTTTGCTTGATATGTTTTAGTTGGAAAAATTTTAACTTATCATAAAAATAATTAAAACTCTTTTCTAACTTCTTGCTGATAAAAGTTTTTAATGCCAATAGAGAAAATAAATGGAAAATATACAATTGCAGGAAAACTGATAGGACCTGAAATCTCATTGACTGAAGTCAATTTAGCTTTTGGAGAAAGTAACTTGTAATAGTAAAAAGTAAGAAGTGGTTGGTCACTGTTTACCTCTACTGTCTATTTTCCATGAGCGGTACAATTGGTACAATTAAATGATCTCCATTTCAGCTTTTTGTTGCCTTGGTAACGTGACCAGCTCATCATCTTTTGCTTTCAAGGTCAAGCCTTAAATTGCTGCAGTGGCAGTTCCAATTCATCTCAGTGACATTTGACACTCTCTCTGCTCCATTCTCTTCTCTATCTGCCTCTGTATTTTTTCCACATTGACACATTAGAGATACAGAAATACAATTCCTTGTCAGCATATTTGAAATATATGTTGCCATGTGTAAAGTATTCTGTCATATTAATATGCTGAAGTCACAGGTTGACTGGCTCCAAAAATAACATGGCAATCTGCATGCAAAAGTGTGTGTGTGCCGCCACCATAAGGTAGACCTGCTTATACCACCTGGTTTCCCCGTGCTTTTTCTCCATGTTGTAGCTAGGAGCTGTGCACGTGTTTGCACATGTGTGAGTTTGGTGTGAGGGGGATGGTGCATGAGACAGGAAGAGCAATAGAGAGCGCTGTTCTCTAAGGACGAATGCAGACACAGCAATAAATGCAGTGTGAAGGACACTAGATAAATGCCACTCGATCTCACAGCACTAAAGGCAGGAGACCACCTTATCCTGAACCTAATCTAATGTATTCTGACTCTAAATGTAGGCATATCTTTAAAATAAGAAGAAGTGTGTAAGAGAAGTAACAGAAACAGGGAGACATATGCTTGATATGAATAAATTAGCTTGCCCATGTCCATGTCACTGGGGACAAGAGCTTATGTGAACTTCATTATTTTGGGATTATGCTATGACTCATGCAAATTTAACTTAATTGCAAAATCCCTTGATGATGTCGCCTATGTGCTCTTTAAAGTGACAGATCACATAAAACTGAAAAGTAATTTACTTAACCTTACAGTATGTTGTTCCAAACCTTGTGTGAATCACAAAAGTAGATATTTAGCACAATGTCCAAGCTGCTTCCCCCCGTACAATAATGAATGGAGACCAGGGAAATGAGGCTAAAAATATTCTTTTTTTTTTTTTTTTTTTTTTTTTTGATTCAGCAGCAGAAAAGGAGTCATACAGGTTTGGAACTAAATGAGGGTGAGTAGATGACGACAGAACTTTTATTTTTAGGTGAACTGTCCCTTTAATAGAGAAATAGCTGGAAGATATTGTCGTGCACAAGTTTATCTCAATGTCACTGTGAGGAACTAAAGTGTTCCTCTATTACAGGAGTCCTTTGTGGTTTCACGTACCCACACAATTGTCCTGAAGAGGAAGGACTGGTCTGTTTTGTCATGGTAATTTGAAAACTGTTGTAAACATACATGTTTTGTCAATCCATTGTTTAAATAAGTTACAGAATGCACACTGTATCAAATGAAGACCTGCATTGAGAAAAAGTATGCATTGTAACGTTAAATGCTGAATATAAATTTGCAGGGGTTTTATTTATTTATTTATTTTTTGTGCACACTATGGCCTTACATGACCCTGCTCATAATATACCACTGGAGGGCGCCACAAACGTTTTCCCCTGCAGGCTGAGGTGAATGGAAAGGGTGAATTCCGAGGTGTCTGAAATCTAAAGTGAGCATTTTGTGTTCACAGTTCCTCAAAAGATACCTCTATTTAATGAACACAGGATATTGTAGGCAGCAAAGTATACATTCTGCCCTTGAACTATGAACAGGCAATTTTTTCTTAGTATGCAATCACTGGTAGAACAGTAGTTCTGTCAGGACCACTGTTGTCAAAGATGATTGACAATTAGCATACAGTTTGGATTGGTGGTATGGTTTTGTTCAGGCGAAAACTCCCTGCCCATCCACACAGCCTAGCATGGATAAGAGCAGGGAAAGCAGTGATAACACACATAGGGTAAACAGAACAGAACCAAATGTAGCAGATATGATTGTTCTTAATGGCAATTTAATGTAATAACATAGTTCAAGACAAAGGAGTCTTAGTCAATAAGGAATATCAAAAGGGCAAGTCCTGACTGTGGATGAAAGAGGAGCTGGGGATGGAGGAGAGTAACTAGCTACTGAGCAAAGCTGCTGAATAATACTGAATGGACCTTATGCTGTAATAGGTGTTGTATTCCTGTAGGTAGACGTGGATCACCTGATGCAAGCTTGACTGACGTGACCTGTCAGAACTAATGCTACGCTTGATTTCTAAAACAGTAGGAACCCTTGTCCTTCAAAGAGAAAAAAGACATTCAACTTATTTTAATGTTTGTTTTATTATATTTTAAATAATCTCAAGTCATCTTGAAGTCCACTGTGGTGGAGCTAGTAAATCCGATGCCTTTTCAGTGGGGTTAAATTAATGTATATCTGAAGGAAACTAACAGAGGTAAGATGAAGAAAATGTCATCAAAACTTTTCCAAAGATTGTCAAAGGAATAGTTCACCCAAAAATGGATATTCTGTCATTAACCTCTGTATTTGTTCAGATTAATTACTTGTTTTTGTTCAGATTAATTATAACATCCTTAACATCCTTTAACATTCTTGTTACATCCTGAACTGTAAAATGGCCATAAAAACTGAAAATGAGGTTCACATAATGAAAGTTTTGGCAACGATGAAAAACCTCCCATTTGAGATTAATAAATGATTATGTGTGACATACATAATCATTTATTGATCTCAAATGGGAGTTTTTTCATTTAATAAACATTTTTGTTGTCAAAACTTTTATTATATGAACCTTATTTTTTTTTTTGCTTTTGGGTGTTTTAAGAGAAATTTTTGTTTTTTTTAAAGAGAGTTTTTATACAAAAAAAATGTGTTTTTAAATTTTCAGAAACAATTTTTAAACTGATGATTCCAAGAATTAGGTTTTTTTTTTGTTTTTTGTTTTTTCACAGGAATCCATACAATGAGGGATAGTGTGTTCAGACTGTATTGATGTTTAACAACATAGCAGTTGCTCAGCTGACAAAACATTTTTTCAAAAGACTTAATAATAAAACAGTTTTGAAAGTTACTTGTGATCTGTGACCTTTATACAGCACACGCCATTGTAAAGACTGTAAATCTATCCCTCACAACCTCATTTTCATCCATGAAAAAGGGACTATGGTGACTACCCTGACTAAGGGCTATTCCCATTCCCATCAGATACTGATGTCAGTCAGATCTCTCATATACACCTAATTACTCTGGAATCATACATTTGCTGTAGCAGTAGACCTTCAGTTGAGTGATGGATGCAGTGACCATAAACCACCAGCAGATGACAAGAACGTGAGCAGGAGTGCTGCAGGAAGCCTTAGGACAAGGTCACCTTAACGTACAGTACACACTCCCTGCTAGTGAGGTCACTCGACTAGAAAATATATAAATTCTCTTGACTGTTTTCAACCCATACCTGCTCAATAGAGGCCTGGAGGAGAACAAAACGAAAGTGTTGCAGTAGTCATTTACTATGATGAGACATAAATTCATCATGCGACTGACAACTCAGCAGTTTTTTGAGAAAGATATTTATAGCACATCATTGTTTTGATTGCAGATGAACAAAATGGTTGTAGAAGTTTTTACTGTGATGCTGTATGCAAATCAGAAGTCAGTTATGAACTGACCTTTTGGAAAATGCATATAATACCTGCTGTCACATTCTGTCTTGTTAGCATTTAAACCTTATTTTCCCACAAACTTTCCAAGGAATTGCAGACAGATATTCCCGGAAGAGAACTGCTCCAGTCAATAATGAGGCTTAGCTGAAAACTGGCAGGCCGCAACAGTAAATACTGCAACAAGGGGACTGATGTGTAGCGATGTCCTTGACGGCAACCGATGTTCTATTATCTCTAAAATCATGCAGGAAATGTTGCTTAAACACATGCTTATACTGCTTGACTCAGCTTTACGGTATATACAAACCACTTCTGTACACCACAAACCTCTCTATCTAAGAATCTGTCATGAAAACAGCTCTTGTGGGTGGACAGTACAAAGGTCATATAAGAATGTCCGCTTTAAACTGAAACACTTCTTCTTTAGCACAGCTTTTTTTTTTATGAATAGTCTAAGTAACATACAGTATTTCTATCATATAGAGCATTTTGATGGATGTAAACAAATACAATCTAATGCAATGGTCCTAACTTTCCACTTCTTTCCATTTAAACCATTCTGAGAATTCAAAAAGTTCTACATTTTGATAAAAACAAGTTATGACAGCGTGCTAACTTTAGTCACGACTGAATTGCCTCCTGTTACCGTTTTGGCAATAAGCAGGAAATGTTCATGGGTCAATAACATCACTGCACTGAAGTGGTCTATTGGTCATATCTACCATTTTGTTTCAATCTGGAGGGCGAGGAAAAATTAGGCATAAAAAAACGGAATAGTCCCCCCTCCCAAGGGCCATCCATGATGCAGATGAGTTTCTTTCTTCATTGGAACAGATTTGTAGAAATGCAACATTAGACCACTTGCTCACTAATGGATCTTCTGCAGTGAATGGGTGCTGTCAGAATGAGAGTTCAAACAGCTGATAAAAACATTACACTGTTCCACAAATAATTGACATGACCCAAGTCCATATATTGATGTCTTATGAAGTGAAAAGCTGCTTGTTTGTAATAAATCCATCAAGACATTTTTATCTTCAAGTTTTTGCTTCTGGCTAAAATACAGTCCTCTGTCAATAATATTACTTTCTCCAGTGAAAAGTTGTCTTGTCTGAATCAGGAGATAAATATGCACAGAATAAGCACTGCTCACAAGCGAAAACAGTCCTAAACAGTTATAAACAAATATGTTGGTAGAATTTGATCATCTGTTTGATCTTTCATTCTGACAGCACCCGTTGACTGCAGAGGATAAATTGGTGACATAATGCTAAATTTCTCTAAATCAAACTCATCTACATCTTGGATGGACTGAAGGTGGGTAAAGTTCCACAAATTGTAATTTTTTGGTGGAATTATTCCTTTAAAAAGGCCTTGCACATTCTGGTGACTGACTGGAGGGGAAAAGCGGCAAAAAGCATCTGTCTCAAGTGTTGTGATGAGTCTCTTGCAGCTCTCTGGGTGCTCCTGTAAATTCCAATCCCATCGCACAAAGATACCGTTGAGCTAGTTGCCATGGCAACAGAGGCAGTGACTCAGCAAGTGTCTTCTGAGGTGACAGACGAGACTTATTATTTGATGGAGAAACAAACATGCTCTATAAAACAGATGTTTATACATGTTGAGGGTCCTTGAAGATGCTTCAAGGTGTTTGGAAGACAAAAACACCTTCAAGCACCTTCAGGGCATGACATTAGTGTGAAATAATGCAATAGAAGTGCACTCATTACGCTTTCAAATTGAGTGCAAGCACTAATTGCCTTCCTGGTTAAGACAAATACTCAAGAAAGGATGTAGTTGATGCCCCAGAGATATTATATAACAAAGATAATCTATGTGAGGGATCATTTACAGTCAAGTTGGTCATTGGCAAAAAAATCCCATTTATTTTATGGCAACTTACGAAATAAAAATTCATGAAAAAATAAAGTTCACTGCGCTCAACTTTAGCGCATCTAGGATGTGTATGAATCAACACATCATATTCTAGTCAGGGATCGGCACTCACTTAATCTTCTTAATTACTCTTCCCATTATTTTAATTTTGCAGCAGAGAACAATCAAACATTTCGGCAGTAAGCCTTCTTTCAGTGAATCATACAGTGACATTCCCTACAAGAGTTCTTAAAAAAGAAATGAAGTCCAAAGATCACGCGGTGAAAAGTCACATAACAGGTGTTACTAATCACAAACTTAATTGACCAATCAATCATGCAACTTCAGGACAAACCATCAAAGATAATTCCAAAAAATTCAACACATAAAAATAACATACCAATATAGGCACAAAAGAAAAGCATATAACACAAATAATCCATAAAAAAAATAAAATAAAAAAAATAAAAAAAATCAAACCATCAGCATAAATTAAAGTGGGGAACAAGCCGACGCATCAGGCCACAAGCCGTTCATTAGTCCGTAGCCAATCACCCTGTAACCAAACAATAAAGGGTTAAATGACTTATTCATTCTTAAAGAAAACAAGAAAGATCAAAGTCCTCATTTAAACCCAAGGGAGACAGACCTTTTAGTCGATACATCCAATAAGCTTCTCTGTTAGTTAGTTGTTTGTTGTTGAATTAAATAGATGGACATAAAATGTTGATTTCAGTAAAGATTATATAATGTGAGAAGAATGAGAATATAGCGTAAAGTGATATGAAATCTTTATTTATTTATTTCTTTATTGTATTATTATTTTGACCACATAATTCTGGACTTGACCAATCATAATCAAGTATTCTAGAGTTTAATGTAATAGTTCATGCAAAAATTTAAAGTTTGTTGAAAATTTACTTATCCACAGGCCATTCGATATGTAGATGAATTCATTTCTTCAGTGGAATTGGAGAAATGTAACATTACACCACTTGCTCACCACATCTACCAAATCTATAATATTTCTTTCTGTGTTGAAAAAGTTGTCTGGCCTGAACCAGGAGAGAAATATGCACAGATTAGGCAGTGCTTTTTAGTTTGGACTACAAGTGAACTCCAAAACAGTTCTAAACAAATGTCTATGGATTTTGATATGAGAGGACATCAGGGTATGGAGGAAGCATCTTTTCCATTGAAAGAACAATGGATTATTTATTATTATTATTTTGGAAGCAATTGTTTAAATTTAAAATGCCTTTATAATGGATTTGTTTCATGCTGCTTTTCACTTTACAAGACATTAATAGTTGTGTGGATTAATAGTTTGTATGGATTACTTATGGATCATTGTGATTTATATATCAGCTGTTTGAAATCTTATACTGACGGCACCCATTCAGAGGATTCATTGGTGAGCAAGTGATGTACAGTACATTTCTTCAAATCTGTTATGATGAAGAAACAAACTCATCTACATGCCTCAGAGTGAGTTTTCAGCAAATGTTCATTTTTTGGTGATCTGTTCCTTTAATAATATATTTTAACCAAAGGAAAAAAAGTGTTCCTGAAAATTACCAACAGAATCCATGTGCATAATTTTTATTACAACATCTGAATTAGCTTGTGTCTTCATCATTCATTCAAACATTACAGTGCTTAGGCTACTAATAAATGTGTAGCATCCATATTAAACTTCACATTCCTTCAACATCTTTGCTGTGTAATCTAAAATAGCTATATAACCTGGAGCATCAGCAGAGGAAGTCAGTGTTTGGTGTGACAATGTCTTATTTTCTTATGTATATATATTTGTTTGTTGGTACGTCAGAAAGGAAATTTTTTTTGTTTTTTTTTTTTTATATAAATTTTTTAGTGTTTTTATTTTTCTTCAGATTATTTCAGGATACGAGTAAAGTAGATCAATGTCAGGCCTACATTGACAATCCATAGCCTACTAGATGAAGGACAGAGAAAGTATGTGAGGTAAAAATGTAGGCCTATATATGCCTACTGTTTATGCTCATTTGCCTAAACATGAAAAGCAAACCTTATATTAATCATTATAATATTAATTCAGACTTCCTTTTCTGTGTATAGTGCAGTTAAAATGACTCTATGTGTTTCACATTAGAGAGAATAAAATCTGTATTTGTGTGTGGTTAGGAATATCAGTCATAAATTCTCATAATGTGGACTGTCAGAAAATAATTTAGTGTTTAGTGTCTCTTTATGAACTCACCTTGAGTTTGACAAATGTGATCTTGAAAATTCCACTTCTGATATTTTTGACATTGACGGCTTTGCCTCTTTTGTGCACTGTTTTTGTGATTCAGTCTACGCTCTGTATGCATGTAAACACTGTTCCAAGGTGGTTCAGTGCTTGGTCAAGGGTGCATGTGTGGGTAGGTGGGTGTGTGTCCATGCATGCACCTATATGCACTTGTACGGGTGTAGCAATCAATATCACTCCACTTTAAGAAACTCCCAAGGCCTTTCTTCCAATTTTCTTATCTTTTCAAATTATCATTTCATATTCTTCATATTCTTTTAGATTTCAATATTATTCTACACTTCTGTATGCACATGTATTTTTATGGTATTGTTGCATTGCTGTAAACATACAGCAGAGTTATAGTTATAGTTAAAAACTAAAAATCAGTGTGATTTCCAGTGTCTATTTGCCTCTTTAAGATGAATCGCTTGATGTATTCCGCAATTGTAAGTCACTTTGGATAAAAGCATCTGCTAAATGAATAAATGTAAATCTTTAGAATTCCTTAGTGTTTTATATGTCTGACTCTTGAATATTAGCAGCACTCTCGATGCATGAACAAGCTTGTGTAAATTTTTATGATTTTGTTTTCCAGCATGATTTGAGAAAGATCATCTGACCTTTCTTACAAAGTTTTTCCTCAGACTTTTGATCCACGTAGTTTACATTTGTCTGCATTCTTATTATTTTTTTATTGTTCATTCCAGATACTTTAGTGTTATAAAATTTCAAACCAAATGAAAATCGTTTAATTGCTGCCTTTTTTAAAAGTAGAATCAAATACGTGTTTAAGTAAATGCCTGGAGTAATAGGTTATAATGGCACTTTCTGTACCATTTTGAAATGAATTAGCATAGAATGAAATCATGTTGAAACTTAAAACGCAAGTAGAAATGACATAAACTGGTATTATGACAAGTTTAATAGACAGAAGGAAACACACTGTTATGACATGATGAAAACATTTTCTAGTGTAAAGAGGCATATGTTCATCCATCTTCATGCATTGTCTAAATATAACTGAAAATCCTAAAAAAACAGCGACTTTTTTCCGCCGGCGGGCATCCTAGATCCATATCCCCACTTCTAAACGCGGCTCTTGCGTCATGCGTTTTACCTGTCCCGTTCTTACAGCGGCTTCTACGTCTTTGCAACCCTATTGTAAAGTGATTCCCAGACCAATTTCGTAAGCTGCACGACCGTGTTACGTAATTGGAGGTTCTGTCTCTGATTTGCCCTGGGTTTAGGTGGGCGGGACCCAGGTGCTCCGCTGGATATATTACGCGGGGCACCTTGGAGAGAGCCGGGTACGGCTCCATGTCACGGTGGGCTTAGTGCTCCGGGAAGGGGTGTAGTGTTCCAAAGAAGGCAAGAAAGGAGACACGAGGGGAATTCGTTGCCCAAGGGGATAAACAAAACCTTACAGTACACCATGCCCGCTCAAAATAAAGATGATGGAGGGTGGAAGAAGTTTTTATGGAATTCGGAGAAGAAGGAATTTCTGGGACGCACCGGTAGTAGTTGGTGTAAGTATAACCTATAGATGTCATATCGACAGTATCGCTCGATTTCAGCACGCCGGACAGCGCTGTGATGCCTGTCATCGCTGTTTCTAAAGCAGCAGGTACAGATAGACTGACTGCCAGTCTGGTCACGATGCAACCTGTGTGATTTGACTTTGCAGCAAATGTCTCACGGACTTTGATACAACCATATATATGCACAAAGCACGATTTGCAGCGTAAACGGCTGTATTTTGGATGTTCAAAGCATTTTTAAACAAGTAGGCTTATTTGTTGCTGTTCTCTGTATCCCACCTGTTTCGTTAGGACCGCTCATTCTTTAGGCGGGCTATATGTGTTTTCGATTTTCTTCCTAAATGTAAATATAAATTAATGTACAACGAACGCTGTGCGTGAAATCGATGCTAATAGAGGAGCAAAAGGTCTACAAGGACAGCTTCAGATTACTGATCAGACCGATTTTTGCTGCTCGTTGCTAAAATTGAATTTAATAAAATGATTTTCCTACGCAGAATTAAATAAATAAACAAAGGCTTGTGTTTGTTAAAAAGCTGCTTGTTTCTTGTCTGTGCTTGCCTTGAAATCAATCAGCATGTCATTTAATTAGCATACTTGTCATTATTAACGTGCTACACGTGGTAAGGGTTAAAAATGCATCATTGTTCAAGGTGACTCAAGGTGAAAGGCCTAGTCTTTTGGATCTGACTGATTCATCTAAGGTTGCACTGAATATTGACATCATGTTTTTGAGGCAGCAACAGTTTTTAATTGATGCCTTCAATTTTACAGAAGTAGCCTTCCTTTAAGTATAAAGTTAACTCTGTTGTCTTGCTTAAGAACTGAATCTGCTTTCCAGTTCATATAATTTCATATCAAAATGTGTCTAGCTAGTTGAGTGTGGACATAAAATCCATACAGGAGCTATTAAGTGTAAAGTTCCTGATGTATGGGTGTCCAAAATGAGTCGTGCATTTGCAAAGCAATGCATAATTAGCTTCTACATGAGCAAGGAGACATATAAACCTAGAAGTCAGTACATCTCCAGAGATTTCTGATGGCCATTACATTATCTAATATGTTGACATTCGCTGGGCTTTAGTCCCAGTGACCCTCTGACATTGCTTTATGCACCATTGGAAACCACAGACCTTGTGCCCTTGCCTAACTGCGCATGGGTAACTGAAATATAGTTTAGCACTGTAATGATTTCATTGGAACTAATTCTAATGTGCATCATCTGAACAGGTAATCTGTGAATTATTATGGGATAAAATGGACAGACTGGTTTGACTGGTTGGGAAAGAACATGAGATAAGACCTTACTGGTTTCACTGCACTGTGATGCCCCTACACATTGTTTATGTTTGAGACATTGAGATTATTCATCATGTCCTGTCATGCTGACACCTCTATATTTTCTGGGGACAGACTGTGAGGACATTTGTATTGCTGGTATGGTGTCAGCAGATTCGCCTGTTTGATGTAGCATCAATGGGCTTCCTTTGTTGGGTTTGTTTGTTGTAGTTAGTTTTTAATAATACTTTTTCTTTTATGTATCAATTCTATAAATATGTTGTATAAATAAGTTCTAGTTAATAATGACTGTAGTTCCAGTAAACATTTTGTGTTTATTTGAGTTGTCTTTTCTCCAAGGAAAGAACACACTTGCTTTATTGCATAAAATTTTCAGCCATCAGTTCAAATATGAAATGATCAAAAACAAAATGAATGTCTTTACACACACACAAAACTATCAGCATGAAATGCAGTTACAGCATCGGAGTTGTTACTCAAAATATTATTCTAAAATATGTCCTGTTTCTCTCTTTCTCTCTCCACAGCAAAAATCTTCCTCTTCTATCTCGTCTTTTATGGCTTCCTGGCTGGGATCTTTATCGGCACCATCCAGATTCTCCTCCTCACTCTGAGCGATTACAAACCCACCTGGCAGGACAGAGTAGCTCCTCCAGGTAACAGCTCTATTGCGGTGGCTGTCCTGTCTTTTATATCTTTCATATAATTTATTGTTAGTGTAAACTGAAGTAAAATCAAGGGATTTGTGAAGTCCTAGGGGTTTATGATAGAACTGCAGGGCAAGTCATTTTACTCACTTTTGTTATAAAAAACTTTCCCCTATTCATTATACTTTTTGGAAGACTTCATGAAATAATTTGAATTTTTTTTTATTTCTTTCCTACACTATAAAAAAAAATATATTTTTGACATTGTAAAGTAAATGCTATTTTATTCTTTCTACTGCAAAATGTCATGTTTGATTCAGTGCATTACTTGCTGTTTCTTTGCAAGTAATTGTGAAATTTACTAGCAAATTCAGAGTGAAAATGGTTTCTATATCTTTTTTTTATTTATTATTATTATTGTCAAAGTGTTAAATCTATAACATGCTACTTGCTATTGCAAGTTGATGGCAGTGGTATTAGGTGGAATAGACGTTTTCATGCAAGAGAACATTTTATTAAACAAAAATATGTATATGTGCAAACATGAGTCAGTCAATCTTTTAATTCATTTTCCTGGTAGAGAATTTTTTAAAAGACATAAATAATTTTGTTTTTAAAATATGTATATGCACACTTAAGTCAATATTTTGATTCATTTTCCTGGTAGAGAATTTTTTAAAAGCCACAAAAAATAATTTTGTTTTCATGGTGTTTGAAAGGTTAGGACATTAACCTACGTATGGTCATAGATTTCAGTAACCAATCTGGTTCCTTGATGAGGGCTTGGACTCCTTTTAGAGTTGCTGTTCCTCTTTCAGTTTAAAGCGAGGCTTGAAGGATTGGATCAATCTGACAAACATTTAGTGTGTTCAGAGACCAGATCAAGGGCTAAGAGAGCGTTGGGCTCTTGAGAATTGATAATCTGACCATTTTACCTCACAGCTGATATATTTCACATTTTCTTGGTAGAACAGAAGGCATGTGAGGTTAAGGGGAAACAGACTGACTGCGACAGACACCTTTCAGACACATACAAAACACACTTTGAAGAGAAACTGATGCCTCTTTTCTTGGCAAGGCTTATTTAGGGAAACTGATCATGAATGATCCAAAACATGTATTGCAAAGATTTCAGCATTTATTCTCTTTTTTGCTCTAACAATCACAGCATGTTCCAATATGATTTATTCACATCTTTGAGTCATTGCTAGACCAGGAGCGTTCAAGCTTTGTGTACTGAAAACTGTTTTCAGGATGCTTTCAGTTATCAAACAGATTCTTCAGATAGGCATTGTACATTTGAATCTCACCAGCTTTTAACTGCTAATATTTTGTGCATAATTTCATACTGATAAAACGTCTTAGTTACGTATGTAATCCTCATTCCCTGAAGGAGGGAATGGAGACCCCTCCCAGAGCCCCTAGTAAGCCACCTGGTCCCCCCACGAGCAGAAGATAGGACAGGGCTTACGTGGAGAAAGTCTATTACTGTTGTTTCACTAGACCCATACAGTAAGACTTATTGGATAACACTGGGAAAGCGTACCCTTTTCAGGGATGCTGCAGAATCCACATCCTGCCCGCAGGGACGTATCATGTGGAGAGTACACATATGGACTGGGCCTAAAGGGCAGTAAAACATATGGAATGTCTCTGAGGTGGCTCCGGCCCAGTTAAGAAGGTAGGCAACACTGGTAGGGACAGCAGAGTGGAGTCTGCCAAGGGTAAGACATGGGCTCACCAAGAGGGTAACCGTACCGTAGAAGAATACACACATGGGATCACCTTGGGGATCACAAATTATGGTACCTAGCCTAGCACAGGGGTTAACTAACAGGCAACTATACAGGTGTTAGGCCTGGCGCCGGACACTCTGCCACGTCTGGTTGCCGAGGGTGACAAAGGAATTCCACAGGGTTAGCCTTGTGGGGGAACTGAACTGAAGAGCAGAATAAGCACATGTATCCGGTCCGTAGAGGGGAATGGCACAGCAAGCAAGATACATTGCAGTCTCTCTGGTTCACTGGCTACTTGAGGCGAGTACACGAGAGGATACTGAGGATATCCTTGTCGAGTGTGCTCTCAACCAAAGCGGGCACGGCACGCCTTGAGTTTGATACATCAAGACGTTAGCATCCACTATCCAGTTGCCCAACCTCTGCTTGAAGACAGCCTTTCCCTTCTGCTGGCCTCTGTAACAGATGAAGAGCTGCTCTGAGGTCCTAAGGCTCTGCGTATGGTCCACGTAAAGGCACACCCCTCAGGAACCTGATGATCAGGTTGTTTTTTCCCAAAGACTCACGTCTACAGGATCGTGATATACTTATAATATATACTAATATACTTTAAGGGTGGAAAGAGACAGCCTCCGCTCTAACCCCTCCTGGAGGAAGGAAAGCACAGCTCTGATCGGGCATCTCCAGCGGTCTTCCCGGTGAGAAGAGCACCATTCAATGAACAGGTTTCACTTCAGGGTATAGGCACGCTTCGTAGAGGGTGCTCTTGCTGAAGTGATGGTGTCTACCACCGCCTGGGGTAGATCACCTAGGAACTCCACATCCTGTCTAGGTACCACACGGGGAGGTTCCACAGATCTGGACACGGGTGCCAGAGGGTGCCCTGTCTCTGAGAAAGTAGATCCTTCCTCAGAGGAATGCGCCAGGGAGGGGCTGTCGCAAGGAGCAACAGTTCCGGGAACCAGGTCTGGTTGGGCCAGTAAGGTGCAACCAGCCTTACCTGCTCCTCGCCTGCCCTGACTTTGCACAGTGCAACATTTTGAATGGTAGCTTGTGAAGGGCCCGGTTCAAAACTTGCAGGTCCAAGGTGGGTCGTAACCCACTGCCTTTCTTGGGTACAATGAAGTAAGGACTGTACGATCCCAACATCATATAGGCTGGAGGGACTGGGTCTATCAGCAGGACTGCGATTTCTGCCCATAAGACAGGAGCGTCACTGGTCAGAATGGAGGTGAACTGGATGCCCCTGAACTTGGAGGGACGCCGGGCGAACTGAATCGCATAGCCGAGTCTGACAGTCCGAATGAGCCAGCAAGACGGACTGGGAAGTGCTAGCCAGGCTCCCAGAAACTGTGCAAGTGGGACCAGAGGCACCACAGATGTATCCATAGTGGGGCAGCCTGGTGGAGGACAGGGACCCGACTCGGAAGGCATAGCGTCCCGAAGTGGGGTCTGGGTGTGCAGTGCAACACATACCTGGTTTCACAGGTGGGCAGGGGGTGCAGGAGAAGGCTCCTTTAACTGGGCTTGCTGCCCGCTGGCAATAGTAGAGGGGGATGAGGCTGGCCAGGCATAGCTTGACTCAACATCATTGTAGAAACTTCTCTTTTTTTGATGGTTTGGGTACAACAAAAAGAAAAGGAAACAAAAGATTCTCTACCCAGCCCTCCTCCGGGGGAGGGAGTGGTGTGGTCCCCATCTCCCGAAGAGCAGTCCCTTCCATCTCTGGGTTGCCCGTCTCAGAGCCTCTTGCACTTCCGCTTGCCACCTGGTTTGGCGGGGGCCTGTTTTGGTATTGCTGCTCGTTTTTGGGGGGGTCTGCATTGTGGCTTCGGTGGATGCTGCTGCTGAGGCTGAGCAGGGGCGGAGGAAGCCTCAGGGGAGCACCCTTGGCGACAAGCAGGCAGAGCAGCTGCAGCCAGCGGTGGGGTGAAAGCAGCAGAGGGCCGCCGGGCCAGTATGTGCTTGATAGCCTCCATCTGCTTCTGGGCAGCCAAGAACTGTTGGGCAAAGCTCAGCCAGAGATGGCGTTCCTGGACCACCAACGTGTCTGTCGTCTGACCCAGGGAGCGCACTGTGACTTTCGTCACTCTCAAGGTGAAGTCTGTCGCTGTGCGCAGCTCCTGCATCAGCCCTGGGTCAGAACTACCCTTGTGCAACTCCTTTAATGCCTTGGCCTGGTATACTTGCAGGAGTGTCATGGCGTGCAGGGCGGAGGTAGCCTGTCCAGCGGCACCATAAGCCTGGGCCATAAGCATGGACGAATATTTGTAGGTCCTGGATGGGAGACGAGGGTTACCCTTCCAGATGAAAGCACTCCTTGGATACAATTAGATACAAGCTGGAGTCCTCATCCCCAGACTCCAGCTCACCCTCCGATGCCGCAATCGACATCTGGTAATTCGGAGGAGCACCGAGAGAAATGGTCGGACCCCCGTACGAGGAACCAACACGTTCACCCAGCAGCCCCACAGCTTGCGGCATGCTAGAGGAGTGGGGGGCCCATGGAGATTCCCTCGGCAGGTTTACCCCACTATAACCCTAGGCTACCCTGACTATTCACCGAAGTAGCCCTCTTCTGAAAGTCATGACAAGTGAAAGTCGTGACATTTGTCAAGTATGGTAACCCATACTCGAAATTGGTGCTCTGCATTTAACCCATCCAAGTGCACACACACAGCAGTGAGAAGTGAACACACCGTGAACACACACCCAGAGCAGTGGGCAGCTATATCCAGGGAGCAACTGGGGGTTCAGTGCCTTGCTCAAGGGCACTTCAGCCATGGGTATTGAGGGTGGAAGAGAGCGCTGTTCATTCACTCCCTCCCACCTACAACTCCTGCCAGCACCGAGACTCGAACCTGCGACCTTCTGGTTACAAGTCCAATTCTCTAACCATTAGGCCACAGCTGCCCCTATGTTCTGCCTCTATGTTCTGCAGCTATCCCCCTATGTTCTGCGGAACATAGGGGCATAGGTAAGGGGACTCCACCTGATTTGATGTGTTGGGAGTCTTCGTCGCAATGTCACAATGGTCATACCGCCACAATGATGGCATGACTCATCCACGAAGGCTGCCTCAGCGTGTTCAAGGCCCAAACACGAGATGCAGCGATCGTGACTCTCATCCCGTGCCAGGTAATGATCGCATCCAGAAACACACGGGTGGAATCACATCCTTAAATAGACGCAACGTCACACCCGTCTTGCTCTTTTAGGGAAATTAGCTCTTTCATAAGCGCTGAACCACACAGGGGAACCACCGCTGCAGCGCCGTCACACCAACACCAGGCATTGAAGGAACCTCTTCCCCAGAGCACTCGTTGACTCATCAGAATTCCTCTCAGACGAAAAGGCAGAGCAGAACAATAGAACCACTCGGCTCCGAAGCGAAAAGCTGAGTATGCGTTGCACCCACTGCCTAATTATACTCACGCTGTGATCAGTGGCAGCTGGATGCAATCATCACATGCCAATATGCATTGGCTCATTTAGTTTACACTCAAAGTAGATTGGTCTCTCAAACCATGATCCCTGAAATGACTGAAAAGGAACCAGTTATTTTGCGAAGATTCATGCAATTCTAAAATGAAATAATGGTTGCACTATTTTACTTATTCCTTAAAAAAAAGTAAAAAATATGTATTTGTACATTTTTATCTCTAAATATGATCATTAAAAGCTTAAATGTAGAGTCAAGCATGAAATTGGTTTTAGACTTCAACAAATAATGTAAAGGTGTTTGCCAAACAAATTCTTGTAAGAATCATTCAATGTTTTGGAGAGGTTAAACAGCTGAGGTTAAGCAATATTAGATGTGAAATTATGAAAATGTTATCAATACTTGACAGAATTCCAGGGAATTGAACAGTGATTGCTGATATTCCAAATAACAATTAGGGACAGACAGATATTTAAAGAATTAATACATATGAGTCAAATGAGTGTCCAAAGATTTACTGTGCGACTAATATGTCTTTCCAAAAATGCAAAGAAATGAATGTAAATATATTTTAATATCCTTGTATTTGTGTGTTTTTATTTTATTTTTTTTATATATGTGCACAGGACTCACTCACTATCCACGTTCAGACAAGGCTGAGCTGATCATCAATCCAGAAGATGATGATACCTACAGGACATACACCAAAGCCATGAAAGATTTCCTAGTCTCCTATGACATAGAAAATCAGGGGGACCAGATGAAGTTTGAGGCTTGTGGAGGTATCAGATTACACATTTGTTTTCTGATCGTGGTTTTTTATTAGCCTACAAAATGTAATACTCGAAATACAAGCAAAATACTAGAACATTTTATGAATTATTCCACACACTGTTTGTATACTTGTGTGTGTGTGTGTATATATATATATATATATATATATATATATATATATATACATATGTTATTTATATTTTGTTATCTCTTTTTCACATCCATTTCGAGAAAATTTCAATCTATCTTTAAATATGTAGAATTACACACACACACACACACACACACACACACACACAAACATACAAATATGTCACACACACAATATGAATATTTTTATTTTTTTTTGCAGTTTTTTTTTTTTTTTTTTTTTGACAGATCAACCCGGAGAATACAAGAACAGAGGTGATCTAGAGAGTGACATGGGTGTCAGAAAGGCATGCCAGTTTTCAAGGTCTTTGCTAGGACCCTGTTCTGGCATTGAAGATCGTAATTTTGGATTCTCAGATGGGAAACCCTGCTTGATTATCAAGCTCAACAGGATTGTGAACTTCAGACCTAAGGTTTGTTAAATACATACAACAATATTCACAAACTGTTTGCAGGATCTTTACATTTTGTTTTAGAACACATTTTGCCTCAGACAATGAATTCATTGACTAAAGGTTAATTTTTTTTTCTGCAGAAATTCACAATAATTTATTATGTTTACAGTATTATGTAAATGCTGATATAAGTACATACTGTATACACATACTATTAAGCTTTTCCATATCAACAGACCTGTTTTATTTTTGTAGTTCATTCATTCATTCCTTCAATTGTATTTTTTTCTTATAAAATATTTTATTATTCATTATTGATATTTGTATTTAATATTAATAATAATAATGAAATATTCTGCAATAACAACAAGAATGATACAAATTATTATTACAAATTATTTTATTATTATTGATTATTCTATTTAATGATAATAATAATTATTATTACAATAATAATAATAAATTACTAATAATAACATTTCATGCAACAACAGCAAAAATTATTTAAAACAAATTATTATTATTGTATTTGTTTATTGTCCACTAGCTGCAAAATATTACAAATAATTTTATTATTATTGATTTATTGATAATTTTATTTAACAATAATGATGATGATGATGATGATAATAGTAGTAGTAGCATTAGTTGTTGTTTATTTATTATTTTAATATTTTTCTTACATTTTTACCTGTATCATGTTGCATGTAAGTCTTATTTGTTTTTATTAAATAATTTTGTATTTTTTCTTTTAGCCACCAACGTCAAATGAAAGCATTCCAGAGGAGGCATGGCACAAAGTCCAGCCCAACGTGATTCCTCTTCACTGCACAAACAAGGTGAGCGATCATTTCGCTGCTTCACTGAATACTGTTAATTGCTTAGTAAAATAGTAAAAATGTTGCTAACTGGCAGCACGTATTCTCTGGTCTTCTCTGAAACACCTGCAGAAAGAAGAGGATGCAGGTAAGCTCGGCGAAGTGAAGTACTACGGTATCAGCGAAGGCTTTCCCCTTCAGTATTATCCCTACTATGGGAAGCGCCTGCACTTTCACTACCTGCAGCCCCTGGTGGCTGTCCAGTTCGTCAACATTACCCTGAACACAGAGATCCGTGTGGAGTGCAAAGTGTTCGGGCAAAACATTTATTACAGCGACAAGGATCGCTACCAGGGACGATTCGATGTTAAAATCGGTGTCATGACCAAATCATCATGACCTCTGAACAGAGTACCTCCACTCTCTCCCAGTTTAAAGGCAAACTAAGGCCCCTCTTCTGACCTGAGATACAAAGGCACAAAAGAGAAGTTTCTCACCGGTCTTCCACAGTGTTTAACCGAGGGGATGTTTTTGAATGTACAAGTGTCTCATGTCAGAAAGAGGCCATTTTAGTTTAGGAGAGATTGATTAAAAAAAAAAGAAAAGAAAAAAAGAAATAAAAGACTATTTAAAAACACTAGTCTAAAGCAACATACCATCTTACACATGTGGGACCTAACATTGTCTGTACTCTTTACTTCAAGCTTTCTGCTTTCAGTCTAGGGTTAGAATGTAAACGCCTGGAGGATTAGCCATAGCATAAAATATTTATTCTACTACCGAATGAGAAGTGTCCACGATTAAAGGGGCATGTTGTTTTACTGTAAATAACATTTCCTCTACCGATGTAGCCAGCACTGTTTTGTCCCTCTTGTATTGTATTGATGTCTTGTGTGATTTCCCTATATTTAGAAAGTGCACAGTAGTTGCATATGTAGGTTGTATGCCATGTGTATGTTTCAGCTTCATTTGTCAAACGTGCCTACATATATGTATAGTTACTTAATGGAAATACACTAGCCTCTTAACATTGCCTTTCGAGGGTATTGATGTTCTATCTTTGCATCTTTTAGGTGTATTAGGTGGGTAATTAACCTTTTTTTCCCTAAAATCACTACAATGTAGGGGGAGGATTGTGCTTCTCTTTTAATGATTTGTTTTCACTGAATGTAGATGTTGCTTTTGGTTTTATGGTGTCATTCACATGTGCTGTAGCTTTGACATCACACTGCTGTAGCTTTGACATTTTTTTTACAACTTTGTTTTCTTCCTTGCCTTGTCGTTCTTCTTCTTTTTGAAGACATCACATGGCATGGTCGAATGTTCGAAATTCCGATGTTTAGTAAGTGGTGACCTGAAATATTCTGTTCTTCCACATGCTCATGTTCTACGGAAACTCGTCAAGAATGTTAATAATGCCAAAGCCATTAAGATTATTCTAGATTTGATCAGAAGTAATGCAATACCCTGTCCATCGGGATGTTTTGTAGGTGTGCTCAATCAGTGTCAAACATCAGAAATGTCAAATTTCACGAGTCCCACAAGCTCTCATATTGAAACTGAACTGGAAAAGACTAACCAAAATAAAACTGAGACTCTAAAGTTGTGCTGTTTTTATTCCATTCAAGTATTTTTTTGAGATTTCACATTCTCCTTACAAGACATAAATAAATGAGCAGCTCTTTGTTAAGGCAAGCATTACTATTACTATTGCTCATAATAATGTAAACTAACACTCAAAACACTTTTGGTAATTGCATAGCAGAATGCTAAAATATCTAACTGAACCAGCAAACTAGCATCACAGAGGGAGTTTTGCACATGAATCATTAAAAATCTTTAAATAAACAGTATATGATCTTTTACAATCTCTTTTACTCTGTTTAATCAACACATTATTAGTTAATTAAACATTCTACATGCACATTACCATTGGAAAGTGTATGGTCAGTAAGATTATTATTATTATTATTAGTAGTAGTATATATTATTATATATTATAGGCATGTATCTGCTGCTAGTATATATTAGTATATAAATATATTTGTATATATTATTATTATTATTACTACTACTACTATTACTGCTATAATTTATTTATTTATTAGTTTTTCGTTTGAAAGAAATTCATACTTTTAATCAGCAATGACGGCAAGGATAAATGGATCAAACTGAAGTAAAGACATTATAAATGTTACAAAAGTTATCTTTTTAAAATAATTCTTTTAAGCTTTCTGTTCATCAAAGAATCTGAAAATGCATCAGTTTCTGAAAAAAATGCATCAGTTTCCACAAAAAAAATAAAAATAAATGAAGTATATTGTATATTAAGTATATTGATAATAAGAAATGTTTCCTGAGAACCAAATCAGTACATTGCAATGATTTTTAAAGGATCAAATTTAGTTTTGCCATCACAGGAGTAAATTACATTTAAAAACATATATTAAACAAAATCATAATACTTCTGTTTTTACTGTATCTTTTATCTAATAAATGGTGAGCATAGGACTCTTCTTTATATATATATATATATATATATATATATATATATATATATATATATATATATATATATATATATATACATATATATACACATATAACACAGGATATACAATAAACAAACACGGTATTGTTAATTTTGAAATGATTACAAAAATGTCTTTCCATATTAAGATTTGCACAGGAGGATTGCAAGTCTATTTATCCACACTGTAGATAAACATTTTAATCATGATATGTATTTGGCAGACCCTCCAGCTGATCACATTAAAAGTTAAAGTGCAGACAGAAAAGAGCAAAAGAGAGAATCCATCTGAGACTGAAGACAGCTCTCATCAGGCCCCTGCTGGGATGAGATACTGAACAGACTCCTGGCAAGATATTCTCAAACTTCTTTTATTTTATTTGAATTTTTGGTGATAGAACACCTAGGAACTGGAAGCAATTCTACCTGCTTTGTCATCGTATCACTGGCTGATCTTTGATGTGATTAACTAATGTGGGCCTCGATGAATTAAAAATGTGCTTTTACACCCAAGAGGATCTGTGTGCGCCAAGCAGAGCCACCTGATCTCCTCAGACGTGTGATGTCAATGTGAGTCTCACAGTGAAAAAATACTTCAGAGTATGATGTGTTTGTGTGCGAGAGAGAAGATAGTAGAAGGGAATATGAATTGTAATTACACAGAATTTAAGTGATGCTAAGAGATTTTCATTAATTAAATGGCCCTTAAGGACCACATTGCAATCATCATCACAAAGATATGCCACAGTGAATGATTGAAGCACTTCTTTGAGAGGTAATCCAGCACACCAGAAATAATGCTTCAGTCATGTATTTTGCATTAATAAAACACTTTCTAAAAGCTGCATTGTATTGACAGAGAAAATATATACTGTAATTTGTCAAATGCATAAATAATATAAGGATGGAATTTTAAACATTTAGCAAAATATCACAACAATCTACTTGAGCTATCTCACAGATTTGATCTATGTTCTTTGTGAACTGTGTGTTCTGATTTTAGTTGGACCATCACTGCTAGACGAAATAACAGTAGTGTTGCATTTCCTCCCATTGTATGCTATGTGCTTGACAATGAATTTAGTTGGCAAAAAAGCTTTTTTCTAAGCTTCTCCAGCCTCAGTACTACTTTACTCCACAAAGAGTATGATAAGATAATGTATGTGTTTTTAAGATAATGTAATCTAATCAAACAAAAATTATTGTGTGTGTATTAGTGCTGTCAAACGATTAATCACATCCAAAATAAGTTTTTGTTTACATAATATATGTGTGTTCTGTGTATATTTATTATGTATATACAAAAATACACACATGCATGCATATATTTAACAAAAATATGTTGTTTATACATTTAAAATATTTATATATAATCTAAATTATATTAATATAAATATATACATGGAAATACATGGAAATATTTTCTAAATATATACCGCATGTGTGTATATTTATATATACAAAATAAATATACACAGTATACATAATGATATATATATATTTTTATATATTTATATATATTATATATATATATTATATATTATATTATATATATATATATATAAAATCAGACATTTGGGAAACAGATCTGGAGGCACCTATAAGGCCTGCCTGCATTACCACAATATGCCCATCTCTGTGTGGACGAGATGCAATTGTTGATTTATGATGGTGGTTATTAGGCTGAATAAGCACCAGGTGCATCTGTTAACTGTTATTTTTGCACACTCCTTCAACCTTTGGAATAATACACACATGCTATTAATTCTAAAGTATAGCCTATAGATGCTATGCATTTCTTCACTCTTATTCATTTATTTGTTTTTGTTTTTTTTGTAATAATTAGATGGCAACTATGAAATCAAATATTTATTTGATTGAGTTTCAAGCCTGTTCATTGAAGGGATGTTCTGACATAGTAACAAATTCTGTATGTTTTTATTTAAATAAAACATAATTATCTCTGTGTAATACAGGTCCTTCTCAAAAAATTAGCATATTGTGAAAAAGTTCATTCTTTTCCATAATGTAATGATAAAAATTAAACTTTCATATATTTTAGATTCATTGCACACCAACTGAAATATTTCAGGTCTTTTATTGTTTTAATACTGATGATTTTGGCATACAGCTCATGAAAACCCCAAAATTCCTATCTCAAAAATTAGATATTTCATCCGACCAATAAAAGAAAAGTGTTTTTCATACAAAAAAAGTCAACCTTAAAAATAATTATGTTCAGTTATGCACTCAATACTTGGTCGGGAATCCTTTTGCAGAAATGACTGCTTCAATGCAGCGTGGCATGGGATGGCAATCAGCCTGTGGCACTGCTGAGGTGTTATGGAGGCCCAGGATGCTTCGATAGCGGCCTTAAGCTCATCCAGAGTGTTGGGTCTTGCGTCTCTCAACTTTTTGTTCTGATTATGTGTTATGTTGTCTATGGGTTTTTGGTTAGGAGAGTTGGCAGGCCAATTGAGCACAGTCATACCATGGTCAGTAAACCATTTACCAGTGGTTTTGGCACTGTGAGCAGGTGCTTTTCAGGTCGTGCTGAAAAACGAAATCTTCATTCTCCATAAAGCTTTTCAGCAGATGGAAGCATGAAGTGCTCCAAAATCTCCTGGATAGCTAGCTGCATTGACCCTGCCCTTGATAAAACACAGTGGACCAACACCAGCAGCTGACATGGCACCCCAGACCATCACTGACTGTGGGTACTTGACACTTTGGGACTTCAGGCATTTTGGCATTTCCTTCTCCCCAGTCTTCCTCCAGACTCTGGCACCTTGATTTCCGAATGTCTCATGCAAAATTTGCTTTCATCCGAAAAAAAGTGCTTTGGACCACTGAGCAACAGTCCCAGTGCTGCTTCTCTGTAGCCCAGGTCAGGCGCTTCTGCCGCTGTTTCTGGTTCAAAAGCACACGCCTGTGCACGGTGGCTCGAGGGATGTTTCTACTCCAGACTCAGTCCACTGCTTCCGCAGGTCCCCCAAGGTCTGGAATCGGTCCTTCTCCACAATCTTCCTCAGGGTCCGGTCACCTCTTCTCGTTGTGCAGCGTTTTTTGCCACACTTTTTCCTTCAGACTTCCCACTGAGGTGCCTTGATACAGCACTCTGGGAACAGCCTATTCATTCAGAAATTTCTTTCTGTGTCTTACCCTCTCGCTTGAGGGTGTCAATGATGGCCTTCTGGACAGCAGTCAGGTCGGCAGTCTTACCCATGATTGCGGTTTTGAGTAATGAACCATGCTGGGAGTTTTTAAAAGCCTCTGGAATCTTTTGCAGGTGTTAAGAGTTAATTAGTTGATTCAGATGATTAGGTTAATAGCTCGTTTAGAGAGAACCTTTTCATGATATGCTAATTTTTTGAGATAGGAAATTTTGGGTTTTCATGAGCTGTATGCCAAAATCATCAGTAGTAAAACAAACAAAAGACCTGAAATATTTCAGTTGGTGTGCAATGAATCTAAAATATAGAATGAAAGTTAAATTTTTATCATTACATTATGGAAAATAATGAACTTTTTCACAATATGCTAATTTTTTGAGAAGGACCTGTATAGTTTTTTGATGTGTGAAAAATCAACAAAAGTGCTTATCTGAGGGCAAGCAAATTGATTTTTAAATGACTGCAAGCACATAGCACATAATGCAGTGACTAAAAGAAATGTTTTACTTGTTTATACAAAGTCATTCTTTCATTATTAACTCATTCTAAACAGTCATGATGACCTGATCACATTACAGAAACATAAGATCATTATCTTCCTGTTTAGAAAACATTCCAATTAATTTGATGATTAATACAATAAAATTCTGAGCAGAAAGAATCATTTTGGGATTTGCTTTTCTCTAAAGTCAGTACTGATGAAGTGACATTGTGCTCACACTGCTTTGTTGCATTAAGTCTATATTATATTATTCAGATATTATCAGTTCCAACGAAAATGGATAAACAGACGATGGAGTGGTCATATTGAATCTTTCTGTGGCTGGAATATGATATTAAGTTTGAGTAAGCAGTAATGTTCACTTCCTGCGTGTGCAGATGGTTTAGTAGCAGTGGGGGAGAACAGACTCAGCAAACAATACATGCTGCACTGTTCTATGAATAAAAGAATAAACGCAAATTCTCTTGTATCTTCTTCTTCTGCTTCGATAAAGTTGTTGTTTTTTTAAATTCTATTGATGTGTTATCTAGGACATTCCCCCTGGTAAAACAAATCAATAGCACTCATGATTGAGCCTGATCTTTAACAGCCCAACAAAATTAGCCGGGGCAGAGTGTTGTTCCCTCTCACGTGTGTCAGCACTGAACAAGAGCATTAATAGGATATGAATTATACAAGCAGCTGTATAAACCATGCTGAGCATGCACCTGTGCTATTTTTAAAACCTTGTCTTTTCTGGTAAGGTCTAGTGCTTACATCATGAATATAATCCATCTTGGGTTACAACTTAACTGGAACTGTTACCTTCAAATGCCCTCTAGTTCCTCCGGACTCAAACATGCTATGTTGCCTGCCTTCTGTTCCTTTTCACACACACACACACACACACACGCACACGCACACGCACACGCACACACACACACACACACACACACACACACACACACACACACACACACACACACACATTTATTTTGTTATCTAAATAAGGGCATACTTTAGACTTTTATATATAGTGGTGGCCAAAATTATTAGAACATTAGTAGTATTTCCACCAGCTAAAAATGTTTTTAAGTCAGCGATTTCTATCTTTTTCTGTATTGTGTCAATAGGAAATATCAGTTTATACTGTATTTCCAAACACCCATTTTGCCATTAATTGTAATAATCCAGTGAGATTTTTGTTTGCACAAGGAGTCTGACAACAGCAGTGCTCCACATAGGGATCTGATCTCATCATCATCCAGTCTGTCTGGAATCAGATGAAGAAACAGAACAAACTGAGACAGACTCAATCCAGCAAAACTGTGGCAACAGTGGCACCACTGTACAGTTAACTGAATCAAATTTTTAAAACACACACATCTGATTTATTTAAGGACATCCACTTTTGGATTAAAAAAAAAAGAAAAATCTGTCACTGTATATCTCCCACTAATGTGTCTAGTAAGATGATATTTCAGTGTGGATATATAAGGATGTCCTTGGGAAAAAAATAAATAAATTATAAATAAATCTCAAATTGATATATTTTGGTTTGGATCCAAGAGAGGATGTCCTTGAATGACCCCAGTGGGAAGTTTTTTTTTTTTTTTTTTTTTTTTTAATTGACTTCACTGTTTTAGAGGAAAACCATTCCCAAAATGAGGTTTTGTCTACACAAATCCACACACATAACTGTACATACACTGCTTAATATAATACAAACAGTAGTTTACAAATAGGTTGCTTAGTTGTTCAGTTATTGTTAGGCTTTCATTTTGGTCCTGTTTTTTTTACTTATAGTTAAACATGAACTGTTTATCTTATTAAATGGCATTACTGAAGAAGTCACACCCTTTGTAAAAGCACGGTGTGACATCATCTTCACCCCTCCCCTCCCCTCCCCTCCCTGTCTCGTGCTGTATTCCCAGTCAGTGGGGATTTTGATGATATTTGTTGTAAAGCTAAACATCTGCTGATCGTGGCAGAACTTTATCAGTAGCTTCCACGGAGGGATGAATATCACTGACTAAACCTCAGACTGGAACCGAAAAAAGGAATAAACTGTTCCAGTCTAAAGCTGAAATTCCCCCCTAACTTGAAAGCTGACCATGCCAAAGGATCGATGAAGCATGAAAGTTTTAATCTCTTAGACAGACATAAACACACATCTGTAAAGCCACTCTCTGCTGAAGAAACACTACTTAACTTACACTACACTCTCAGAAAAAACTAGGGTGCGACCATTTCAAAACATAATAATATGTAGACTTTGGGTACTAATATGTATTTTTAAAGTATATAAGGTACTAATATGTACCATTTTAGAGGTACCTTTGAATTTTTGTACCACTCCAGTGACAGCTTTGTACTTTTTTTAAAAATGTATTTATTTATTTATTTATTATTGAAACTTTAGCAATGATATAAAATTACACATCTGGCTTTTGTTACTCGTATAGTAGGATATACTCTAGTAAGAATATGAAGGAGAAGAAAAATACACCTACATTTTATTTAGATATAGATATTTATATCCCCAAACAGTAAGATGACATTTTGATAGCATGGAAATCAATAGAAGCTCAAAAGTCTCATTTGTCATATTTAATATGATAATTTTAGCATGTTTTTTTATATCTATAAAAAAAGATGTATGAATAATCTAGGTGTAATGTGATCCAGTCCAGTAAGTGTTTGTCTTGTAATATAACTAACAATATAAAAGGTATTTATATGTTTACTTTATAAAAATCAATAACAATGATCAAAACTTTCAGGTCATGGTACTGTACATGTGTCTATAATTTTATATTGAAATATTACTTTTATATCGTTAGTAATATTTTTGGTTGATATTTCAGGATTAATTTTTTGTTTGCTTGTTATTGTTGTCTTGATGACTTGTTCATTTGTAAATTTTAAATTAAATTCTAAGTATTAAATATATATGGATATGGCTGTAGTGGTTTGTTTGTTTGTATATTTATTATTTTTGTTTTTATTTGATTTATTTTTTTGTTTTGCTAATAATAAAGATACATTTGTTTTGTATTGTATGTATATATCAATCAAACAAGAATGATTTTTTTCCTACATTTCTACATTTTAGACACTACTGACATTATTATTTGTATTATTATTGAGCTATTTCAGTTATTTTCTCTAGATTTTTGAGGCAAACGCTGTCTGCATTCCCTCCTCAGAGAAAACCACTGGCAGCATAATTGAAAAAGCATGCATACATCATCATGGGAGCATGACTCATCTCTCCCAGTGTACTAAAGGCAGAAATAATATATTCACACGTGCCAGGCATTCTGATGTTAGTCTTTATCGCATGTATGTAACCAGAGCACTGTGCTGGTTTTTATAGGCTAGGTCATCTGCATGGACTCATTCTAGAGTGGACATATGGCCCAGGTTTGGAGCCCTAAAATGAGACAGTTTGCTCTCTCTCTCTGCTTCACTGGTTGAATAACATGCTGCTGCAAAGTCAGGGCAATGTCAGAGGAACCCTAAAATAGCTGTTCTGCTCGTGCAAGCAGCATCACAGACATTAAGGCTGTTTATTAATAATAACAACAGCAGCAGCACACTCAGGCAAATGAGTAATGTCAATACAGCTTGACATTCACATTAGCATGACGGAGGCCAGAGCTGTTCATTTACTCAGAGGCTGTGATGCTGCACAGGGGGGTTCATGACATATGTGTGTAATGAGATGTCGTGATGGGTTAGAGGAAAAAACAGCAGGGGCTTTTCTCCTCCGTGTGGTCTGGAAGTGAACTGAGGAATAATATACAGCTGTGTGAGCAGGATGGATTTATTTTCAGGCAGCGCTGAGCAATGTTTTAGATCTCCTCAGGAAGACTTTGCTTTATGTTTCAAATGTTTCAAATGTCAGTGTGCATTTCAAAAATGTCATTCATTTGAGCCAGGCTTCTTTGTGGATATGAGCATGGCAAAGAGAAAAAAAAACTGGTCTTAATTAGAGCTGCAAAAGTAGATCGTGACGTACAGTAATTGCGGCTGCTTATGCAGGACAATACTTGCACTATATGCATGTGTGGCCTGTCGACCAGCAGGGGGACTCCATGCTATATTTGTGTTTGTGCTGTGAAAATCTTTTCATTTAGACAGGGAAATAAACAGAAAGCTTCTTTGTCAGCTTGATGTCCTACATAGTACATATGCTACATTATGGTTCAAAAGTTTGGGGCCAGTGAGATTTTTAAAATACTTAAATATTCAGGAAGGAAAAAAATGTCTATTTCAAATGAATGCTATTCTTAAAAATCTTATGAATTTATCAAAAAACATTTAAAATGTGTGTTAGGGTTCTTACACAAATAGTAGGCTACAAAACTGTTTTTAACATTGATAATAATAACAAATGAGCACCATATAAGCATAAGCATTTTAGAATGATTTTGAAGGATCATGTGACACTGCAAAGACTGGAGTAATTACTGCTGAAAATTCAGCTTTGCCATCACAGGAACAAATTATATTATATATATATATATATATATATATATTATATATATATATATATATATATATATATATATATATATTATATATATATATATATATATATATATATATATATATATATATATACTGTATATATGCGTATATATATTCAAATAGAAAACCGCTATTCTAAATTGTAATTTCAATATATTATTGTTTTACTGTATTTTTATTAAATAAATGCAGCATTGGTAAGCAAAAGAGATTCCTTTCAAAAGCATCAAAAATCGTACTGACCTCAAACTTTCGAACAGTACATATGTTATGTATCTTTAATTAAAAAATACAGAAAAATTCAGACTTCAACACAGGGTTACTATAGTTAACTAAAACTAAAACGGTATTGTTTTTTTTTTTTTTTTTTTTTACTTTAAACTAAACATTGAACGAAATTTAAAAAACATCAAGGCAATATTTCTCATTTTCATTTATTTAAACTTTATATACTAAAATAACTAATTAAAAATCAAATAAAAACTAATAAAAACAAGATAGACATTCAAAAAAAACATTATTAAAACTTTAAATAATATTAAAATAAAAACAGAAAATCTAAACTTAAATACTAAAATAACTAAAATTACATTTTTAAAAATGTAGAAAATGACAAAAACAACATTACTAAAACGTGATCTAAAGTTAAAATGAAAACAAAAAATGTAAATGTAACAAAATATGTAAAAAAAAAAATGGTAATAGTATCTCAGTGATTCTAAAATAACACTGCCTCAAGCAGACAATGGTCAATAAAAGCTTTCTGAACAGATTTATTATAAGTATATATTTTTATACCCAGTTATATGTATTATACATTTTAATGACAATAAATTCTAATTTTTTTTTTACATTTATTATTTTTAGTTTTTAGGAGGCATTCAATAATTATAAAGGTGTGAACTTACGTAAGGAGTCAGGGGACTTAAACAATTATAACCACCCAGCAGTACAGCAATTAGATCAAGACTATCAACAGCACCTGTAAACAAGAACCATCTCTGGATATGTTTGATGTTAACATGCTCAACAGTTAACATGCTCAAGAACCTTAACTGGACTTAAACAAGATCCTAGTATAGTTCTAATACTGTATTTACAGGACATGTTAATGGGACATGTACTGGTTATTTCTTTCACATCTGCTGTTTTTATGAGGACACTTGTGTTGCAAATGCTAAATACACTTCAGGTAAGTTTACACACCTGGAGTTTTTTTTATTTTCAAATGAACAGATTTTAATTTCAGTGGATGTAAAATTAGCGAAAAGTACCTGTAATTATTTCCAATACAACTAACATAATTTATTGTACTAGTGACAGTAGTATGAACTAGACTGATTAGCTGAACAAAGTACTGAAACATCTGAAACATCAAAGTGATGTTTTGAACATCATTATAAGCTAATTATTTAAAATGAAACTAAAACAACGAGCAGAGAATGGCAATCAACATTTACTGTAACTCAAATAAGAAAAATGTCTCTATAATTGTACAAATGTTGAACTAGTTCTCTTCTCATTTCGAATTCTCCAATGGAATTGCTTCATTATCATTTCAGAGTGATTAGAGACTAGCGTTTGCTCTGCCGCTCTTGTTTGAAGTCTGACATCAAAAGATTAAACATAATCTCATTGATGACGGTTTATTCTCTCTCAAAGACGGCCGTGCTGTCTGAGAATGACTGTTTGTAATCAGCAGCAAAAATCACACTGGGGGTCAAAACAAATGAGACATTTTCATGAGTAAAGATCTGAAATAATGATATCCGCGACAAGACAGATAGTAGCTATAACACAGATTTACTTGGAGTCATTAGCTGCAATAGATTAATTCAGTTTTTATGGGACAGTTCGATTCTGGGTGATAATGGGCATCACAAAATTAAAAAGAAACTAAAACTTGCATAATTTACAAAATTATCTGGCTGAGTTAATTAACAAATTAATAGCTTTGCAAAACAAACTGATAACCGTAGTGCTGACTATGGGTATTTGACCATAATGTGATTTGATATTTATCTTTTCACAGTAATATGAGGAACAATTTACCACAGAAAAACATTTTCGCTCTTCTTCTATGCATTTACTGTCTTTGTTGAAGAAAATGCTATGAGATAGTCAGAAAGACTTATAGACAGAAATACTGAGATAGATAGATAGATAGATAGATAGATAGATAGATAGATAGATAGATAGATAGATAGATAGATAGATAGATAGATAGATAGATAGATAGATAGATAGATAGATAGATTTTCTGCTACACCTGACAGATTCTTAAGTCTCAGTCCAAGAAAGCGCATTAGAAGATTACAACTTCTGTTCAACAGGCTTCCTAAACCCAGCAGATTCAGAGGATTGGTCGGGACTTGATCTTTCTGTGGTAAAGCAGCAGTGTGCTATGATTTCCTAGGAATGCTTACAGGTTTATTGCACAAGCCATTAAGACTCAGTTTGAGGCTGGAGGACAGTGTAGAAAGTGTTAACAAAGGTTAAAGGTGGATAAACTGTGGAGCATAAACTTGGTAGTAATATTAGTTGCCATAGTACGATGATTAAAGATAACAGTTTGTTAAATGCACAAACAGAAAATTTCATTTATTAACTTAAATCATATGTGAAACATGGAAACCTTGCTACAACTTCTATGAGAATGCAAGCCATCCATTTTCATGGGCCGCTGACCCTACAGCACCAAATCCATTAACTGAAGCTGAGTTAGCATAATAAGCTCTACTCAGACTATTTAACACATTCAACTAACTGGTTTACGTTTCCAGGGCCCAACAAAGATTACTTAAGACAAGCATATAGATTCATAATGACTAGCATTAATGCCAAGGATGATACTATAATGAAAACAGTAAAAATATAGTTTTAGAAATCGTTCTAAATATAAAATGACAGCGGAATTATATCGTTGGAATCACTTTCAGAATTATTTTTTATTTTTTCCCCCAGCTAATGAACGGTAAAACAGTGTTTAAAGCGACAGATATCATTCAAGAGAACTTTATCATCTGTTGGTGTGGACGATATCGTTCTTGGTGTGAACGGTAGCCTACACTGAAAATAAATAAGCATTGAAACAATTTAGATAGGCTACACATGCATATTATTTATTTATGTTGATGGTTGTATGAGTAGCTATAACTTGAACGCATTAACTAATAGATCTAGGCTTAACTAATGGCTTCATTATAGAAGTCAGAGTAATCATAACCAACTAGCAAAAAATCCTAAAAGATTCCTGTTTGAATTAACTGGAACAAATCCTAACTGATCCTGATGGGATTTTTCTTCTTGTATAGCCTAGGATTTCAGCACAGCACAAAAACAAACGTAGATCTTTTAGAAGTTCTAAAACAGCATGGTTCCGATAAAAAATAATGATTATGACTCTAAGAATCAAAGTGTAGGATTCAGTTGATCCAGTGGGATCTCATCTGACTCAGAGAGGATTCTATGATCACAGAATCCTGTAAACACAGGATTTTATTAATTTTATTATGTGCTGTGTGTTGTAAGACTCAAATGTTTTGGACTCTAAAGTCTTTTAAATTTAGCATACTCTAAGTGACAGAGTGTTATTACTGGACAGGTGGGGTGTGGGGAGGAGTAGCTGGGTGTTCTCCGCCAGAGCAGCCTAACCCTGTCACCTTTCTTGGCAGGTGCGCGTGGAGACACGGAAAGACGTGCCATCAGCTTCTAGAGAACTATTAACACTTCGTTTGGGTTCGACAGGATACAATTTTTTGATTTATTTCTCCAACAATGCTCAAAACATGTGAATACTTCTGAACCTGAAAAATTTTGTGGAAAATAAGATTTCGCTGATGTGAAGAACAAAGTCCTGTGGAATAATTTGCATAATTTGCGATTTGCCGGAGTTTATGCAGTTCCTCAGGTAAAGTGAGTGTGATTCTGTCAAAGTATTTTCTAATTTCCTTTTGTGCCAGTTATTTAATTGCTTGTTTAATTCACAGGCATATTTATTTATTTATTGTTTGTCTGTTGTATTAGTTTCGGTCCTCAAATTTTATTTGATCAAGCTGAGCTCCAGTAGCCCCGATGTGATATAATAGTAGCCTATAACAATAATACGACGGTTCACTTTTTGTCTGTTTTCAGAGTAAAGTTTAGATGGGAAGCAGAGTTTGTCGGGGCCTCGGGGGTAAAAAGCGGGTTTTATAAAAGTCAAAGTGTCGGTGTTTTCTCTTGTGGAGATGTCTGATTTTGCCTGAAGGTCAATGCGCCTTTATGAAAATCAGATCGTCTACGTTTTCTCTGGTGTTTAGCAGTACTATAACGGTAGCAGTACTGCTCAAAACGGGCTTTCTCGCTTTAATTCAAGTGCAGAGGGGAAATGGAAAATCCGGAGTGGAGCTACAACTGAGTGATCACAGAACGCTTTGAGCAGGGAAGGAAAATCTATGTCGCCCCGTTCCACAAATGTACTTTATTATCCCAGACCGGCGTTTAGTCTCTCAGACTTGCGTAGAGACAAAACTTTTAACTTCTTTTGGAACTATTTTCGTTGGCAGAGGAGAAATATAGGCTACAAATTAGACCATTTAGGTCTAAAATGTAAGCCATATTAATTACTTATAATTACAACAGTTCAAAACTTATAATTACAAATTGCATGTCATTTTTTTTCTTTGTACATAGCCTATTATTTAATTTGGTATTTTTAATAT
Organism: Cyprinus carpio; assembly: GCF_018340385.1. NCBI lineage: Eukaryota > Metazoa > Chordata > Actinopteri > Cypriniformes > Cyprinidae > Cyprinus > Cyprinus carpio. Next base: position 18,325,409 of record NC_056597.1, on the reverse strand, counting down.
TTTTATATCAAACTGTATATTGTCTAAAACAAATGTTTAAATGTATTTGTTCTTTGATTTGATTGTTTCAACGATTTCCTTGTTCTCTGTCCTAATTTTTTTGGGCAGCAAATGTTAACTTTGCTTTCTTGGAAAGTTATGGTTATGGATCCGCACAGGACAGTTAAACAGTCAGTCTGTCCAGCTTTGACATCTCAGGCAGATCTGTGATTAAGCTCAAAAGCCTTTTTCTGTTCACAACTAAACTGTAGAAAACTGTATTAGATTCTATGCAAGATCTAAAGGAATTTAGAATTTTGTTGGTTTTGTAAATTTTCATCTCTAAAAGACTTCTCTCAGGCTTCAAATTAAGACATGCTTGGGACTTTGAACTTACAGCAACTGTTTGGTCAGAGGCATTGTCAGAATTGCTACAGTGCAAACAAATATTCAGTGAGGTTGAAGCATGCTTCTCAAGTTCAAGCACTTGCAAGTTTGATCTTAGTATGTTCGGCTAAGGGAATCCCCAGTTATAGCACATTTACCTCCCTGTCTCAGTCAGAAATGTCCTGTGTCTTAAAACAGCTTATCTTCCTGGAAGACACCTCTGATTCCACGATGCATTTATGCCACAGTGTATATTTATAGAGCAGACACTTGCATCTATTTGGCATGGGTCCATTATCCTTCCATCCTTTCTTAAAATAGAACAAGGATTTATTTTTAATCTTTGTGAGACAAAAATGGTCAATGTGCAGCAGTGTGAAAACACACCACTTTAATACTGTTTATTTATAGATTTGAACATTGTGTCAGAATGGATAATAACCACTTTGCATGTGGAAGTATATTTGTCCACTAATGAAAGTGCATTTCAGTTTACAGGAGTGATTACCCAAAGGCTCCACATGTGATCTAATTGCAGTGAATGGCCTAACAGGAAATAAAATGGCTAAAATCTGCACAGAACAATCGTTCCCCTCACAAAGATCCGCCTTCACTCCTGAACCAGCTATTGAATGGATCGAGAGAGGGGAAAGGTCAGAGGAGATGCCACAAACATATGCCATCTGCTTTGAACAATTCTCACATTCAGTGCATGTCTGGTTACCATTTAATTCCAAATATTTAATTTGGTATATTTTTCTCATTTGCAGTGATCAGCCTCCCCGTGGACTAATGGGCAGGTGATTTAATCTTTTGCTTTGTTGGAAATTTGAGGATTGTTTGTGCATTAAAAGTTATTTTAATAAGTTTGTACCTTCACTTTCAGGATGTCCCATTTCATCCTGAGGTTTGGAGGAAGATCCACCAAATGTAAAGCTTCAGAATGCAGTGATTCAGTTATGATAACAGAGGAGTCTGAAGACGTGGCAGAGCAAATGGATGCATCACGTGACAACAGAGGACAGGACCAACTGTGCAGGAAGTGAGTGAAAATGCAAGCATTTACACATTGACAATTTATTGAAAGATGTACACATTGACAATTTATTGAAATGACAAAATATATTTTTTAAATCGGATAAAAAAATAATAATTTATGTTTTTTGTTGAGTATAATTTTGATACACAAGGCTTTTGTGACTCATATTATGATATAGTGAGAATATGAAACTTACACTTGAGAAGAAAAAAAATTAATTGTTCAGATGCCCAAACTGTGCAGAAGTGTGCAATTGCAAAAATATGAAGCTGCTGATATTTATTTAGTCAAAGATGAAATTCTGATAGCTTATTATATAAATAAATTAGATTTTTATAACAGTATAACATACTACTTAGATATAATGCATATAAGTATCAATTGTCACTCTAATGCAATGCACTACAGTGATGACAGAGATGTACAAATAAACATTTCTCATAAACGTGATGTATCATATTTGATACACACATTTTGACATGACTTTACTAAAAATTATGCATGGATAATCAAGTAAACCTAAGCTGCTTTAGTCCAGTAAATGTTTATCTTGAGATATTACACATGTACCACAACCTGAAAGGTGATGTTTTTAGAATTAAAGTAAAAGGCCTTTATATATATATATATGAGAGCAGGGGTTTTGAATCTTTTAGATGACACAGACCCCTAAATATTATTATCCTCATCCTAAATGCAAAAAGACAGCTGTATGATCCAGTTTATACTGTCAAAATTAATATTAGAAATATGTGGAAAATATTTAGTTTCTACTCACTGTAGTGCTGTAAAAATATCTATCTATGTGTCTATCTGTCTCTCTCTCTCTCTCTCTCTTTTTTTTTACATTTCTACACTTTTCTTTCTTTAAACTTTTACATGGACCCTTGGTATAGAGTAAAGCTTTTGTTCTTTTGGTTGGTCTGCAGGTGTGACCACATGAATGCACAATTTCTGCATTTCCATCAAACTAAATATGCAGAGGAAACACAATCAGCCCTAATGTAATGCCCTGTGATCTGTAGTGAGATTAAGTGTATTTCTCAAGACAACAACAGAGGATGTGCTGGCAGTGACCTTATAATCCCCTGCTGTCTGCCGCACACTCATTTCTTCATCCTGCTACTTACCTGCTTGAATTTAACACACTGAAAGTCCCATATTGTGCAGGCCCACAGAATAACAGCTCCACAGGAAAATACATAATTCACAAGTTCCTCTTTGTTCATTTACTAAATATTTAGGTTAATTTGATAATGCTTTCAGCTACCAGTAAGAATTTAGTACTGTCAGCTCCATTTAACACTGTTTAACACATTTGAATCCATTTAGCAGATCCATTTAAATCCAATTGTTAATCCAATATGCATTTCCTCCTAAATGTAGTGCAAAAAATCCCATATTTCATCTAGGCCTGATATTAAGCCAAAAGGGGCCATGCTTTTACATAATTGATTTTAGTATTTAGTATTATTTAGTATCTCTAATCAAATTACAGGAATAAAACAACCTCATTGTCTTTACAGTTTCAACAACAATGCAAATCACTGGCCTCTTGCAACACTGAATAGGAACAACTGCAACAATACAGATGAGTATGTGAGAAAGTTAAATATTATCAAATGTTATAGGTACATTCTGTGTTTTGCTACCTCCTAAATAACAAGTATCATTTTAATGCAGCAAAAAGGATGACAGGGAGATAAAAAAAGATGACAAGAAAGAAGAACCAAAAAAGGATGAGAAGAAAGAGGAGAAAAAAGAGGAGAAGAAAGACGAAAAGAAGGATGAGAAAAAAGATGAAAAGAAAGATGAGAAAAAAGATGAGAAAAAGAAGGAAGAGGAAAAACCGTGAGTATTTTTACTCAATCTAAATGCAATTAAATGTAGTTATGTGTTCAGTCCAGAACATAGTAAATTTGTGTACTTTTTTTATTTTATTTTAGAAAACACGTTTGGATTATGGATCCAGCAACAGATATGTACTATCACTGGTTGACCATTGTAGCAATACCTGTGTTCTACAACCTAATGATGCTTGTTACCAGGTACATTTATATATTAGATTTTTTTACATTTAAATGTAAAATAATATATTTTATCCATTATACTGTATGCTAATTATTACAATATATTAATGCTTTGGAGATATTTTAATGTTATAATATTAGTATTAAACCAATTATGAATTAATTAGCAATTATATTTAAATATTAATTCTAAATATTACTTACTATTTAAAATAATAAGGACATTACAGCTAATTATCAAACTAACAAGAAAATTATATGCAGAAATATAAAAAATAAATGATCTGGTGTTATTGATTGGTGACAGTGCTTTTAACTTTTTTATTTTTTTTAAACAGAGCATGTTTTAATGAGCTGCAAGATGATTACACCATCTTATGGATAGTTTTGGACTATTCATCTGATGTCATCTACTATGCTGACACATTTGTGAGATCAAGAACTGGTGAGATTATTAGTCACTGTTTGTGTTCTCTTAGTCATATTTAACTATAAGTAAATGTACTACACTCCCTCTAAAGCAGTGGTTCTCAACCAGGGGGGCTCAGCAAATTTCCAAGGGGTGATTTAAAAGAATTTCAATTAATAAATCATGAATTTTATATTAAACAGTTTCTAAATTAAAATGTTACAGTTAATTTATAAAATCAAGATGTAAATTCTTTTTATATTAGCTATTGCTTTTATTGAAGAACGTACATTACTAGAATACAATACTTCTGAAATCACTGCTATTCAGGGAAAAAAATAGTTTTAAACACTGTACATGACAGTGAAATTGTTTTGACAGGTTTCTTGGAGCAAGGCTTGCTAGTGAGAGAATCTAAGAAGCTTTGGGAACGCTACAAAAAGTCGCCGCAATTTAGATTTGATGTGGTCTCCATGATACCAACAGACATATTAATGTTAAAAGTGGGTTACAACAATCCCGAACTTAGATTCAACCGGCTTTTCAAAATGGCTCGTCTTTTTGAGTTCTTTGACCGCACTGAAACCAGAACCAATTTCCCCAACATCTTCCGAATCAGCAATCTCGTCCTGTACATCCTTATCATCATCCACTGGAACGGCTGCATCTTTTTCGCCATCTCAAAAACAATCGGTTTTGGCTCAGACACTTGGGTTTACCCCAACATCAGTGACCCAGAGTTCGGCCGCCTTGCCAGGAAATACATCTACTGCTTGTACTGGTCCACTCTCACGCTCACCACCATTGGAGAAACGCCACCGCCTGTCCGAGACGTTGAGTATTTATTTGTCGTTTCTGATTTTCTCATCGGTGTGCTCATTTTTGCCACCATCGTTGGTAACGTCGGTGCCATGATTTCCAACATGAATGCGTCCCGCGCGGATTTCCAGGCCAAGATTGACTCCATCAAGCAGTACATGCAGTTCCGAAAGGTCACCAAAGATTTGGAAGCCCGTGTCGTGAAGTGGTTCGACTACCTTTGGACCGAACAGAAGACCTGCGATGAAAAGGAAGTGCTCAAGAACCTCCCAGACAAGCTCAAGGCGGAGATCGCCATCAATGTGCATCTGGAAACCCTTCGGAAGGTGCGTATCTTTCAGGACTGCGAAGCGGGTCTTCTTGTTGAGCTCGTCCTTAAACTTCAACCACAGGTTTTTAGTCCAGGCGACTACATTTGCAAAAAGGGAGACATTGGGCGGGAGATGTACATTATTAAAGAAGGCAAACTAGCTGTGGTGGCAGATGATGGTGTCACGCAGTTTGTGGTGCTCAGCGATGGTGCTTACTTCGGTGAGATCAGCATCCTCGGCATCAAAGGAAGTAAAGCTGGTAACCGCAGGACTGCTAACATACGTAGCGTGGGATACTCCGATCTGTTCGCACTCTCAAAAGATGACCTAATGGAGGCGTTAACCGAGTACCCAGAAGCCAAAAAGGCACTAGAGGAGAAAGGTAGGGCTATTCTGATGAAAGACAATCTCATTGACGAGGTTGCAGCCAATGCTGGTGCAGACGCGAAGGATCTGGAGGAAAAGGTCACTGTAATGGAGACCAATCTAGATGTGATGCAAACCAAATTTGCTCGTCTTATGGCAGATTGGACATCCAGCCAGAACAAGATCAAACAGAGGATCGCCAACATGGAGGCCCGAGTGAAGACTCTTAGGCAGGAGGATTTGTCCGAGGTCGTGGAGGATAAGAAAGACAAATAGTTCTATGTCAAAATAGACTGACTTCGCACTATGTCTCAGGATTACTGATTCCACATTTACCCATATAGAGGAATCTGGCATCATTTGAGAGGAATTGCTTGATCTCAAAGTAGTACAGCACAGCAGCAACATGTACTATTTATAGATGATTCAGTCAGAGACTTGGCATTTCACAAGACCTAAATCTAATTTGTGAAGGCATGTAAACAATGACAGATCAGACAGTTTCAGCCTCACTAATGCAGGGTTGTCTTGAAGTAATTTCGGACAACAATGCACCAAGAACATCCTTCTGTTTTGGGGCATTTTGGTTTCTGTTGCTGTCACTATTAAGTATTGCAGTGTCTGAATTTCAGGTAGTGTGATTCCTAAACTGAATTTTAGGAAGGTTATTGTGCAGCTATACTCTCTGTGAGATGTCATTCTGCAAGTAAATAAACACAATATCCTTCAGCTTTGTCTGCAATATCAAAAATCAATATTATCTGCAATATCAAAGCTTTGCTTTCATTAAGCGAGCATGAATACCAAAGCAGAACATCTTGTAATGTGATAAAATTAAGGGTTTATCTTTAAGTTTATTTTTAAAATGAGAATAAAATGGAAGGCCCCCGGTTCTTGTATGTATATTTTATTTTCATTCAGCTAATGAAAAATTGTATATGTGCTGGATTAAATAAAAAATATTTTAGAAGTTTTCCTAACATTGTGTCCACTGTGGAATGATTTGCGGGGAAAAAGATCTACAAGTCATCCATGCTGCGCAGTTGTTGTGGGCAAGATCCTGTTCAGACTTGCCCCTAATGTGACAATCAATGACTTCAGTATGGCTTCTCCATGGGGGCCAGTAGCCTAACAATTAGACCTACCAAGCATTAAAAGGTAGTTAAGGAGCTGTGTTGGAAATGCAAACGTTGCAGGTTTGACTCCTGAGAGGAACACAGAGAGACTGACGTAACAAGAAATGAGGTATCAGCATCTATGTATAGTTTCACATCTACAAGCTTTTTTACTTTTATTAAGTTATATTCAGTTTAGTTTTGAACTACTCTAGTAGTATATTGGTCACATATTGAGTGATTCAATCAGGCTTATTTAAAATGGATTTAATTATAGATTTGTAATGCAATATAATCTAGATGTTTGTTTTTCCAGGTCCAGAGATTTGAGAGTCAGTTACAGAAAGCAGCTGAGATTTATCACCATTATTATTACAAGAAAAGCTTGTAATGCAAATGACATGGCATCTATCAGGTGTCAACTGTCAGGAACTTTGTGGAACACAGGGTGCTAATTAGGCCGCCTTTTCTCCCTCTTTCCCCAGGGACAGGAATCAAGCAGCGGATTGCTATTGTGAGGTAAATGTGGAGGTGAGAGCAGTGCAGCAAAACTGTTGTGGTTGAGAGACCGTCAGACAGGATAGACTCGGGCTGGCATTTGGTTGAGTGCACAGCAGACCGTGTAAGATGAAAGCTAGTATCCCTCCTTATCTTTCTTATAATCAGCCTCTCACTGAATCTAATGACAGAAGAAAATGCTGGATTATGTTGTCTTGTTGGTAAAAATACCTGTAAAAACAAAAACAAACAAACAATCAAAAAAAAAAAATCAGTGGGACTATATTTAAAAGAGTTATTTTTTATTTTATTTTTTTTTTTTTGGGGGGGGGGGGTATTTTATGAGCATTATTTTATGAGCATAAAATGCATTAAAATAACAAATATATTTTGCAAAAACTTCGTGCAAAATCTATTTCATGCCCAGCTGAGGACTGCTGTTATTAAAGTAAAAAAAAGTAAAAAAAATTCAAATGTTTCCATATTAATGTTTCACTTGATATTATGCTCATATAATTTGAAATGAATATGTTTACATTTCAATTAATATATATATATTATTTTTCAATTTACTTAATATTTTAGGATTTAAAAAATAACATTATGATATAAAATTATATTAAAATATGTAAAATATATTAAAACATTTATTATTATTCATATTATATGAGAATTAATGTCAAATAGATAATAAAGGCAATTTGTTTAGAAACAAAATATTTAATAGACCTCATGAAAAAAAGATGATCCCATACAAATATTAATCATGAAATATGTTTCTGAAGGTACAGTTGCTGAGTTTCATGTGTCAGACATTTAATGCCATCTGGTGGCTTGTCGCTGTATTTTGCTAAAGTCTGCAGGTTTACCTGAGCTGGCACTGCATTTCACTGGCCATTGCATTGTTCTAGTTGTGCTTATTAACAGAATATGTACATACAACACTTAGTTATGAAAGAATTACTAAAGCATGAAGGAACACATAGATAAAAGTGCTATTTACTGTCACGTGATGAAGCACAGCTGACTCTGCCTGTAGATTTCAATTCTTTTAATCTGCCCAGCACTTTTGGTCCCAGTTTGTTGCTCTGTGTTGACGCCAACGGCTGCTCGCGTGTGTCTCTGAGATCAAAAGAGAGGAAGAAACTTTATCTCACTTCACAACCTGAACAACAAGGCAAAAAATATGATGAATTTGATTTAATCTATTTGCCATATATGCAGGAAATGCATTAAAGTGATTTTTTTGTTTTCGCTTTATAGTTTATAGCAATCACCTTATCTATATGAGGATTATTTGCTACAATATGTGAAATAATCAAAGTGATGGTTCACACCTCATGGCTGTTTCTGTAGAGGCGACTGTTGCAACTGGAGTTCTGAGACTTACAGACAAAAAGATTAAGTTAAGGTTTCTATTCATTCATACATCAACCTCAACATAACCATGATTAACAAAGTCAATTAGCAAGATAACCCATTGTACTGACCCGTTGTCTTCATCTCTGTCCTCTTTAATAGATGTAGCTGAAGCTCTCTCAGACAGGCCGAACTCTGCCTCAACCATCTCAGGAGTGAGACGAAGATCTGAGCTCTCGGACCTGCCAGAGAAATCAAACCATCATGAATCTGTAAATGCTGTGACAAACAATCAAAGGTGGAGGGGTTATTGAAGCTGGTGGCTAATCTGTATTTACACTCCAGCTTGAATCTCATCTCTGATGCTGTCGGGGAGATCCTGAAGAGCTGGAGGAGCCTCCACAGGCAGCAGGACAATATCGAAGGGGTCAGACCTAGATAGAAAAGAGTTTTGCAAGAGTTGGACTTGTTTTATTGCATGTGTAAATAAACCTTAGTGTGTTATTGAGAGAGTGTGTGTGTGTGTGTGCAGTACTTACACATGAGGGGCGCAGTCGCCTCTTATAGTCGAAATATTGGATAAAGTGCTCAAGGCCACAGAGGGAAACTTCTTCCACGTCATAATCCCTTTGATTATATCCTGCAATTTATATTTTATATAAATGTGTACAGGATTTACAAAAATGTTTCTTAATTACATTAATGGAATAATAAAACATATAATTCCAGGCCTGGATGCTAATGATTTCAGACAGTAATAGTGCCAGCTATGATATAAAACTTCATTTTAAAGCCACACTAATAGACACTTTGTTTTTGTGAAATTGTTTCAAGTTGTGATCGGTGAAAATGTCTCTTTCTGTAAAAATTCTCAACAAACCTTTCTATCTAGAAATTTCTTCTGTGTTGGAGGGAGATGCACACCCACGACATCACCTTTAGGGATGGTGTATCGTGGCAGTGGACACAAATGAAAGTCCAGGTCACACTCCAGGTAAAGCGGAGCTGCTTTGAAGGCGTAAACATGTGGTGCAGGATTCTAAATTAAAATAAAAAAAATAACATTAATTCATTAAGACGGCCATTTTCAAACATGTCTAGAATAAAATAATAATTCAAAACTTTTAACATGAAAAAAAAAAAAATACTACAGAACCGACAGGCTATATATACTTTGATGATAATGTTATTTTAACACATTATTATCATTTTTTATATAATTTTTTTTTTTTATCTTTCTATTTTCATTTTAACTTTAAAGTTTTAGAAATTTTGTTGTGTTTTTGTTACTTTATTATTATTATTTTTTTATTTTTTTATTTTTTTTTTATTTCAGTACTTCAAGGTTAACTAAATGAGGAATGAGAAATGTTATATAATATATATATATATGATATATATATATATATATATATATATATATAATATATATATATATATATATATATATATATATATATACATATCAAGTAACATGTTTTTTCTTTTTTTTTTTTCTATAATTTTATTTAACAACAATAACCCTGTTTTATTCATAGTATGGGCATGATCATGGACATACAAAGATCCGGAGAGGGTGGGCGTTGGTTGGTCTGAGGAGTGCTTCAGGTACACTGAAACTAAGTGTGAGACCTAAATCCTGATCTGATCCATCATCTTCCTCTTGTTTCTTATCTTCCTCATCTTCACTGAGATCTACAGCTGTACATGTCACGACAGGCAACAACTCATCCTATAAAAATACAATAATTATATTTGCTTTCAGACTTATTTTTGATGCAAACTTTGAATTCCAAAATAAAAAACAAAACAACTTTAATGGCTAAAAGCAACATAAACACGTTTACCTGTGCTCCGGTGCGTAATGTCCTACTCAAATCAGCAGGAATGAATGTTGCTGCTGCATCATAGACAGATAATGGCTGATAACCCATCAGTTTGTAACGCTGGGGGACTTCAGAAAAGATGTGCAATTCTCAAAGAAATTAATATTTGTTTCTGTTAAAGCGTCAATTTCATGTTTTTTAATGGATCTCAAAAAATGTATGAAATGTAGAAATAAGGGTGATAGTTCACCTAAAAAGATTAATAAGATATTTTGAAAAATGTATCAGCTTTTTTCATTTGTGTTTGTTTTGCCAATACAATGGAAGTCAATGGGAACCAAAACTGTTCGGTTAACAGCATTCTTCAAAATATCTTCTTTTGTGTTCCACAGAAAATAGAAAGTAAGACAAGTTTGGAATGACATGAGTAATTGACAGAATTTTCATTTTTGAGTGAACTATGCTTTTAAATATTATTTAAACAATACTGTTAGAACTATACTTGGCATCATTTTAGATAAATAACTGGCTTTCATGTGGCACTTCCTGTTTTTTCTTTGTGGCTTGCCACTCAACCATACACACACGTAAGAACGTCTCTCACGTATATTCTGCAAATTAAAACATTTTACAAAACCACATTTGACTTTTTAGCCAAAGGTTGCCACTTACAGTAATTCAGGAATTTTAGGAAAAATTATAAGTCAAAAAAATTCCCTATCAGAAGGTGAAGGAATGGGAAAAAGCTCTTTCTTCCCGTACCTTTAGACTGAATAATGGAATCATGAGTTTCATATCCACTTCAGGCATTCTGACAGGAACATGCCCCAATGCATTCACAGCCTAAAAACCACAACACAACTTCATCCTCAATGCCACGAAATATGCCCTGATATTACCCATCTCAAATGTTGAACTGAAACTTTTTGCCAATGTTTAAACAAAATGTACCTCTTTAAGAGACTTATATTCTATTTACAGTAACTGAAAAGAGTTTTGTTGTAAAACCACAATTTTAAAGTATGTCAGAGTTACAGTACGTAAGCTCTGCACAATAACCATAAGCAGTCTCTCACAAGTTCATCAGGTTTGTCATCAGGTGTAAATGTATTGAAGGTGAAGGGGAGAAGTTTTTCTGGTGTCAGTGTAAAAAGACATGGCTTCACGTCCCCATCTACAACAAAACAACAGAAGAATGTCTAAAAAAATCTGTTTAGATGATATGGTTAGTTAAACAATGTAATAATATAAACTACTGCTGAAAAGTCTGGGGAAGGCAAGATTTATTAGTCTCTTAGGCTCACCAAGGCTTTCTATTTGAATATATTTTCAAATGTAATTTATTCCTGTGATGGCAAAGCTAAATGTCATCAGTCATTACTCCCGTCTTCAGAAATCTTTCTAAGGTGCTGATTTGGTGCTAAAGAAAAATGTCTTATATTATCAATGTTGAAAATATTTTTTGTGGAAGCCATGATTTTTCAAGACATTTTGTGAGGATTGTTTGATGAATAGAAACTTCAAAAGAACAGCATTTATTTGAAAATAGATTGCTTTTGTAAACATGTAAAAGTCAGTGCTCTCACTTTTGAATCTAATGTGTGCTTACTGAATACAAGTATTAGTTTCTAAAAAAGAAAAATCCAGACTCGCCTGATTCTTTGTCTCCCTGCAGACTCCTGGTGTTGCGAACAAGCTCTCGTAGTGACACCAGTCTCTTGTTCATACGACATTGAAGAACAACCTCAATTAAACAAAACACAATGTAGCATTATTATACTTATTAGTACAGTCAAGCATTTTATTTACAAGCACTGATAATCAACACAGTAAGTGGTAAACAAGCATCGCAGTAATGTGTTAAATAACAGTTTAATGTCATTCCAATTAAATTAACAATATTACCTTTCGAGCAGCCTGCTGGAAGATTCTGAGCGCTCTCTGTCTGACCTCCAGCTGACCAGTGCCATAGCTGCTGAAAACAGCAGTGCATTCTGGGAGCTATAACATAGAGCCTTTAAATAAGTCTAAAAGATATGAATTGTAAAGATAATGACTAGAGCTAGATGCTAATGCTTACATGCAAACAGTACTGTACGTGACAAGTATCAGATAAGTATGAGTTCCTGTGGCTCAGTGGTAGCGCACTGTGTTAGCAGCGCAAAAGCTTGTGGGTACACACATACTGGTCAAAAAAATGTATAGCCTGAATACACTGTAAGTCGCTTTGGATAAAAGCGTTTGCTAAATGCATAAATAAAAAACTACATCAAAGTAACAGGCTAGAAACATGACTTCAAAAAGAAAGATGCTAATTTATTCAAATATTTTAATGTGACACTTTCATGTACCTGTCCAACATGTCGCAAAACTCGACGTGAGGAAAGTTTAGTTGAAGATCTTGAAGAGGTCACCGACTCACCACTGTATTTTAGCTGAAATTCACATAAAAAGCATGAGCGATCAGTGGAAAGTGGCAAAAAAATTTCAATATGAATTAAACCAATACATTGGCTTACTTTGTATGCAGCAAGAGCCTCATCTTGCTCCTTTAAAATTTGAAGTTTCTGGTCTGTTGAACATGGTTCATCACCCAGATCAACTTGCCTAAGGATAAAACACACTAGTCTTAAGGGTTTTCTAGTTCACCATATAATACTGTTGGTGTTATATGTTATATAAATCACATGGAGCAACACACCAGCAGATATGTTTGGCTTTCTGCTCTTTTTGTTGGACCTTCTTTAAAAATGCGGCTTCTTTCATCTCTCTTGTCTGGTCTGCAACCTTGGTATAAGACATGGCTCAACAAATAAAACACACAGGTATCTTGCATTAAATAACTGTGATTTGTGATAACACGTCGATTTATATATGATTACAAATCCAATCCAAATCTGTTCATGTAGGGTTTAAAATCTGATTAAATAGTTGAAATTGGATTTCTGTGTTTCAGCCATAATAATAATCAGCCTAAAAGGTTTTTGTTATTCGGGATATACTGTATAACATACTTGACATCATACACACCACAATGGATAAGAAATGTTGCTGAGAGTTGGCTAAAAAAGATGATTTTTTTAACTCCACTGCTGTCATCAGATTTGACTAGAATTACACACAGAGTAATGATTCTGGTGAGGGCAGCACAAAATAAAGTGGTACATGTGAGCTAAAAAATCGCCTCAGAAGTCAAGAAAATCACCACTGCAAAAGGCCATTTTCAGGTTGCGTAACTTTTAAAAGGGGCATGTAATTTGGAGACTATAAAATGGAGCACTATTTATTATTATCTAAGCTCCAGTCTGCTGAAAGGACCAGATTAGATCAGCATCAATTTCCATGCTGGTCCGAGCAAGTTTTTGCTTTTAAGTGCAGGTTTAATGCTGGTGGACCACCATAACTCTTTGTCTTTTGTAGGAGCAAAATCTTAGCTTGTTGAAGCTGGCTGTCCAATGCCAGTAAAAAAAAAAAAAAAAACCTGGTGAAGACGCCAGCATTCCAACACGCAGATACCGAGCCTTTGCCAAACTTTAATTTCCTTGGCTTTAGTTCTTAACATGCACCTCAGAAGCCCTCTGAATGAGAAATTGTGTTCTTACCCTCCCGAAGCTCCTTGTATCTCATTTTGTCATGTGGCTGGAGAAGCATTTTAACCAGTCCTGCACGAGTGGTGACATCCGTGGTGGAAACCTGCAGTTGAGGATCAGGGTTGGTCTTCTTCTTGCTGCCCTGTAAGAGTAAAAACAGAAAAATGCAACTGTATGCATGATGAAGCACTTTATGATTGCTGCATGATAGTTCAACCAGAAGAAATGCTTTAATTTTTCTATGTACAAACATTATTATTATTACCAACACACATCGTTTCATTATATTTTTTAATCTGATTTACTGTAACTGTATTATAGAAACTGTAATATAGAAATTACTTTAAACAAAGCTTTGCTGGTTTATAAGTGTAATTCTGTGTTTGTGTTTTTCACATTTGATAGCTGGCAGGGTATCAATTCAAATTCAATTCAGGAAGCTCAGTGTGCAAACAACAAAATTAAATTTGTAATTCGGTCTCACACATACCTCTCAGCTACTGCTTTTTAATGGGCAGAAATGCAATTGACCTCAGCTAATTCAAATTCCTGCATTTGTACAGCTTAAAACTTTTCAGACCCTGTTAAAAAAAACTGTGTTGTCTGTTCTGGGTGCAGGTTGTCTTGCTCAGCTAGAAAGACCAATATTTTTGCTGGTAAACAGCATGGCTTGGCTTGTCCTCCAGCTAGAGCAGCACCAACCCGTCACAAAAATACACTGTGATTGAAGCTGATCTTTTCAAAATTGAAGTAATAGAAGTTTCAGATTACCTTCTCCAAGGAGGGAACTGTTTTAAGCTTATGATGGGATGTAACAGCCGGAGATTTTCCATCAGAAGTCTTCCGCTCTTCACCAAAATGATCATCATCCTCGACATTTTCATCAGATTTACTGAGACACAGAGAACACAAATGTCCTTATTGTTTGTGCAATAGCATCTAAACTCAGATATTGACATTACATTTTACATTAAGGATGTTGCTACGTGGTTGCTGAAGTGCCATGAGTGTTTTAGCATATTGTTCTTAGTATACTGCATTGCAATATTTAACTATTTTTTCTGTGTATTACCTGAGCAGCAGGTATGGAGATGAGGAACCCGTCACTGTGAAGATGACAGGTTTAGAGTTGAACTGAGAGATGACCAGCTGTAATGTGATATCAGCTGTACCATATCGCAGGGGTGTAAATGTCACTTTTAATTCGGCCTTTCCATTTGCTGGAATAATCCCTGATTAAGATGGGGATAATACAAGTACAGTATGTAAAATCTACTGTACTAGTATATATTTGATCACCATCCAGAGTTGTATCAATACTTGTGTCTGGTATACTGGTTCACATTACTCTCTGACAGCAGATATGTCAAATGTGAAGGAATCTGGTTACCTGACATTGGTTTTACAGTGAAGGCCTTATGGGGCTGAAGGCAGTGCACTTGGAACTCAAAGTCTATTGGACAACTGCAGCGAAGTGGAATCACATGACTGGCACTATAATAGCAAAAGAAAGTCATATATATTCACATTTTCATTTACATATCAACAGAGGGAAAAATAACTAAACATGTCTTTCTTCATCATATCATTTCCATCTGTGAGTGATTTTTGAAATGTCCCTTAAGCACACCAAGGCTGCATTTATTGGATCAAAATACAGTAAAAACAATAATATAGTGAAATAATATTAGAATTCAAAATACATGTTTTCTGTTTTCATATATTTTAAAACATAATTTATTCCTATGAAGGCAAAGCTGCAGCCATTACCGCAGCCTTAAGTTCAAATAAAAACATCATTTATTTTAAATATATTTTTTGTAACATTGTAAAAGTCCTATGGTCACTTTTGTTTCAATGTAATGTATCCTTGCTCACTAAAAGTATCAATTTCTTAAAAAAAAAAAAAAAAAGTACTGACCCCAAACTCTTGAACAGTAGTGTGTATATACACTCATATATCATAAAAAGTTTTATAAAAAAATGTTAAAATACAATTATTTTACACGTTATTTGTGTAATATGTTAATCATTGTATACCTCTGCCCAAGTGGCACTAGGGGAAGACTAATGTGAGATGGGATGTGAAGATCATTGATAACAGGATATGCATGAACAGGAACCAGTAAGTTCTCCTCACCCTGAAAACAACACAATCACACACACGTCACAGCTGTTCTTAGTCCTGTCAGAATTTGCATATGCAAACATCAGACGAAAACTTGTTCTCACCTTGCAGTGAATCCTGATGTTATCAGAAAAGTAACGCCACTCATCTGGCTGAAAGTGCACTGTAACAGTGTAAGCCAGACCAGGAACCAGTCGGCACTGCATTTAAAAAAGAGTCTACCATCTTAATGGTCCTTAAATGACCTTTATTTCTTTATGATAAATATAATGTATTTATAAAAAAAATAAAATATTTCGGCCAAACATTTTTGACAGGTTTTATTCAATTCACCTTTGCTGAGTTCCGAAACTAAAATAATCATTAATATTATATACAATTTTTATAGCAGGTCTGTAAAAGTAATATTTGAAAGCAGGTTGATGGTTACCTTTTTGGTGTACTTAATTTGGAAATGCTTTGTCAGAGGGGGTAAAATGTGGACACTGAGCACCTCCGAGGAGACATTGACAAGTTTCTTTGGAAAAACAACAACAACAGCTTTTGTCATTACATCATACTTCCTCCCATTTTCTTCCTCTTCTGTAATGTTTCTTTCAGTTACAACCCATGATATGTTTCCCTCTGACCACAGAGTACTATCAGTGGAAATTTGGCCAAGTGTTTCAGAAAATGGAGTCTCCAGTGAAATCTTTAGCAATAATAAAAAGTTTTTTTTGTTTTTGTTTTTTTCTCGGGCCACATTGTCCGTGACATGAGCCATGTCAACATTGCACAAAACTTTTCACAACAAAAAAGAATTCTATTTCTTTTTAGCAAGAAGTAAAAAACCAACCAGATTCTTCCTGTAATCCTTTCCTACTTCGAAGCCACTGAAATGCAGTTCTAATGGTTCGGCCTGAACTACACCATTACTCTTCAGTTTGGCAAACACCTCTAAAAGATAAACATACAAAGACAAATTATACATCAATGTGAAATAACAAAAGTCTATCAGTTTCATAAGACCAGTAATGTTGGTGGCCTGTTAGAAAGCTACAGGTCTAATGTTTAAGAAACAAACATTAGAAAAAGTGGTCTTACTAGTTTCCAGAAGGTGATGGGGGACATTTCCACTCTTTCTGGTGTCCTCCAGCAGCTGGCTGAGAGGAAGCAGGTTTTTCTTCTTTACGCTCCTGGAGAAGGTCTCAGGGGCAGAATGAACCACCTCCATGACAGCTGGACTTCACAGAAATTCTCGATCATAACAAATAATCCACACCTATGAGCGGATAGTTGGCGTGCCATTCAAGCAATATCCTTCAGTGTGACATTCAATACTTTGTCTTGTACTCTTGTAAACAACATTTTTCAAATTTCTTGTAGAATTATTATCAGTGTTGGGGAAAGTTACTTTTAAGTAAAGTAATGCATTACAGTATTGCGTTACTCCATAAAAAGTAACTAATTACATTACTTAGTTACTTTTTATGGAAAGTAATGTGTTACGTTACTTTTGCGTTACTCTTTAAATCTGGACAGGGCTTGCTTGTTTGTTTTTAAAATAAAAAAGTTCTGTTTTTGGCTAATATAAAAGCCTTTTCACACCAAAAGTGAAATGAATATGCCTCAGGCTGAAGGGAAAGTAAATTTACGTCCGTACAGTAGAATGCAGAAGAAGAAATTTCAACACATTTCAGCAATAAAAAAAGACACACAAGTGTTTGTCTAGAGAAATTTTTGTTTATTAGTATGGTTGAGCTGGATCATCGAAGGTCAGAAGCAAAGACATTGGTTTATAGAATGGGATTAAATACATAAAGGATATTTGTGTTGTTTAACATTTAATTATTGCAGGTTTGCATCATATTCTGAGTTGCATTATTTTTATTAATTTTGAGGAATACTAAATCTATGTTTTGTTTTTTTGTGAGTGTGATGAATTAATGCATATTCATATTTATTTTAGAACTACAGTAAAATATTTCTTTCAACATTGGGAAGGGAGAGCAGTCAATTAATAAATTGGAAAAAAAGTAACTTGCCTTACTTATTTGAAAAAGTAACAGATATTCTCTTGTAAATTAAAAAGTAATTAGTTACTTTACTAGTTACTGTAAAAAGTAATCTGATTACTTAACTCGCGTTACTTAAAGTAATGGCAGGAAGTCGTGGCCTAATGATTAGAGAGTTTGACTCCTAACCCTAAGGTTGTGGGTTTGAGTCTTGGGCCGGCAATACCACGACTGAGGTGCCCTTGAGCAAGGCACCGAACCCCCAACTGCACCCCGGGCACCACAGTATAAATGGCTGCCCACTGCTCCGGGTGTGTGTTCACGGTGTGTGTGTGTGTGCACTTTGGATGGGTTAAATGCAGAGCACGAATTCTGAGTATGGGTCATCATACTTGGCTCAATGTCACTTCACTTTCACTTTACTTGTAATGTGTTACCCCCAACACTGATTATTATACATGCAGTTTTGATGTGCTCATACTAACTCAGAGACTACATGGAATATTTTGCTTTATGCAATCACATACACTTTAACCTCAAGTCTTGATTAATAGACATAATGTCCATGCTATTTTTATTACCACTCAAATGCTTTATATATTTTGTTTAATCATTTTATAGATTTGTGGATATGTGTAATATGATTAAAATTCCCATCTCTCCTCCTTAACTTTACAGTTTTAACATAATAACAATGAAATTATTCATATTAGAGCAAATAAGTTACCTGGAATTTCCCATGAACGGTTTGTTTTCAAAACGTAACGGAAGTCAGAGGTACTGTACTGGTACTGTAAACCGCGCAACGTCGCCATTAAAAGAATAGTTTTATCTGAAATACTGTGGTTTAGGTGTCCTTTTATTTGTTTATTAAGCTCTACCTGAATCAAACGCACTTTAAAAACTCAACAGAAACTCAAAGAACGTACCTGTTGATTCTCCATTGAGGTCACGTCAACAATCCCGTCACCATGACAACAAAAGACGCTTTTGGAGGTTACAAAGAGCAAAAAGGTCCAACAATTTTTTTTAACTTCTACATGCATTTGAAAAGAAAATTAAAGAAAAGACAAAAGCTTTTGTGTGTGTGTGTGAAACCAAAACATAAGCAATAGTTTTATAGACTTAATTGATAAATGGATTTAGTTATTCACCTCTTTGTATTGTATTCAGTTATTCACCAAAATAAAAATATTATATAATATTTTTGAAGTATATCTTTGAAATCTGGTTGAGGTTTTGTACTTAAAATGAAGTAAAATAAAAACATCAGAGAGTGTTATAATTTAATTAATTGGACCAACTCTAAAGTATAATTCAACTCTGTAATTCAAATAAGAAATACAACTCGGTTTATTTATGAAAAATACACTTTTTTTTACAATAAAGATGCAACCAATTATAGACAAACAGTGATATGTTTCTTAGAAAGTGCATTCAGTTAATAGCATGAGAAAACAATGTGAGAAATTATATACATTCAACAGACAGCCATGCATTGCACCACTGGATAGTCGTATAAAATTATTAAGTATATTTACTGCAGCAAATCATAAGATCCTTCTTAAGTAAATAAGATCATCTCAGCTTGTTGGGACTTCAGCACACACAGTTAGTGTTGCTCAGCTCAGGGCTTGTGTCTGCTACGTTGTAGTAACTAGGCTGAGTGCTAGTGAAGCAGGGTTGGTTTAAATGAGTGAATAGCGAGTTTTTGAAGCATAACGGATAGAGATGGTTAGGGTAAAAAGCAGGTGCAGATTTCATGTGCATCAGGAGTTTGTAGTCCTCTTCCACCTCTTGAATTGGGGCGAGAACAGACGTCAACCCAGAGTCCTTGTCCTCCGAGATCTTGGCTTTCTCGCTGAGCTCTTCATATAGATGGTCCTCAGATATGGCACTGATTTTATCATGCTGTTCTTTCTGGTGTGCAGAATGTTGGGTCGCCTCAGCATTCCAAAATGTTGGTACAAATAAATTCTAGAAAGAAATATATGATAAATATATGGTTTATACACAATGTTTTTGTTCACTAAAACTATATATGTATGTATATATATATATATATATATATATATATATATATATATATATATATATATATATATATATATATGTATGTATATATATATATATATATGTATATATATATATATATATATATATATATATATATATATATATATATATATAGTACAACTTTGATTTCTTTTTACAGTGTAGAAACAATTTTCACTCAGAAATTACTAGTACATTTCACAAATAATTACAAAGAAACAGCAACTAATACACCGAATTAAATGTGAAATTTTGAAGTTAAAGATATATTGATATTTTCTTGTAAAATGTACTGTAATATTTTTATATTCATTTTACAGTCATTGTTTAAATTGAAGTACTTAAATTATTAAAACTGAAATAAAATTAAAGCTAAACAGATATATATATATATATATATATATATATATATATATATATATATATATATATATATATAAGCATTAATAAAAAATAAAAATAAAAATACAAAAGCACATAAAAAAATTACTAAAACAAGCCAGAATAAAAATTTAAAATATACAAATAAAAACTAATTAAAAATAAAAATAAATCCCATTTAATACTAAAATAACATTCTATATAAATAATACACTTGTATGGTGAGATAAAGAAAATGTGTGTATATTACAGATATAATGTGGAGTGGAACCACATGAGACACATACCTTGAGAAGTTCAGGTAGTTTGGTTTTAGGGTACAGGAATCTGTACACTTTATAGATCAGCCAGGCGGCCAGGATTGCCAGAGGAAGAAGGATGGCGGCAGCAATCACACAGCTGATGAGCACTAATACAAACACACACAGAGGAAGATTGGCACCTGGAAGTCACCTTGAAGCTTCTTTAAAAACAATACTTTTGAGTCACTTTGTTGATTTAAAAAAAAAAAAAATACAACAACATGTTGCTGATCAGTTTAACAAAAGACTCGAATGAGATCTGTATTCTTTAACCCTCTGCTGTCTCGAATGAATACATATTTTATAAATTTGACCCAATATACTTTTGACTGAGAACATCATATGTTGACAGAAATCATTTTAAATCACAATATTACCCATAATTACCTATTACCGTATATAATTATAGATATAGATAATTATATGCTAACTGCAGCTGAGTTGATTTATTGCAGGGGTGCCTGCAGTGCTTTGAGTCACAGGTAAAGACGCACTTACCAGGTGTGTTGGTCACACACACGGCAGCACTGAACTGTTTGGCATTTTTGTAGCCTTTGGGAACCACCATTGCCTGAGCACAATATCTGTTCCAGGACTGCAGTCCTTTAACCCTCAGTTTAACATCTTCACTGGCTTCAGTAACCTTCTTCTCCACTGCCTACAGGGACAAAGGTCATCTTATGATTATTTTGATAAGTATGAAATATTTATTTATTTGTTTGTGGTTCCACACCAGATCTTTTTGACATTTTATAGTAGATCAAATATACCAACTTCACAACAAGGTATATACTTTAATTTATTCTCATGTTTATGCATTGACTTTGAATTTGTGAATAAAACCTGAAAATATTTTCCACCCATTTATATGTAATGATTCCTCTCTCTCTCTAGTAGGGCTCTTAATAAAAATAAATAAATAAATAAATAAATACTCAAAAATTGTCTATTTATCAATCCAGCATAAGCCATAAAACTGTGTCAGTTAAAAAAACAAACAGGTTTTTGCAGTTTTACTATCATTTTAACTGTATTTTTTTTTTAAATAACTAAATTTTTTTAATGGTTTTAATTTTAGTTTATCACTCTGCTGAAATTAAGACATATAGGCTAAGCATAATCACATATCTTATCTTGCACATAAACAATGTGCATAACAAAGCATCTGAAATGTAACTGGAAATCTTCCTTAAGTTGTGAAGCATTTCATACCTCCTCTTCAAAGCCTTCGGTCCAGTATCTGATGATGTAGGACACTTGTGAAAAAAGGTCTTCTAGTTTGCCCACTTTCAGCACTGGAGCTCGGACATGCACATCCAAGGTATTATTTTGGATGACAAGATGCACAGTAGGGGGTCCTATGATCGCTCATTGGAGCAAAGTAATTTATATAATTATTATTTATGGATATTATATTGACTTAACAACACAGCAGAGTCTATAGTGCAAACTAAGGGCTGATTCACACTTACTGTGCTTATTTGGTAAAAATTCTTTAGCTTTAACCCACTCAGAGAACAGCCCCTGATCCTCTGCCCGCACTTGAAAAATATAGCGTCCAAATACAGATGGCAGTTTTCCTACATCACATTTCAGCTCTTTGGTGTTCACACAGATGGAAACGTTTTCTTTCCTCAGACTACAAGGACACAGTGACAAACACAACAGGACACGCTATTTATGTGAGTACATAAGGCAAATATTTAGTTCACGCAATAGGCCTATTCTTTTCAACTTCTGCAAAAACTCAGAAGTATTAGATTCCAGCAGAACAAAAGTTTAGTGCATTTTTTTTTATAGCTGATCAAACACATTGTGATGGGTATGTTTCATGGCGTGCATGCGGTTTCATTTTTTTTCTTCCATATTGGATTATTTCAGATGTATTTTGAGTGTACTCACATATATCTTGCTGTGTATGTCACGTTACTCATGGTATTGTGTGGAGAAGTCCATTCGACAACTGTAGCCATATTGATGGAGGTCACCTTCACATTTTGGGGTGCAGCCGGTTTCGTTTCTAAAGTAAAACAATATGACATCGTCAGTAGTCAGTAATACATTACACAGCTTTTATCATCTGATGAAGTGTCTTCATAAAGTATTGGGATTAAGAATTCTAAAGTATATAAACTATTATGAGAGTCAAGAAAGCTGATAAAAAACATCACGGTAATCCATAAGTAATCCACACAACTCCAGTTCATCAATTAACATCTTGTGAAGCAAAAAGCTACTGCATGTTTATAAAAATCAAATCCATCAAGATGTTTTAACCTTCAGACTGGAGCTGTACTATTGCCGTTTCCAGAGAAAAAGTCAGTGTGAGGGGAGAACAGATGACGGACTGTTTCATTAGAAGAAGTGTAATTATATATTAAGGACTCATATTTCAGCTGAAATCATGTTTTAAAAGCTATAATTATGGATTTGTTTCTTATAAACATGCAGATATTCACTTGCTTGGATTTTCGTGATGTTTTTATCAGCTGTTTGGACTCTCATTCTGACGGCACCCATTCACTGCAGAGCATCCATTGTTGAGCAAGTGATGCAATGCAAAGTTGTTCTGTTCAAGAGACAAACTCTTCTACATCTTGGATAGTGTGAAGGCGTCAGATATATGCAAAAACATAAATCTTTTGAAACAAATTTAGTTTGTGCTCCATATGCATTTCCTGTCTGCTAGCCACCAATGGGTCGTGACCCAGTTTGAAAGCCGCTGCCCTAAATAACATTTCTGAAGAAGTGACATCCGCAAACAAATGCTATTCACAAAATGAACTATAAAAGTCACTTTTAATCAGTTGATGTCAGGTTGGTGTTTAGTAGATGTGTGAAGTCAGTTCCTCTGAATTTCACATAGTTGTCCTATAACAGAGGAACCACAGGTGCAGTTCATATATGGTAATGTTCCACCAACCTTTGACAACCGGACAACCACTTCTTAACAGCTTAACTGCAGTTTATCATTTAAAACCTATAAATTGTATGTTTTGTTGGAAAGTGTCAGGTGTGTGTTTGTATATGTATGTATATACATACAGTACACACACACACACACACACACTTTTAGGATACTGAATATACGTTTGATACTGAATATATATGAGGATTACTGAGAAATTATTAAAATACACTATAGTATAATAAAATATTTTGTAAAGGTCAAAATGAGTCATTCTTAAGAATACATTTGAATGAATAGAAGTAATAAAAGCAAACAGAAATAAAAAATAATTTAGTCTGTTAATATAAAATGAACATAGAATAAATATATGCCATATTTATTTAAAATGGTTATCTAAATCAATAATCATAATCATAAATAAGTTAGCAATACTGACCAGCGTAGGTGGGGTAAACATCCTTTGTCGCAAAGAATATGAAAGCCAACACTCTGAGCTTCACAGACATGACTGACAACATCACTGATGGGCCAAGCAGCGGCTGGGAGCTTTTAAACTTCAGTGTCTGGTTGTCATGTGTTCAAGAGGAACCAGGAGCAATATGACTCAACAGCTTCCTCTTTGAGATGAGGTTAATTAAAAAAAAAAAAAAAAAACACATCAAAGCCGTGATATATGGGATTAAAGTCAAAATAATAAAAATGCAGATAATTAATAAAACTATATTTAATTTGGTAATATTTTTGTTTTATTTGTCAAACATCAACATTAATGTTAACATAAATTTAAATGTAGAATGACAAACACTATTTTTTATTAAAACACAATTGTGCTTTCTTTTTACCACTCATTTCTGTTGCGTGTATATATACACATTTCTTCTTTGAAAGTAAAATTCATGACCACCAGGGGAAAAACAGGGAAACTACTGTGGTTTTGGAAACTAACAGGTCCAGCATTGACATAAATAGTGTAACTTACCTCACCATTCAATTACAGAAGTTTGAAGCATTCATGTAATCCAAAACGCAGCTCTTAGAGATCTTACTAAGAAAATCTGATCACCTGTCGTTTGTTTTAGTTTCACTTTTGTAGTGGCATACCATTGGTCCAGACACATCACCTGTTCACCAGGTTTGCTGATCTACAATGCATCTACATTCCTGACAGATGTTAAAACATGGATGTCTAATAATATTCTGTGCCTGGAGATACACTTACCTGCAGAGCTCAGAACCAACCCTGATCAAATCATCAAGCGCTTTTGAGGATATTAATTAGCTGCTTCAGTTTCTATTACCCATTTCACATATTTACACTAAGCCACCAGGTTGGTTTTAAAGCCATGTGGTAGCTTGACATTCTTTTTAATAACTAAAATTTAATTTCACCAACACCTTTTCAGTTGATATATCGCTGAGTGTGTTAGATGATAATGCAATCATTTGCCTACACCGTGGCACAGTGAATCCATAATAAAACAGACAAACTGTGGCAAAAATGTATTTTCATTTTTATCAACTAATGCAGCGGCAAGTTAAGAAAACCACAATTACATTTCATTGTCTGGTAAAATAGTCCTTTTGCGATTGCAAATAAAATGTATGATTCCAGAACAAGAGTTAGAATCAAATAGCACATCTCAGAAATAAATATGCGGTACTCTGGACATGCTCATCTCCAAGGTGCAAAACGTAGTTGTAACGGTTGTGCATACATATACATTATGATCATTTATTTCTATATATTTGTTCACACAAAGCATAAGGTCTTATAAAATGACAAACATCTCAATCACACAGAAACAAACTCGGATGTGTTTAAGAACATTGCAAAGCAGAATTGTCTCATTTCATCATCTCAAGTGTATTTCTGTGAATTTGCACATTTCTGTAAAAAATGGATTTTCAGTGCTATTGTTTGCTAGCATGTATAGACGTCAATGACAATAAATAAGACCAAATGAAAATTTTCAATCAGACATTATATTATTATGACACTGAGTACGTGCTACCTTTCATTTCTGATTAATAGAGCTCTTAGTTTTTAAATTAACACTTAACACCAATTCTGTAACATTTCTGTAAAGTGGATCGGATGTACTTTTCTCTTAATTTGTTACTTGGAAATGGAAATACAACTAACAACACCACATGAATGAAGCACTAGATCAATTCTCATTCTGTATAGAACAGAAGCCCATTTCCAAAATTTCTATCTCACAATTTAGACTTTTTTTCCCTCACAATTCTGAGAAAAATAAATCAGAAATGCGAAATATGAACCCAGTTCAGAATTTGTTCTTCGCAATTCAGTGTTTACATCTCACAATTCTATTTAATTTTTTCCTCCCACCATGTATTACAAATGCTAATTGCAACTTTTAATCTCACAACTCAATTGGAATTGTGAGTTCATGTCATAATTCTGAGAAAAAAATGTCAGAATTCAGACCAAAATTTTTTTTTTTTTAATTCTGTGGTGGAAGCTTAAAAAAAAACAAAAAAAAAAAAAAAAAAAAAAAAAACCAACAACAGATATTATATATATATATATATATATATGTACATATAGATATATATATATATATATATATATATATATATATATCTTACATGAGAGTTGTCAATAATATATAAATACTATGATCATGATTCTTATTGCTCCATTAATAAGCACGGACAGAGCATGAAGAAAATGAATATCTGTGAGGTAGACAGTATTTAACCTTAATCAGTATGTCTTTAATAGTAATAATAATAAAAAAATCATGACAAATGTCTTTTCTTTGCATGATGTCTGCAGTAGTTGAACGGGACGGGTTACATACAGAAAAACAGACATGTTTCAAACACACACTCTTTCACACACGCACAAGTATAACGGGCTTGCTTTTAATATGCATTTGTTATTTTGTAACAAACAAAATTAAGTTGATAAAGCACCCCTGCGTATACTCAGTCACCCATTTAGATAAAACACTTTTTTAAAATGCGCTCCACTCTGTACAAAGACATGGCACGCAATGTTACATGTTATCACACACCTGACGTTCTATTTTTGTACAATTGCATAGAAGTTTTTTTTTTTAATTAAACAATTCTAGACTCGCTGTAAGAAACTACTGAAACTACTAAAGATCAAATCTACAATGTGGAACCGCGATCCTTCAGAAAAATAGACTTTTATTTATATTCCCATTGTAAACATATCCTGTCCAGTTGTTGACACTACAAAAAGCATGCAACTAGGAGAAGACATCTTCAGTCTAAATCCCGCTCCTCAGTTATTACATTAACCAACGACTCCATGGCATGTCCAATGTTATCAACCATGTGGAAAAGACTTCCCACATTAGGACCTGTGGGAGATGAAAAACAAAATCTGAGGTCAGTGTCTGAAAATGCGATCTAACACTATATGCACGAAGCAGCGCTACTACACACATCTCTATAATGAGCAACAGAGTGCGTTTGTGTGTGCGAGTCCTTTTTTTTTTTTTTTACTGAAATTGATTAAAAGTACCAGAAGACCATTTATAATGCTACAAAAGAAATAAATGCTTTGTATTCATCAAAAAACCTGGATATATTCATCAAAAACACATCACAGTTGTTTCACCAAAACCAGCACAACTGTTTATCAAAATGTTTCTTGAGCAGCAAAAGCAGAATGATTTCTGAAGGATCATGTGACACTGAAGACTGGAATGGTGATGCTGAAAATGTAGCTTTGCCATCACAGATATATTCAAAAAATATATTCAAAGAGAGTTACTTTAAACAGTAATAATCTTTTACAATGTTACTTTTTTATACTGTATTTTGGACTAAATAAAAGCAGCTTTGGTGAACTTAAGAAACTTCTTCAAACCATAGTTTAAAGTGGATAAGTAACGCTGGAAAAGAGTGAAAAGAGTAAAGGGTTAGTAACGATACTAACCTCTCATGGGTTTAGCCGTCCACCTCCTTAGACACAGAGGAAAACAGGAAATAAGAAAAGTCAGTAAAGTTGGAAAAGGGATCGGCAGTTTGACTGAATCTAAACAGGATTTGTACTGCAAGCACAATGGATGCAACAAGATGCTGTTTAATGCTTTAATTACATAAACATACGTTTTTCTTTGGATTGTTATGCATTTGTAATTCTGTGCATCTCACAATACATATCCTGTTAAGAGTCACTGTTAAAAAGAGAAACAGCTTAAGAAGAATGTACATCAATGTTAATAATTTCTGTTCTAGATTTTGATTATTTACAGTTGAAGACTTATTCTGTCATTTGAAAGGCATTTTATTATACTAAAATAGTCCACCGCCATCTGTTTATAGCAGGAAGTGGAAAAATAAAGTGTCATACAGCAATTTAATCATGCAAAGAGGTTCAGAGAAATTTACAGGTGGTGTTCATCGCAAAATATTTTTTTTCTCTCCATATTGCTTAAAAAGGAACCCAAAATAGTACTATAACTTAAAATAACTGTCAATTTGCAATTACTGGCACCTTAAACTACTGCAATACATGCAATGCAATCATAGACTGTGATGGCCTTTTTTATTATCAAATATTGGAACATATAAGAATGTAAAAAAAGAAAGAAAAAAAAAAAGGATGTATACTTTTTGGCCAATTTGAGACTATCTGCATCAGTTTGCTGGATTAAAGGAAGTGTTTGTAGCCAGACTCTCACCTTGGCTGTGGGGGAAGGAATTGTTGAGCTGCTCGATGACGTCCTCTAATCCAGTGCTTGCATCCTGGGAGGGACTGGACAGCTCATCATCACCTGAAACACACAGCAGTGAACCAATTACAACTGAGAACTGACCTTAAAAACCCTGGGTGTTGTCTTGATGCCCAAGACATTTCATATTCCAACAGAGACGGTGTTTGCTGCCTGTATTATTGAATTGTGATGTCGAGGACTCTCATATACAGTATAATACGGTCCAATACACTGAGAGCACTAGTAAAAAGGTTTCCATTCAAAACTTCATTCATGTACAACTTCTATCATCATTCTAACAACTGAAATCCAGAAACAACCAGAGTTCAAATAGTCAATGTTACAAATTAAAAAAATTATGGATAATCTCATTCAACATCATAATGCATGTCAAATGCATGTGAAATGAGAAAAAATAAATAAATAAATAAATAAAATAAAAGGAAGAAGAATTGAAGCAGTCAAGTTTAGCTCAACACGCCAATTTTACATTCAAGCAGAACTGGCCAAAGTAAAATATCCAAAAGAAAGGAAAAATACATACTTGTAAACCATCTTGTTTTGTGATCTTAACAAAGTCTATCTTGAGTATTTGTCAAGAAAATTATGGAAATATAAAAGATCTCTTTATGCATTGTCACATAATCATATACATTTCACAATTTCAATAACCATTCATTTATATTTATTGAACTTTGAATAATAAATTCAGCAACAATAAAATCAACAATAACAAAACAGAGATGGGTCCATTTTGATAAATATTAATAATAACAACAGCTAATTTTTTGAGACTAGTGTGTCACAAGAAAACAACTACAAAAAAACTAAGTGTAACCAAAAAAAGACTAAAAGTGTTACGTTAGGCTCATGCAATACATCAAAGAAAGCCAATATCAAACAAAAATCTTCCAAAATGTAAAGAAATAACATTTTTAAATGTGTACCAGAATCATAGTTGTCACAGCCAGAATGATTCTAAAAATAAATCAACACTCTGGTTTTAGTTACACACAAATAATAACTGTACAAAACAATTAACATTTACACAGATAAAACCATAACTAAGAGGTTATAATGTGCAAGAAGAAACAAATTAAGCTATTGGGCCATTGACATAACATTAGAAAGGATTTGAAAAAATGATGAAAAAAATGTATTCTTTTTGCACATTTTGATTGCAATTTGTTTAAAATGCTCTTGTGATGTGATGAATACATCTTTAAGCAGAAATGACCCATATAGCATTAGAAACATTAAAATGGAATGCATACTAATCAAACAAGGATTCGAAAATGTTGTGTGAAATAGTATTAGATGTATTAGTAGAACACTGAAAAACTGTAAAACAGCACTAATGGCATGTAAAACTATAAATACCAGTTCCATAGATATATACATGCCCCTGGGGTGAAATAAAAGCATATCAATAAAAGCAGTACGTACACTATAAGAAGGCATTATAGATGACCTGAATCGTAAATGTCAAAATTATAAAATGATTGGTGTTTGTTCTTCAAATACTGAAGTACACCCAATTTTGTTGGAACCTTGTTGGACCTTGTTTTCTTCAAAAAGTGAAGTCAACAAATAAGACGTTGGCTAGTAGTTCAGGGCAAAAACACTTCTTTTGTATCCATACGTGAATAAAAGCTCCCTGTGTTCCTTTTTGTTTGGCACAAATAAGAACATTGCCTCTTTTTATCCGTTCTGAAAATCTTTTGCTGAAACCAGCCTGGGCTTCAAGCCAAGTCATACAATGAAAGCTTCACAAGTACAGCTATTAAACATAATAATTACTATGCATGTCAGTTAACTAGTCAAATTTAGAAATGAATTAATACATTTTTAACCGTGGGTAGATAAAAGAGATTGCATTTAAGGGATACTCCACCCCAAAATGCAATTTTGTCATTAATCACTTACCCCCATGTCATTCCAAACCCATAAAAGCTTCCTTCGTCTTTGGAACACATTTTAAGATATTTTGGATTAAAACCGGGAGGCTTGTGAATGTCCCATAGACTGCCAAGTAAAATACACTGTCAAGGTCCAGAAAATGATGAAAAGCATCGTCAGAATAGTCCATTTGCCATCAGTGGTTCAACCGTAACGTTATGAAGCAACAAGAATACTTTTTGTACGCAAATGAAACAAAAATAATGACTTTATTCAACAATTTGTCTCCAATTTGTTATTTTTGTTTTATTCGCATACAAAAAGTAATCTTGTCGCTTCATACAGGGGTTAAAGCAAAAAAAAATCCTGAGCCTGAACTTTTTCTGGGGGCAGGGCGGGGCAGCAATGACTGTGGCAACCGTAACATTTGAAAGGATACTATGGCAAAGTTATTGCTTTTTTCATGAATATATGGTTGACATGAAGAATGAAAGCTGTATCATACATTTGGAAATTATGAGCTTTATCACTGTTTATCGACACTAGCGTTGTGACAATACACTTAGCTCAAGAGATGAGACAAAATACAGATACTTGGTTCACTAGAATGTGACTATTTTAATACTGACGTAATATTTGTCCTTTAAAAGTAAAACAATGAAGTTGTATTTTGAAATATTTTAACTAATCTAGGGCTGTAACTAATGATTATTTTGGTAATCAAGTAATCTTCTGAAGTAATCTTCTGATTATTTTGACAACTGAGTCAGATTTTTTTTTTTTTAGTAACAAACAGACCTAAGTGAAAACCAGGCTTTATTATGACTATTTATATATAAACTAAATATGAGGGAATAATAACTGGCTCAAATAAAATATCAAAACCAAGAAATTACATAATTGTATTGAACAACAATGTTAAAATACATAATGTAATATACCTACGGTATACATAATATGAACATAACCAACTTGGTGATTGAAAAAAATATCCCATTGTTTTTCCCTTTACTTATAATTTCATGTCATTTTATTTTGTAAACAACTGAGTCCTAGTGTCCACTACAGAGGACATAGTATAACATATGAATAAAATATCATTTTTCAAAAAGGTTTTTTTTTTTTTTACCATTTGTTTCTTATGCTCTTAATGTGATGACATGAAAGAAAACTAAATTAAAAAAAAACTCTCTGCTCTTGTTACTTTTTTGATATATCTGGTTGTATACATTTTGGCACATTTATGTACATATTTAAGTTCTGATAACTTATACTGTCATATTTTGTGCAGAATTGTGTTCACTGTCTTTTGGCAATGTTGGAGGTGGAGATTGTGCACCTTAAAAAGTGTGTTTCCTGTTGTAATTGCAATAGTTAAAATAACTGGATTCTCTTAAGTGTGTTTTTCAAATGTTCTAATGAAGGATTTGTGCAGTTGAGAAATAGAATTTTCTCTTTATGTTGTTACAATAAAATATAATTAAGGGGGTGGGGGGGCACCCGAAGGGAGTCTCGCCCAGGGTGTAATCCAATGTAGAACCGACACTGCCTCCCGGTTTTCATCCAAAATATCTTAAATTGTGTTCCGAAGACGAACAAAGTTTTTACGGGTTTGGAAAGAGATGGGGGTAAGTGATTAATGACTAAATTATCATTTTGGGGTGGAGTAACCCTTTAATGACTAGCTTTTACTTGTACACAGAAAAATTCAAGATACACCAAAATGAAAGACAATGTGTTGCCTATTATCTGAGTTAATAAAAAATATTGTGTTTACACAACTGTCTATATATATTTCTATGGAAGCTTGTTTCTGTCAAGGAATTAAAAAAAAAAAGGTAATTGCAGCTTTTTGCCTCACAATCTGGATTTTTCTGTGGAAAAAAAGTAGTCATAATTGTGAGATATAAAATTCGGACTTTTTTCTCTTGCAATTACAAGTTCATAATTCGCAATTCTGTTTATGTTTTAGCTCTGCCTTGTTTCTCAGAATTTTGAGTTTACTTCTTGCAAATCTGCGTTTTTTGTAACTGCACGTTATAAACTCACAATTGAGTTAACTCACAATTTCAAAATTTTTGAAACTTTGCGAGATATAAACTTGTGAGATAAAAATTTGCAATTACTTTATAATTTTTATTCTGTGGCTAAAACAGGCTTCCATACATTTCACTATCTTGCCAAGGATCAATATGCAATATGCTAATATACCATTGATTATTATTCTTTAGCCTGCTTAAAATGTCAAAACAAGTTCAATCTGTTTAATGAGTTAGGTTTAAACTGAAGTTGTTAGGGACATTTACCCATCGTCTCTGTGGTTTGGCTTGCGGCCACACGCAGTGAGGCCAGGCTGGTGTCAGATCTCGGAGAGGCAGTGGAGGGGGAGGACAGGGCAGTGCCATTCACCTTGGACTCAGTCTGTGGCTAGGACACAGGTAGAGAGGAACCATAGAGATTAGGCAGGGGACTGGACGCAAACATCAGCATTGGGTTGTACTTCTGTATTTCCAGATTCATTTGAAAACGGTCAGTTATATATATTTTCAATCTAAGACATTCTTTTACTGCCTAGTTTTTAAACCCTCACAAAACAATCTTCTAAAAATTTTTTTTGAAGTTTTTGTGTTTTTTTCCAAGAAGGACTTTCTCAAAAAACATTAACAACTGCAGTATAAAACAAGAGCAAGGGCTCTTAGAGTTGCTGTGTTTTGCATCATTCAGTTTTTCAGAAACAAGACAGTCAAGACAAAACAATAACACAAGGATAAACACAAAATAGTGGACTTGATGCAGCTAAAATATAGAAATAAAATAACCCAGACAGCTAACGTGTTCAAAAACATTCACAGATGTCACAAACATGTAAATTGTACATTGATATGTATAATAATATTCAGGGCTGAATATTGTTAATATACTATATTATATGCTATATTATTACAATAATATTAACACATTATATAGTATAAACTTGTAATGTCTGTTTCATATACATCCATTAATATAATAATATTTACTTATTTATTTCAAGTACTACTGTTAATTAGGTTACCATTCAAAAGTTTAGGACTGTAAATCTCTTATGTTCACCAAGGCTGCATTTATTTCATACAAATCCAGTTAAAACTACAATACTGTTAAATATTACAATTTAAAATAACTATTCCTACTTTAATATATTTTACAGGTTTTATATATTTTTTCAGGAGTCTTTGATAACTGTTTGATGTACAGAAAACCATACTACATTTTTGATCAATTTAATGTATCCTTGATAAATACAAGTACTTCAATTCATTTTTTTTTCTTTAGTCATAGTCTTCTTGGCTATATTATTTACACATGTATCTTATAACTGATACATAATTACAATTACAGTACCTAAAAATAATCTGCTTTACTGATAAACTGGTTTGTCACTGCACAGCTATTTAAAGGTGCTGTATGTAAGTTTTTTACTCTACTAAAGCATAAAAATACCATAATATGTTTGCAGATATTTAAGAAACATGCTACAATTACTTATTCTTCTTTGAAAATGTGTGTTCCGGGCCGGAATGTCAGTCTCTGTTTCTGTTGCCAGTTTGTATTTGGGTACCCGGGATGCCAGTTGGCGGAAAACACAACCTATTTCTTTTCATTCATCTTCAAGTGCGCTCGTTCCTGTTGGTGTCATCAATCTGGCAACCTGCGTGTGCATCAAGTCTGAAGAGGAGGTGCTGGGTGAAACAAACCCTCTCCAATATTTTGAATTTGGACTGCAATACCTAGTTCAACCACTCGGTGTCAATCCTACATTCAGCACCTTTAAATTGTGCTTTAATGAGTGTGTTTAAAACTTCCACCATTAACAATTCATAACACAAGACCAAACAGCCATCTTGAATAAATAGTGACGGTTCTGGTGATTTCATTTGTCTTCCTTGAGATATTTGCCAAGCGAAACACATGCGCATATGTTAAACATAAGAACATGTTTATTAGCATATAACAGAGATAAAAAGTAAAGTAACTGATGCTACTAAAACAAGAACATACACTGGTAGGTAAAGGCTTGATTGTAAATGTAAAGGAAACTGAAGCTAAGGGTTATAAACAACAACAACAACAAAAAAACATCATCAATGAAGTGAAGCCAAAATCCATTGGCTCTGAACAAAGTGAGAGCTAATTTATCGCCGCGTTTATTGAGTCTGGTTCTTCTAGCTTCAGCCAAGTCGGCCACTGGAAGGAGCTGGAGTCTAGTGAGATTTTAGTTCAAAGGGTCCTCAGAGAACACATGAAGCTATTTCTTCAAGAACAAATCTGATATAAATCCATTTGGCAGAGACCCCCAGTCGACTAATGTTTTTTTTTTTTTAGAAGCATCAAGACATAACGCTTCATTCATCAAGACATGATGCAGACAGAATATCTGATTTCCCCTCTATTCAAGCAGAAGGAGACTGCTGAAGAAGTTGACATCAAACAAACTCCAAAAACAAATTACAGAGAGAAATGGGTTGCTTGAGGAAGAATGACAAATCGCTCAAAATGTTCTTTTGGCCACCTAAAAGGTCTGGCATCCCTCCTCAGCTTTAATAAGGACAGGATCAACAATGCCTGTTGTGTGGCAAGTATGGTAGGAAAATATTTAACCTTGGTTTAAATATTTGGTATAAACTATATAGAGAATAAACACAGAAAAAAAGAAAAAAAAACAACCTTAATGCACTATAGATATTTTCATACCAAGACTACAAAATGCTACAAAAAAAAAAAAAAAACAATTCTAACAAAAAACAAAACCTATTCAAACCATGTCTGATCAAATAAACTGATAGAACAACACAACAAAACCAAATCAAACCTCTGAATGTTTTGACATTTTGACATGAATGAGTGCATAAAGATGCATTTAATTTAAAATCTTGTCCATGTATTTCATGCTAAAAATGATTTGGATATGATTTGAATATGGCTGTATACTTATCACAATCAATATAATTTTGGCTTGCACAGTGCTGTGGACTAAATTGAATAATTCTGAGTAGTAGTTAATATACAGAACAGTGAATGCCAACAGGTGTCCTGCAAGGACAATTAACAGACATGTCTGCATTCAAACAAAACAACATGAACTAACAATATTCCATACTATAGTTCCAAGTCTTTGGTTTAAACATCTATGAAAAAAAAAATGCAATTTCCAAACCCAAAAGAAAGAAAAAAATCTTTGATGATGCCTTCAATCCACACAGTTGCAGAAAAATAACATCTTTAAACAGATGAAACATTTCAGGAAGATAGTGTCAAAATAAATCTTAGACTCTTTAACAAATTCATGGTACTTGCATCTGTACAAAATGCACATGCAGATGCAAATCTCAGCTCTTATATAAAACACTTTCTATATTCATCCTCACAGCATCTAAATTTAGCATAAATAATACCTTTAACAATTGTTAAAGTGATAAAACTAACTCATATTTTAAACCTTGTGAGCTGCTTGAGCGCCTTATTTTGGCTGAATTTTAAGGAAACATTTCACTTGTCTTTCATAGACCATATATAAAGAAGTGCCAGAATGCATTGCAATGAGTCAAGAGAAGTATCAACTATAAATATACTTAATATATATTAATATACTGAAAAATATCAACTTTCCCAACAAAGTCAATTATTTATAGAACTACAAATATGACAAACATTAAAAGCCAAATTGACATTAAAATATACCAGTGCTCTGGGCATTTCATTTCTTCTGTCAACAATCAAAAGGAAGCACATGAACAGCGTTACATTCCACAGCTATGATTTGAAATACGCCTTGTAAATGATCAGTGTGCAATCCGAAGACATTCACTCTTAGCAAAGTTTAGACTTAAGACAGGAGCTGACACAACTGCTCGAGTTCCTTCAACACTTCCAAAAGTTGTTTTTCACTGGCAGAGAGTATAAACATTGATCAGATCTCAAGGATATGCGCCACCCACCTGCTCAAGTAACTGTCTGAGGCGTTTGAGCTGTGATTCCAGCTGTTTGTTGTGGTCCTCCAGGATTTGCATTCTTGCTTCCAAACGTCCCTTGTGCTGGCGCAGTAGTTTAGCTTCAGCGATCAGTTCAGCGTCACGTGGACTCTGGGGTGAGACGGGAAGCATCTGTGGGGGTGAGGGCAATGGCGACAGACCCTTGTGGTCGTGTGCCTTCTTCAGACGATCGTACTCTGCTTGCAACTTCCTGCACAACAGAGAAGACAACTTCAGAAAGAAGCCTAGAAAACAGCGATGTGAGAAAAAGGGTGAGTCTGACAAATACATAAGCATGTGCTGTTAGTATAGACTACTGGTTTTCTATGGCATGGTGCTCTATTGTTCAAATATCTGGATGCATTAAATTGAACAAAAGTAACATTAAAGACTATCTATTTATCAAAGAATCCTAAAAAAAAAACATCACCGTTTCCCAAAAAATATTAAGCAGCACAACTGTTTTCAACATTAAAATAAAATATACAAGCAAAGCAAGCATTTTAGAATGATATCTGAAGGATCATGTGACACTGAAGACTGAAGTAATTGCAGCTGAAAATTCAGATTGCCATCACAGAAATAAAATAAATTTGAAAATGTTAAAATAGCAAACAGTTATTTAAAATTATAATAATTTGTACACTTTTTATTGTATTTTTAATTGAATAAATGCAGCCTTGGACAGCACAAGAAACCTTATCGACAGTACAGTACCTTTGAAGGGTACTGTATATTTTTTGAAATACTGCTAATGTGTTTCAGGGTCAGAAAATGCATATTTGAAACAATAAATCTGTTCAATTATTTCTGCTTTCTCATCTACTCACAATTTTAATATAGCTCACTGTGTGTAATATTAGACTCACATATGTAGCCCACGTACTTGACTCAGCAGCGTGGGAAGATTTGTGTGTGCTAGGTTATACTTAGATGGCCAGATGCTTTTGAGCAAATTTGAGAAACACGTATCGAAAGCACAATCAGATACTTAAATCGATTAATATTATAAAATGCAGATGAGCTCATATAGAAAAAAAGATATATGGGCATTTTCATCTCTTGTGAAAGCTGATCAGCCTGTTTATTTACTATGCACAATTATGGTTAGCTGCATTTTATTATTATCAGGGTAACACTTTAATATAGGGACCAATTTTTACTATTAACTAGTTGCTTATTAGCATGCCTATTATTAACATACTGGCTGTTTATAAGTACTTATAAAGCACATATTCTGCATGACCATATTCTACATCCCTAATCTTAACAACTACCTTACTATTAATAAGCAGCAAATTAGGAGTTTTTGAGGCAAAAGTCATATTTAATGGTTTGTTAATAGACCTTAAAATTAAGTGTGACCATTTTCATTAAACATTTTCCTGAAAACATTTACGGTTGGTGACCAATTTGGAGAATCTCTAATTTAATGCAAGATACTTAAAATATGTGATTTTCAAAAATTGCTGTGCAAGTAAATAAGCGTATGTAGTGTGTCATCCCAGAAATATGCTAACAAAATACAGTCCAGGATACATCCTATTTCACTTAAAATTAAAAAAATCAATCATTTGAATTGTAAAGGAAATGGATATGTAATCAAACCTGTTTTCCTGCTCCAGATCGTTGAGCACTCTCTCAAGCTCTCCCTTCTCTTCAGTCTCCATTGAGATGAGGATCTGAGAGGGGCTCTGCGGCTGACTGAGAGGAGAGCCTTGATTCAGACTCTGGCAGTAGTGCTGGATCAGCAGATGCTCATCATCCCTACAACAACAACAACAACATTTCCAGTTCACTACATCACATCCGCTGCTCAAGATTTCAATGATCACTGGCTGCCTTAAACTCCTAATAACTGAAAAACACATCAGCTCAATTAGCTTGTGAGCAGTAAGCTGGTCTAAATACAATCCTATTGTTTTAATACCACCAAAAACTGCAGCATAAGAGCATTTACACGTAATCGTTTTATAATAATTCAATCTGAGCGTACTGGGAAAATGACATGGGTTCATTACTGATCTCCACTGCGTTGTGTATGAGTGGAAAGAGCTTATACGAGACATTTATTTTATTTATTATAAAATGAAAATTAATCTGAAATGACATCATTTTTAGAGAAACTCTTCCTATGATAAGCACTTTCATAGACACATTTGCCCATTTTTAAGTTTAAAAGTTGATGTTTTTAGGCAATCACAAGCAGTTAAAAGTACGCAAGGTGTAAGTAGGTCAGTTTTAGGTTCCACACACATACACACACACACACACTCACACACTATTAGATTGACTTACGGTATAATACTATGTACAGTAGAGTGTAAAAGAGTTGCAAGCTCACATGCTTTCATTGGGCGATACATTGTCATTCACATACGAGCCATTTCGGTTCTCCATTTCAGCTAGCCTGTGAAAACACAATATCATTCTGTATTCATTCGTGAACAGCTCATGCATGTGCATTCGTTCACGTCAGTAAGGCATCACTGTTCCAACTTTCATGCTTAACATTAACACAAATGCATTTGTTTTTGTTACTAAACAGTCATATTCAGAAATGCAGATTCATTCTGTTATAAGGTTAAAATACACATTTCAAACCCTTGAAAATATATCAATCATGGTATAAATGGTACAGCAACATTTCTACTGTATGACACATTTGTACCATTGCACGGTATACACCATCACATGACCCAGCCAGCCCTAATGCGATGCAAGTCTGCTCTCTGAAATATACAGTCACACGGCAACACCAAAATAACCATGCTTTAAAAAGACCGACCTGCTAGCGTAATGCTCGATGCGTGAGTGGGTGTCGTCATGGGAGAGTTGGGGGGAAGATGCCGGCCTACCAGTGACAGAAGAGCAAAGGTCAAAAAACACGGATCAACTAAATATATCAATATTACATTATAGAGGAAGAACATTTTATTTAACTCTGAGCATTACTATACAAATTAAACAGAGTTGCTATATATCCGATAGAATAAAATATAAGGATAAAAAACAATAACATTAATCAGAAATTACTATCCCACCATTATTTTAGTGACATACTATCTGTTAAGTCAAGTCAAGTCAAGTCAAGTCAAGTCAAGTCTGCTTTATTGTCAATTCTTCCACATGTACAGTACATACATACAGAGAATCGAAATTGCGTTATTCTCAGACCCCCGGTGCATACAGATAACACTAACAGTAGAGCCTAAAAATCTAGGTCAAATATAAAATATAAGATAAAACTATACAATAAGGGAATGTAAAAAAGACATAATAGAAAAAAAATAAAATAAAAATAAGGTTAAATAAAAGCAGCGCAAGGCACATGGCAGATAGAGTGCAAACCAGTGAACAAACAGTGCAGATAAAAAGATTTTTAGTGCATAAAAAAAAATAGCTTATTCAGTCTGATTAAAAGTGACAAAGTGACAAAGGGCTCAGAGCAGTTTATTTTATTAAACTGACTGATGAGGAGGTAGAATGATGTCAGATCCATGGTGAATGAGGTAGTGAGCAGACCACTGCTGCACAAAGTGACTGGTGCATGACATTCGTATGTTAGAGGGAGGGGGGGTGGAAGGACCTGGGGATGTGTGGGACGGGGGGGGGGGGGGGGGGGGGGGGGGGGTTTCATAGTTCAGTGGTGCCTGAGGCAGAAGAGGGGACGGGGGGGTAAGTTCGGGAGCGAGTTCAGCTTCCTGACAGCCTGATGGATGAAGCTGTCCTTCAGTCTGCTGGTCCTGGCCTGGAGACTCCGCAGTCTCCTCCCTGATGGCAGCAGACTGAAGAAGCTGTGTGACGGGTGAGTGGGATGTGACGGGTGAGTGGGATGTATAGTTTAAGTATAGTTAAGATGTATAGTTTATTGCAACTTATGATTTGGTTAAATGAGCAAACCTTTTTCACAATATTTGAAGCTAAATATATGCAAATATACAAAATAATGTTCAACAGTTTGGGGTTTGCAATATTTTATTAATGTGTCTAAAAGAAGTTTCTTATGCTCACAAGGTGCGCATTTATATGATGATAAATACAGTACATACAGTACAGACAATTTAATAACTCTATTTGAATAATTCAGTTAAAATAGTAAAATTGTCAAATAAAATAACGGTTTACCTATTTTAATATATTTTAAAATGTCATTTCTAATTTTCTTCTTCTTATGTTCTTATTATCAATGTTAAAAAAAATGTGCTGCTTAACATTTTTGAAGAAACCGTGACTTTTAAGGATTCTTAGATCAGAATTTCTTTTAAATGAATATATTTAGTAACATTATGAATGTCTTTTCTGTCACTTTGCTAAATAAAGTATTAATTTCTTATTTAGAAAAAAAAAAACCTAACTGACACCAAACTTTTGAACTGTAGTGTATCTTACAGTGTAGCTCACACCCAGTGATTTAACATAATGATAACCCTTTTTAAAAGAGTACCTACACCACAGTAACATGTTAGTCTAGCAGATGAATGGTGGAAGCCATGGGATGGACACATTCCAAAATATCTCACAGTTTTGACAATGGAAGATGAGTGTTTCATGGAGACTTGTGTATAATTTCATATAGAAAAGCAGAAGACTAAGTTTTTTGGAGTGATAAAACCGCTATATCACTATAAGATTTTCTTAATTTTGCTGACCAATAGAACAATAGACACTGCACTGATATCCATCGATGTGAATGAAGAATCGTGCAATAGGAACTGAAGGAATTGTACAAACTCAATTCTGATCTACTCTGCCATTAGACTCTCAAATTTGAATTTCAATAAAACTTGGACGATCAAATGCAGTTAATTTCAAATTAGGACTCCGGGTCATATTGTAAGTGTAATGCGAAAATCCTGAATTTGCTTGCATTACGTGATCCAGTAACCAGCTTGTTGTGGATGTGCCTGAGCGTGTTGGTGTGTGGATGTACTCACGGATGGTCAACAGGCCAGAAGTTGATCAGTGTAACAGGACTGCAAGACAAAAAAAGATGTAATGATGGACAGGACAAGTAGATGCACTGAAAGCATGATAATGACATGATTGTTAAAAAGCACCAAACACACAAACCCACTGATATGACAACACAGTTAAATCCTAACAGCATTTTTTAGTAGCCAATAACACAAACATGACAATTAACTCTTTTGCATAATCTGTTTTTTTGAGAAATAGCTTGATTCAACATTGCTGGTTGTGTGTTAGGATTGAAATGAAAAAGGGTGAAAAATGCTGTAAGAATAATGTGTGTATGCATTTAGCACAGCTTTACAATTACTTTGACAGACTGCACACATTTGCAGCTGCTCCTCTACAGGGGGAAAAATAATTCCACAGCATAAATACTCCTACTGTGAACACGAGTAATGATCAATGCACACGGTAAAGCAGAAAAAACCCCAAGCAAAACTCTTGCAGCTGCAATTTAAGGTTCGCAAGTGTACAGAGTCATCTTTATTTGTCTCGTTTGCTACTCTTTGACCAGGTTAAATTGTTTCATTTAGAGCGTGTCAGATGAAATGCTACTTTTTCTTCACGTCAGTATACAAAATTTAAAGAAACACTTTAAATTTTCCACCAAGAATTAAGCATTTTATGCCACTTTTGGCTGAAGAGCTTAAGTAGGCAAAATGTAGGTGAATTTGTTATTTTCTTTCAATTTTAGGTGGATTTAAACAGGTCTGAGCCTGTTTAAATCCACGTTTATATTACTGTGTGTAAAACGTAAGTATTGATTTCCAGGACTTAGATAGTTCTTGCTGTAAATATATCATTAAAAAGTGTGTCAGTGTCATTATTAATGAAAACAAAAACAAAAAATTATAAATGTTGCCTTAGCAACTAACTGAAAAAAAGCTTAAATTGAAGTACTAAAATTATTAAAACTGAAATTAAAACCTGAACAGAAAAAAATAAAAAAATAAAATGTTTTTGTTGCTGTTTCTTTTAATAACAGCATATAAAATTATTAAAATACTACAATTAAAATAAATTGAAAATATAAAATTCTATAATAGTACATAAATAATACTAAAATAGGCCAGTATGATCCTAAATCAGTCAAAACCTGCCCTTATGATCAGCTATCCATTGTTTAAAATATGGTCAACACATTAATTCTGCTCTCTAGATAGCATCTTGAGTCACAGTGTGATGCATACTGTGCTTTTAATAATAATAGACAAAAAAGTGGCCTTATCAGCTGTCACGTGTCTAATTAATCAGTAGCTGATGGTAACAAACAATGAAGTGAACACATAAAAAGCACGAGTCTCACGTCTCCATGTTGTCTCCCTCAAGGATGGTCTGGACGGGAAGGTAACCCATGCGAGGATGCTTGGCAAAATAGCGCTTTGTCCTGAACTTATTCTTCAACACCTTGGCAAAGTCTCTCACGTCCTCTCCTGACGTCGTCTAAAGTAAAAGGACACAAAAAGTCATAACTTGTACTTTAATCTTAAAACACATTGACTTTGCCTGATACTAAACTTCCAATGCAATGCTATGAAGGCAAAAAGCAAAAACCTACCGGTGTGCAATATTCAACCATAGGGTACTGCATCTTGTGACCTTTAGCCACTCTGCCAGAAAAGAAGCAGCTTTGGCAGATATCATAGTTAAAGTGCTTTAAACTTCGGTACCTGTAGAGACCAGACACAAACAGTGAGATCAGTGTTAAAGTCTTTGCCAAAACATTCAAAACATCCTGGATCTGAAGGGACATGCATGCAAGGTTATTTCCCAGAAAAGTGTAGTTACATCTTGATCCTTCAAGTATGTTCTCACATACTCTCAATAGAGAGCAATTTTTTTTTGCAATAGATTACTTCAAATAAAAGCTGCTCTTTTGAACTTTATATTTATAAAGGAGTCTCAACAAAAATATTAAGCAGCACAACTGTTTTCAAAACAGATGATAAAGAAATAATACAAATACCAAATCAGCATATCAGAATGATTTCTGAAGGATCATGTGACACAGAAGACTAAAGTAACTTAGCTTTGATTCACAGAAAAACATTTTAAAACAGATTTAAATAAAATACAATTATTTTAAGTTTTAATAATATATAATTCTATTGTTTTACTGTATTTTTGAACATATATACATTTTTGAAATCTTACTGACCCCAAACATTTGAAAGGAAGTCACATGGGTTTAGAATAACATGAGGGTGAGCTATTTTTGACAGTTTTCTTTTAGTGAGTGAACTGTATTCCTTTGACAACATAGCATTAAAAATGAATGTTATTCTGGAGTGAAAAAGTCATAATTTTTAATCGAATAAATCTCTCTTAATCTCCCCAACAACTTTCCTTTTCTACTTATATAACCAGAGGCACAGGGAGAAAAAAAAAAGTATTATGTCAAACTAAAATCCCTATTTCAATGAAATCCTAATGGATAAAACATACAATACTCACTGTAAATCAATGGCTTATGCCAAGTGAAAAGATCTTTTAGACATTTTTTGCACATGCACAAGACCCAGATTTTGCATTAGACCCAAAACAGAAATGTATAAATACTACCATTAACCTAAGAGACTAACATCATAAGTTGATATACTGAAATTTTGTGCATAAACAACAGAAGTGCAATTTCTCAGCCTAACATGCAACAAACGTAAAGCAAAACACTGCATTAATATTGGTTAAAATATCATGCAACAAAAAATATGGAAGCATTTTAAGCAACCTGGTAAGTTTTCTTTTCTAACAATACTAACAATACAAAGTGTTGCAAAGATGCATTTCATGATTTTTAGCATTGTTTTCCCATGCTATCCATGATCTTATTCGCTGGAAATATAATGGATTGAAAAATTAGTGTTTAACAGCCAAAAAAATCTCATGAAAAAACAAACGAATGATTCGTAAGACAAGGAAGAAAGTAAATAGGGTCACGTTGATACAATGTTGAAT
This sequence comes from Cyprinus carpio, assembly GCF_018340385.1. Classification (NCBI taxonomy): domain Eukaryota; kingdom Metazoa; phylum Chordata; class Actinopteri; order Cypriniformes; family Cyprinidae; genus Cyprinus; species Cyprinus carpio. Next base: position 18,281,350 of record NC_056597.1, on the reverse strand, counting down.
TCAAAGTGAAATATATGAAAATACTTTATGCAAAGTACAAGCAGTACTGTGTTCTCCCACCAATAATAATATAAAATATACAGTGCAGCTTTCCAAGCCTCAAAACAGACAAAGTTATTATTTTCCAAAGTCTGCCTTGTGTTTTGGTGCAATGCTTAATAATGCACAAAAAAAAAAACTGCTGATACTTTTAAAGCACCTGAGGCCGAATCAGTCATTCTGAATAATAACACTAAAGAAAAGGTCCATACCTGAAGCCAATAATAGGACATTCCTTACAAATGTTGCATTTAGCCTGGTGCTTTGCTGTCTCAGCGGCCGCCACACGGTGAAGGACAGGAAGCCACACCATCGACTGAGGTTCTAAACGCATCCAGTCCAGGAAGACTGATGCCTCTAGCTCTGGTTTGTTATTGGCTTCATATCAGAGCAAAAGAAAATCAATGCAGGAAACGCAGAAAAAGTGCATATTCTACATGACCGCTTTAACTTAATCTGGTCATGAAGGAAAACGGTGGTTACTTACAAACTGAAAGCAGCTGCGCACACTGGGCTCGATATTGCTCCCTCCGAAAGACGCCACCTCACCCAGCTGCCTGGGGATCTGAATGGCATCATGCAGAAGGAGGCCGAGGCGCCGCTGGTCACAGAAGCCTGTGGCACTGGCCACCTCTCGGAATAAAACTAGAGAGTACAGGAAGACATTACAATGGAGGCAGGTAACAGAGACAGAGAGTCAAAACTATAATATTTTTTGTTTTATGAATCCCTAGTTTTGTTTATATCGTCACTCTGAAGTGTATTAAAACACTTGTTATTAATCTAAATGCCATCAATTGCTGTGCGGTTGCTAGGTGGGTAAACATTTATTTCTGAGCAGCTGTTGCACTATACTGTGTGCTATATACTCTAAACGAGCAAACTCCAAAGCTTTGCAACTGTGTTTACAGCAGTGCTATTAACAAGCAAACTACAAGACACTAAAAACACCTGAGAGAGCTGTAAACTGCTAGCAGTACAGTTCCATAAACCGAGTGAATATCTTGACTCTTATTATGGTTTAGAAACGGAATAGAAGGAAGCACATAAGATAAGCAGAACAACTTACATCTATACTTATCTTCAAGGTGAGCTTTGCACAAACAGATTATTCCTGTTTTGAAGGATAGGGTACGAATCTTTCCAGCTCGTCCTCTGCGGTAAAAAAATAAAATAACAGTGACAAATGACTAAAGCGAGACCGTCAATTGCTCTTTTTTTGCAGATAAAGAGTCAAGATCAGAAACAAAATACTCTCAATGTTTCTGCACCATAAGTTGGTAAAATATACAGTATTGCTCTCGCTTTTTTTAAAAAAAAAGACATTCTTTAGAATTTTTTTGTGCACCCAGGTTTTAGGGAGGGTTTTTAAAATCAAATTCAAGACATTTTAAGACCTACTTCGGACACAAATAAACAAATACAAGTAATATCATATGTCCAACACAGAACAAACCCATTATTTCAAAAAAGTGTATTCTCTTTATAATTAAACAGGCTGGGACACTTATTTAATGAGAACTTAATGCCGTTTATATCAGCAAAAAGGTTAAAATAATCGAAACAAGCTATATTCACTCTGTATTGAAAATGGTTTATGTACTAACATATCAAAACATACAAATTAGAGGTTGATTTAAATTGGATTTTGCAGATATGATAATAATGTGTCTAAACAATACTTTTTAAAGCACTAGTAAAATCTATATGCTGAATGTGTTAAATATTGTTTTAGTCTTTCCTTTCTGTGATGGGGTGGCCCAGAGGGAAGCTCTCCTTCAACCATCTACAACATCTTTCAATTTAAACACAAAAGAGAAAACAGTCATAATTCTTCAACAGTAGCATAAATGCACTGTATTTATTGATGGGAAACTACTTTGAAACCGTGAGCTTGCAGAATAGCGCAACATTTTGACTTTGAAACATTAAATCATGGCCTTTTGAAATTGAAACTTAAGACCTCTTAAAATGACAACTACATTGTTTATACCATTTAAGACTTTTTAAGGCTTTAAACAAACTGTATTTCAGAGTTTTTAAGACCCTACAGATACCATGTCAACACCCCATCTTCTTTAAATAACATAGCTTTGCATGACGTAGAATGAAAAGACCTCCAATGCTTTTCTCTCAGTTTACTCTGGGGGACAGACGGGGGGTCTTCTGTGGAATCTACCACCTCCATGTACAAACACTGCATGATTTATGGCTCAGTGTGATCCTGCTAAGAAACATGCTGAGAACTGACTTCAACTCCAACTGATGCTCTCTGACTCATATGTTCAAAGATTTAATGGAATAGTTCACCCCAAATTTAAAATTCTGCCATCATTTACTCAACCTCATGTTGCTACAATCTCACATGACCTTCTTTCAATCATGGATTTTTTCTGATTCCACAGAAGACATGATTTGATTTGGAATGACATGAGGGAGAGTAAATGACGATAATAATTTTAATTTGAGCTACTGCTTGAGCTACTGCTTTAACATGTTAAACACATAAAACAATAAAACATGGTTGAACGTACGTATCATAAACGTTGAGCAGCCAGTTGAGACACATGTCCACGCACAGAGGCACGTTAACCAGGCTGCTGTGCTGCTGCTCCATACGGTCATAGATGCTGGTCAGACAGTTGATCACTTGCATGATGTCCATGAATTGTTCGTTCTGTTTCAGATTGTGCTGCTCAAAGGCCTCACAGGCTGCAGACATGCCCAGAAGATCCACTGTGCACAGAAAAAAAGCAAGTGAGTTGCTGTTCTTGGTTTTAGACAAAAGGAGGAATATTTCAGCTTACTATCAAACTGAAAAAAGGAATTTTTGTGGACTTACAGCAGAGAGCTTTCTGCATTCGTCTGAGCTTCATTGCAGTCCTGTATGCCGAGAACCGTACGTTGTTGAGATCCGCTGTTTAGTGACAAATGTTCATTTTAGCAAACCGATCATGCAATATTTCATTACTGTCACAGTCAAACCTCTCAACTCAGCATTTGACAATTTCTAATTATGATCTTATTTGTTGGGTTATGAAAAACAGGCAGCAGAAACATCAAGCTAGTTTCATCCAATTATTTTCTGCATTTTAAGTCCATTCATCAAAAATGTTTCGTCTAACAATCTGACATTTTATTCAAGGGCAATTACACTCCCAGATAGATTCAAATGCTGCAAAAGTGGGAGATATAGCTACTTCATATTAGAGTTGGGAAATATGGTTCAGCCTTTTATATTTACATACCAATATATTTATATATAAAAGTGATTTGTTATTTTACAGTTCAATTCAATTTTATTTGTATTGCGCTTTTTATGATACAAATCATTGCAAAGCAACTTTACAGAAAATTAAGTTTCTACAATATTTAGTAGTAACTTATCAGTGGTTATCAGTATTATACAGCCACTGAAGATGTTAAATATACACTTATTATATCCTTGCTGAATAATTACTAAAACATTTTAATATACAATAAAATGCCACATAAAGATCTCCATTAACAGTTTTGCATGACAACAGTAATAAAAAAAAATAATGATGAATATACTATTAATATTCAGCCATGTCCTGCCGTACTACAAGCACATCAGATCTGAATCAGGCCTACCTAATGACTGGTACAGTTCTGCCATCTTTGGGTGGTCCCAACATGTTGTTTGGGTCTGGTGACTGAAAGCAAAAACATGATGAAATACAATAAACACAAGCCTACCTCTGTCTGAAAAAAAAACATACTTTATAATAAATACTAAATGATGCTATACAACATCCATAAATGTGTTTATGACTCATATTCAGTGCTAGAGACAGTGTCATCCATCTAGGGTAATACAGATTAAGACAGGGCCTTGAGTCATTTTACATCAAACAATAAATCTGTGTAGTCTTCAAACTCAAGAATAGCTAAGTTATATTCTTCATCTTCAACAGATACTCGAACACATTTAATAAATCCATTAATGCAGGATTATCATGACAAGGGATAAAAACATACTAACTATAGTTTACTTACTCATCCACATGTTGTTACTTGTGTTATTTTGTGGAAGACAGAATGTGAATTTAAAAGAATACTCTTGCCTGGCCATTATTTGCAGTACAATGGAAGTAAATGAAAAATGGGGTCATTACGCGAAAAAAAAAAAACGGCAGCATAAACGTATCATAAAATTGCTCCATACGCAAAACAACTGTACCGCTTCTAGGATACAGTCATGCTGTTAAGTGACTTTAGGGCGCCCATTTCTATTTCACTTTCATTATATTGAAAATAACAACCAGAATGTTCTTCAAAAACATCCCTTTTATGTTCCATGGAAAAAAGTCCCACAGGTTTGGAACAACATGAGGGTGAGAAATAACAGATCTTTTTTTTTTTTTTTTTTTGAGTGAACGATGCCTTTAAGAAAAAAACAAAACAAAAAAAAAAACAAGGGCTGAAAAGGACTTTTACAAGATGTTGTAATGTGTTTTCCCCAGCAATATAATGCATAGGATTTTTAAAAAACAAACATTTTGTCACTTTATGCCAGAAGTTTAAGGTCTCTTGAGTAAAGACGACTGAATAGGCAATGTGCCAAAACTAAACAAGTTACGCAAAGAATTGTGGGCATGTTTGTGACTGAAACTCACTAAACTGCAACTTATCCCAATTAATAGTGTTCCTGCTGCATGTGCATTTGGCAGTGACTGAAAACATTTAAAGACTGTTGGAACTTAGAGAGTCAAAAGCTCATCTTGCAACTCACTTTATCTGATATTTCCCATGAATAAATAGTTTGAAGTCCATTGTTTAGATCCATGGGAGTAGTTCTGAGCATCTGAGTTATTGTACTTGGTCGTCTTTGTTTGAATCGTTCTACATTCACAACAGTGCCTGTTTTGTTACAAGGGCTCTAAATGAATCCATTAGTGGAAATGCAATTTACACTACTGAGATGGCTTGTTTTGAAGTGTTGCTATGGACCGGGATGTTTTGTGATTTTGGGTTTAAGCCAGCCAAGCAGCTCTGCAGAATTCTAATAAGGTTGAGAAACTTCAAAACTAATAAATTATACCCAGACCCTACAGTGTTTTTAGTAGGAAGAAACACAAACTGGGGTTCCAACCACCAACAAAAATGAGATGAAAGTGAACTTCCAGGCATTGTATTTCAGAAGAATTTTTTTTTTAAAAGTCAAAGAGGTCGAAATTAAAGTATGAAAGGATTTTTAAAAAGGGTTGCAGAAAACATCAGTGTCTCTGAAATGCAAACATTATGGCGTGGAATCACTTTCACAATTGGACGACTTAAAAAGTTCCACAGCAATACCAATACCATGGGACTGTGACAGCATTTTTGTTAGGTATACTGCTAACCTGGAACAAAATCTGAACTAACAATATGAATGATATTTCTAATACACATATTGCTATAATGATATTAATATTTAAACCTGGTAATCTTGTATTATTTGAGTAATAAACTGTATAGGTTTACTAGACTGTTTACAACAGCGAGACTAATGTAAGCCTTCTATTCCCTTAGGCTCCATTTACACTAGTGCGTTTTCGTTTCAAAACAGTGTTTTAGAATGAAAACGATCCTCGTCTACACTTTATCTAGGTACAGCCATAGATATGAATAGGTAGATTCCCTATTATTTAGATCGCGGACACATCTACGTGCTTGGTCCGTTTACACTGAAACGCGAAACCGGAGTTTTCAAACTAAAAAGGGGTCTGCAGCGTTTTCAGAAGTCTCTGTTTTCGAGGGCTGAAAACGCCGGAGTAGTGTAAATGATAGGCGTAACCGGAGCAAAAGTTATGCGTTTTAAAACGAAAACACACTAGTGTAAATGGGGCCTTAAACTTAATCATGGAATCATGTCAGCGGATTTTAAGGAAACACATGAAATGTGAATGCCATCAGACTGAACTCATGTGTGAATGGCCTTCTGAGTGGCTCTGAATTCATCAAAATGCAATGTTTGATGCCATGCATATAACAATTATTTTATTCTACTCACAGACTCTTTTAACAGAAAGGAAAAAAAAACTACATGTAGATTTATGACAGCAAAAGTTTCTTTCTTTCCTTCCTTGCAATATGCACACATTTAATAATAGATTGTTATAAATAAATAAATCTAGATTCCCTTCTTTGAAATAGTATTCTTTGTGAAAAGTGCTATACAAATAAATCTGAACTGAACTGAACAAAAATAGGCCTAGCTATGTCTCCTCAGATTTGAAAATTAATAGAAAAGCAGCTGTTAACGCAATACAGAGAAATATAACATATGACGCTACATAATACACTACAAATCAAGTTTGGGGTTGGCAAGATGTTTTTTTTTTTTTTTTTTTTTTCTTAATAAAAGTCTTATGCTCACTATTAAGCCTGCACTTTTTTAAATCAAAAATTCAGTAACAACAGTAAAATTGTTAAATAAAATAATGGTTTTCATATTTTAAAATGTCATTTATTCTTTTGATGGCAATGTTGAATTCTCAGCAGCCATTTCTCTGGTCTCCGGTGTCACATGATCCTTCAGAGATCATCCTAATATGCTGATGCTACTTAATATTTTTAGTGGAAACTGATTCTTTAATGAATAGAAAGTTAAAAAAGAACAGCATTTAACAATGCAAAAACTTTACTGTCACTTTAGGTCAATTTAAAAAACATCTCCTCTGAATAAAAGCACTAGAAGCTATTTAGATTTCTTTAAGTTTTGCTTTTATTATTATTAATACTTTCTGACCCCAAACTTTTGAATGGTAGTGTATATATAATTACAAAAACAACAACAACATGTAGTACAATGACTCAACAAAAGCCAATTAATTAATTACAATGAATTTAGTAAACATGTTGTCTTTATCATGCTTAATATTTCTTCCAAATTAGTATAGTAAGTTTCTGTAAACATCATAATATATAGGTCTATTCGTCTTGATATTTTAGGGAGGGGTAATCTTTGACACCAAAAAGTTTGAAAACTAACATACTCAATTTGTGGGCACCACAGGCAGCTCTCTACAGTCAGTATCTGGCAGCGCCCTCTAGGTTCAGGTAGTCTCGGTAGAGCATGCCAATGGCCTGATGGCAATTTTCCCAATGAGATCTCCATACCTGCACATCTCAAAGCGGTGCATGAGCGGAAGTACAGCAGTAATGTGGTTTGGACAAGAAGGAGAAATGCCCACCTACATACATGCATGCATGCATCTTATCGGCACAGGGTACCCACACAAATACGCATCACGCAGACACCTCTAATTGTGGCTCCTGGTTATGGATGAATGCAAACGCAGCCGTAAGTATGTGGTTAAAACCAAAACAGTGCTCTTCTGTGTGGCATAACGTTAACTTATGGGAAGCGCACGAATATGGAGGAGTCTGAAAGGCCAAGCCTCGTTATCAACATAAGGATTTCCAATCAAATACAGTTCAAAAACATACATGACAATATGAACGCCGCTTTAGGCTTATCAATCTGCATGCTGCAAGAGGGGCACAGCAGGAACATCAGGAACTATCGATGTGTTTTGCATAGGAAAAATAAACAAATCAAGCGCTAAACGGGCATGTCGCTAAGACGAGGACATTCCCGGCTGCGTTGGCTCCATGTAAAAACCGAACAAGCACCTGCTTTTGCTGTAACGTTAAAGACAACGAGAACGGCAAAGAAGCAGCGGCTATACGGCAGATGGGCGAATGCAAAACTCCTCGGCGTCCTCTAATCGCACAAGCCGACATTTATTCGGGTTTGCACAGCACTTACTTTCTCAAGTTCTCCCTCATCTCGCCTCTCGGTAATCGGCGAATCCAAAGTGTGTATTTTTAAAATCCCACGACTCGGTGTTGTTTTGGGCGAATCACCTCCGCGGTGTTCCCTCTCTACAGGGGAAAAAGCATCCGACTTCCCTGCGATCTCCCTCAGCCAGAGTGGCTCAGACGAGGCGGAGCTTTTCCTCCAGCTCCCTTCCCCCTCTAACTCCTTCTCTCTCTCTCTCTCTTTCGCTCACTACAGGCTGTGCCTCAAAACCTAGCATGCCGCCTACCTAGACCGCATTTTAGGGTATCGTTGTGAAACTCGTTTAAATAAAGGAATCCGACAAAATACAGATTCCTAAAATGCTGTAATGTAACATTATGCAGTCGGTTCAAACGCGCAGGTGTGATTCGACAAATTGTTCGTGCAATGTTCGAACGCTCTTGTATACTCAGTTGAACGTCTGAACTTTAAAATGATGTTCAAAAATGCTCAATTAACTGTTTAAACTTGCGTCTGATGCTGAAAATAAATCATTCTAACGTAGGCTACTGATGGTTTCCATAATGTAATCAAACGTTTGATTGCGCCTATGAGGCAAAAAAAAAAAAAAAAATTCGAACCAATAAACCGGGAAAAGCTGAAATCAAATGGTCGAAAAAACTTAAAACGTTCGACTATGAAAGTCAAAAAATGTTCGATTAAAATTCTACGATGAAAAAATGTGAATGAATGGAACGTTGCAGGAGTGTTAACACTGCACTGAACTATTTGGCAAATCACACCGTCGAACGTTCGAATCGAACATTATGTGAAAATAGTTAAATGTCGGAATGCAACAAAAATGATTCCTAAAATGGTTTAATGGAATGTTCTAACGCTCCTATAATGCTAAATTCCGCGTTCGAACGTGACCGTGATTGGCCAAATTGTTCAATGCAACGTTTGAACACTCCTCCTGCAATAAAATGCTCAAAAAGAACGTCTGAACTTGTTCAAAAATGCATAATCAACTCAAGTAGGGCTCGCTGCAGACCAAAAGATCCAGGGGGCATGGTTAAATCCACATCTAGTGGGTGGAGAATGTTAGGTTTAGGTAAATGTAAGGTGGTGGGAGAGGTTGGATCTGAGATATGCTTGAATGAAATATTAACATTCTGATGATTTCCATAATGCTCAGATCAGACGTCTGAAAAAAACAGTTAGCCTATGGTCAACATTCTTGAATTAAATAGTCTTTGTGAAATAAAATGAATAAACAAACAAATGAATAAAGTCTGGGTTTAATATTCAAACATCTATGATTTAAAAAATAATTTCTAGGTAAGGCAGGCAGCTCACTGGGATTTGAGACAACCACTCGGTGTGGAAATGATCAGTATTTACTGTCTTGTTGCAGAGGGCTAGATGGGTTATTTATCATAATATGCAATAATTTGCTTAGTTTGCTTAATGTATTGGATGGGATGGAGTTCATGAAGTTTATGAGTAAAAAGCCTATAAAAAGTTTATGGGTAAAATATTTCATTGGATAACACTTTTATAATAACTTTCATTACTGACATTAACGAACATTTAGATCACTACTGTACATATATAAATGTCATGAAACTTGGATACATACGTATATTTCATATAAATGAGTGAATGAACTACTGAACTGTTAAGCATTAATGTTTGTTGATGACTTATTAATGAAAGTTATTATAAAGTGATCCCCTTTATTGTCCTGCAGCTTATCATATGCAATAGGCTGGAAATCTGACTGCAAGTACTGCTCCGCTTGACCAGCATTAATGACATTCATAATCTATGACAGCATCATTAAGAGTCAGTTCTCTCCTACTTGAATTCAGATTCATGCACTGCCATGAGCATAAATGCTGCCCTGAATTTATATGAAGGTTGTGCACATACTGTAAATATTAAATGAAATACTGTATGCCAAGCGAGTGAGTAATTACATGTATTACATGCTGGGGGGTTTCAGCTTGGTTGTTTCCAATTGATCTGTTATAGAGGAAGCCTGGCATAACTGGCTCAGGAAAATGACCATTTCTGAGGATGATATAGATTTTAAGCCACACAAGTGATGAAATCACTATACTGGAATGACTCCTATTATAAGCATGTTCAGAAGTGTGGGGTCAAGTTTTTTTTTATTAAGAATTTTTTGAAAGAAGTCTCTTATGCTCACCAAGGCTGCATTTATATTAGCAAAAATACAGTAATAATGTGAAATATTTTTATAATTTAGAATAACTTTTATATGTTCTCTTTAAAAATGAAAACACAATCCTTCAGAAATAATTTTAATATGCAGATTTGATGTTCAAGAAACATTTCTCATTATTATCAATGTTGAAAACAGTTGTGCTGCCTAATATTTTTGTGAAAACAGTGATATTTTTCAATATTCTTTTATGAGTAGAAAGTTCAAAAGAACAGCATTTATTTGAAAAATGAATCCTTTGCAACATTATGAATCACTTTATTGTCACTTTTGATCAATTTAATGCAACTTTGATGAATAAAACTATCAATTTCTTAAAGAAAATCTTACTAATCCTAAACTTTTGAACATCACTGTATGTATATATGAGGTTATTGCAACTTGTAAGCAAGACAAGTGGGATGAGATGTGCTGCTTTAAGTTATCCTCTAGGCAAAGAAAAATCAGATAGAAGTGAAAGCAATACTCATAATTATATTGCAGGATGTCTGCTATAGTATCTACTGGAACAAGAAGCATCTATATCATATAGCTATGGAACATAACTTCTAAAAATGTGTTAAGCTCTGCATGTCAGGGGGTATATTGAACCATTTGAACAAATCACTAAAGCCTTATTTCGCAAAAAATTATTCACATTTTCATAAATCAGCCATCAGGTTTAAAATCCAGAATATTCTATAATATCTCCTGCATATTGATGTAAAACTTGCCATCACCATTTGTTGAGCTACTAACAACTTTTTCTCACAGGCACTATTTTGGGGAAAAAATGCTACATTTAATAACTCACGACTAACCTAGGGTCAAATAATATACATGGTTTTATACATTGGCTATTTAACATGTATGAATATAGGTAATGTATATTTTTGACCTTGGATAAGATTTGCTTTGACATGAAATTCATTATAGAAACTTTGAAAAGCATTTCTACATTGGATAAAAAAAAATCTTAAAATAAAATGCTATTAGCAAAATCAAAGAGCAAAAATATATGATTGGTTATCTGTAAGAATGCAACATTTGTATTTGCACTTTTATGTAAAGTATAGAACATTTAAATGGAAACTGCAAACTTCCTGGTTTAATATGAAGAACAGTATTTCTGAGACTCGCTCACTCAGTCATCTGTGCGCACAAGTTCTCAGCTCTGTGTGATGCATGCTGCTACATGCATTGGCAGAGCCTAATTTATCATCTCAGGTTATTCTGCACAAATTTTCCAGGGTGATATCTCTGTTCGGAAAAAAGGTCATGGAAAATCACTTTTCTTTTGTAGTCTGCCGCCAGCTGTGATATATTTCTTAGTCTGGGAGCTTTCATAGTGTTGAAATTCAATTTGTTAATTCAGTGTGGACCTTGAATGTGTCTGACATCAACATGTGGGCTGAGTTTGGGAAGACTTACTTGATATAGTAGGGGACATTGTTGGGTGAAATGGAGCGTTCAAGAGGGCTTTCAACGGACGCTGTGTGCAGAAAAGGAAACCCATTCATGTTACCTTAATTTCAAAGCCCTTTCTATGCAAACACCTCTTCATTTGGTACATGATGCATTTTATATACAGTAACTGACTTGACAACTAAATACACAGGATTATTATACAAGTACAATGTTATGACATTTCAATACTCATCATAATATTGCAAAACAGAACAACAAAAACACACTCACCATGTAAGAAATTCTGAGACTGGGGCCTTAAGTCCTTATAGGCTGTGGTCAGCTGGGTCAGATGTTCCTCGATGGAGATCTAAAAACCACACAACAGACAGAAAAGAGGGTCTAGAATTAATAGTTGTAAATAGTGTCATTTTAGTATCATTTATATAGCACTTTATTATTTAGAACATTTTGAATTAGCTTGAGTTTTCATTTTAATTTAAGCTTTTCTGAGCTTCTAAGCTTTTCGTTTTTATTAATCAGTTCTATTAAGCTTATTTTTTTTCAGTTTTAGTTATGTTGTAATTTCAAGTTTAAGTTTTTGAGTTACTATTTTTATTTTATTTTAGGTTTTCAAAAGCTTTTCAGCATTTCAATTAACAGAAATTATTTTTTAAAAGTTTTGGTTGACAATAACAACACTCACAGAAGGAAACAATGACAACAATGGACAATAAAACAATTTTAAAAGAAACCTATTATACAAAACATTTTTTCTTTAGAATATTTCATCATGATTGTTTTTATGTTTCTGTCCTACTTCCTTCTCTGAAGGACAGATCATTTTTGTGATGTGCTTGTTGCATTTATTGCTGACAAGTACACCTTTCTACAACTTCCCAAAGATTGAACCGTATTTTTTGACTCTTTGTTTCAGAAACTAAATCTGTGACCTCACTAGATTTATAGATAGTTGGTCCATTGGAATGAGTGTTATTTTAAATGTAACATGAAATCAAAACTACTTTGTTTGTACAATTTCCTAAATTTATTCTCAACAATTAATTGGTGCATGTTATTCCAAATGAACACTAGTTTGTCTTTATAATCTTTAATCAAAATATAACCACCTTGCTTGTCATCTGAAACAACTGCCCTTTTTGCTGATGTCACTAAGCACATGTTGGCTACTGGATAATGTTAACCAATAGCCAAATAGCTATTTAGGCATTGTTTTGGCATAATCGCTCCATATAGGTATGGGACAGTCAATCAGTTCCCAATGGAACAAATCAAGTCCCTCATTTCTTGTTAAACATGGCCTTTGGCTTGAAAATACATAAGATTACCTTACAAAACGTCAATTTACATTTACTTTAAATAAGAAGAACAAGGATGGATACCTGCAGGAGCCTCCATCTCATGTTGAGGTCATCAATTCTGCTCAGGTTGTCTGGAGAAAGTTGAATGTCAGGTGGTCTAAATGTGGAAGCCAGTTGGTTCACCTGATTTACATTATCCTGGATGGGAGCTATCTCCTCCTGGAACACCTGGAAAAAATCATAAAATATTGATGCCTTTTGGCAAAAATGCTAAATATATATATCATGGTATAAACATGTTACTCCAGGGTGCTTCAGATAATACCATGGTATTGCCACAGAACATTTCCAAAACTTCTTATCACTTATAACATGTACCATGAGAGGATGCCAACCTTTACTCTGTCTATGTGGTTTTGCAAATCATCTATGAGCAGGTCCCCAACAGGCTTCCAAGAATTCTTCACGGTCTCAGCCTGCCGTAGCTTGAAGTCCAGCTGATCCTGGGCATCCTGAAGCTCCATCAGCCTTTCCATGGCCAGTTCCAGCTGTTGCTGCCAGTCGACGCTAGCTACACCCAGATTCTTCCATCGCACAGTTACATCCTCCACTTCTTTACGCAATATGCGGCCCACATTTTGAACCCTCTCCTCAGGACTAACATCTGGGTGGCATACAATAAGTGTAATAAAGGTTATAACATCTGGAATTTCTTGTATTGGGCATTTGTGTAAGGAGAGATTTCATACCCTTTTGTCCAGGCCTCTGTTTCAGACCCTCACGAGGCATCTCAGCGATGAAGGTTTTAGCATTGTCGAGTGTTCCATTGATTACTGGTTCTTTGGCACCCAATTCCCTTCTGAAGCCCTATGAAAGCATGAGGACTTGCTATCAACAGTACTGTATGTCATAAGGAGGGGTGAATTTTTCTGCAACTTTAGCACATATGCGAAAACCTGCATCTTATTCATATACTGTACACCCCCTGCAGTCACACTTTAACCAGGTGCTATTTGTGCTGGTATAGAGACGCCTCATGCATATTTAAATTAATCCATTGTCATTCCTTACTGGGCAAACATGCCTACTTCCTATTCAAATAGGGCTCATTATAGAATGCAGTGGATTCACAAATATCAATACATCAAGATGCAATTCACACAGTACTGTTACCAATGTTTGTGTACATTTTCTAGTGATCCTTGTGTAAAAAATTTTACTGCTCAGATCTTTCAGCCATATTTCTGGGCACATTTCCATGCAATACAAACTGTCATCGACTGTTTCTACATCATAACATGATATGCATAATTCCTTCCAAGAATCAGGTGCTAAAATAATGCAGACAGTGTTGTTACCTAAAACAACAGAAATATTTTTTGAAAATAAAATGTTTAAATACTAACATTACTAAAACTGAGATCAAAATAAAGCTAAATAGAAATATTAAGAAATGATTAAACACGACAAAATAAAATTAAAACTGAAAATATAAAAAAGTATAATATTATATAATATATTTTTTTAATGAATACAATAATATTATATAAATAATCCTAAAATAACAAAAATCCCATGTGACACTATCAGTGGACACATTTCTTTCCTTATTGTTTTTATGAGCAAACAAACCCTAAAAATTACATTATCTCAACCATTAAAATAAAAAAATATAATAACAAACGCTGTAAGATATAAAAGAAAGTTGATTATTATTTTCTTATTTGTGAAAATGTTTCTGTTTTGCATTTTTCGAATTGTAATAAAATATCTTATTCTTAATTATATTATCAGCATATAAATTTGAGGGAAAGGTTGAATTGATAATTGTCACTTTTACATGAACGACAGCAGCATTTGAGTTGCATGAAGTCCACAAGTTTAGGTAATAATAATAATAATACATTTTATTTATAATGCTCTTTTCTCATACACAATGCGCTACAACAGCAAATACAAGTGAAAATACAGGATTGCAAAATCTAATACAATTTAAATAAAAACCTCATGTTTGTTCAAGTTATCTAGTATGATTTTAGAATGATCCAAACAGTGTCCTGTTTCTCAACAGACACAAATAAATGAGACCTTTTATGAAACTTAGTTCAACACCATATATTTAATATGCAAAAAACATTTCTGTTTTCAAACTTTATTTCCAAGTAAGAGTGGGAAAATAAATTCTAGGTTTTCATTGCGGTCTCAGACGTTTGCTCAGACACAGCACAGCAATGTCAATTTATTTAAAAGTTTGCAAAAACTTTGTTCAATTAAATTTGTGCTGAGACTTTCTTTGCAGCTCCTACACACATGCCAGTTTACTTCCCAGTTAACTGCACCTGAAGAGTGTGAAAGTGACTCACGCTCACTGAGCACCCTACATTAACAACTCCACGACCGTATCCTGTTTACAGCAGCCCCTGACAGCTGATGGCCATCAGCAGATGTTAATTGGTCCGCACAACCATGCAAAGAGACAAGGGACTTTGCACCTCTCCTACGCAAGATATCATCTCCATCTGTTTAAATATTTAACAAGAACAGACTCCGATAATGATCTCACTTGGGCGCAACAAAAGACAGAATGCATAAATCACGTCTTGAAACGTCATTCCTCATGCTTTCAGTGAGGGGCGAAGAGGATGCGTCCTGGACTCACCTTGTGCGTAAGTAGTTGCTGGTGCACGGTCGGCACATCGCCCCCTACTGGCTTCTGCTTTTCTAGCTCCTCCCTCTTCAGCTGCAGCCAGTTGAGCAGCTCTTGTAAGGACATGTGCAAGTGTTTCCACTGATCCACACCTGCATCCAGATAGGGCCTGAGGAGTCAAACGGATGGTGAGATGTGACACTGACAAGTTACAAACACCACTAGAGAGCACCATACTGTCAGACTGCAACTGAATTCTACAAAAGTGCTGGATAAAGGAGGAGATTCGAGAAATCCTTGAATCTTGTATTTGAATATGCATGAACATTAAAAAAGCTTTTACCAGCTCTGTCTTCTACCAAGGCAAATGTGGTTCTAGAAGTTGCTTTTTAGCACTAATGGAACTCAAATTTGTTCAAACATCATGAATTCAGACCTTATGTGAAAGTATTACAGAGTCTGTCTAGATATAGATTGCAGACTTAAAAGTAAAAGATTACTAAAAGATTTTTACATTTGCTGAAAATATGAGTGGTGCAAAACACACCAATATGATGCTAAGTTTTTGAAACGGTGTTATTTATGCAAAATAATTATTACATTCTTAAATAATTATAAAAATAAAACAGAAATATATTAGTTGTAAATTATAATTTGATGACACTTTTGAATGTTTATGGGTATTTGTGAATGAATATAAAAAATACTCATAATTTTAATTATGATTATTATTAGTAGTAGTAATATGTTCTAACTATTAAAACAAATAAATAAAAAATAATGAATGATAAATATGATAAAATTTAATACAGAAATATATTACAGTTGTAAATTATAATAATTGAATGACACTTTTGAAAGTTTGTGGGTCTTTATTAATACATTTGAAAATATTACAATAGACAAAGTTATTTTCAATTGTAATACTATTTTACATTATTAGTGTTTTACTATATTTTTTTGCACATAAATGCAGCCCTGGTGTGCATAAGAGACTTCATTAAAGGGGTGGTTCACTGTTTTTTGTTCTATGCTTGATTGTGTTTATGGTGTGCAGTCTAACATGTGTTAATGCTTTGTTAAAAAAAAAAAAAAAATATATATATATATATATATATAAAAGTAATATAAATAATATTAAAGTAGATTTAAGTAAATATTTTCACATAATTTACATTTATTCCACACCGCTTTTGTCCCTTCTCTGAGAAACACGCTGATCATTTCCTGCTTTAATGAAGCCCTTCCCTCAGAAATAGGCGAAGGGCTCTGATTGGTTAGCTAGCCCCGTGTGTTGTGATTGGCTAAACTGCCTCTAATGCGCGTCTAAACGTCCTGCCCCTCACCTCAGCGGTATGTGCTCTGATTGTATTGTAAACAAAGGCGTTGTTAATATCGCTCATCAGTTTGATAACAAGGAGGATATTATTGAAGATGATCATGCAGGGTTTATCTGGGTTTGTTGCGTCACGAACCTGGGAAGTATCTTGTTGTAGTATCCAGCCGTTTTTGTAGGCATTAAACTGGCAGAATTTTAAAAGACGGTATCTCCGTTTGCATTGAACTTTCAGCTTCGTAACTTGACAGATATTGTTTATGCTCAAACAGCAACATTACACACTAACTCACGTTAAAAAAGTGAAATTGCAATCAACCACCCCTTTAAAACATTTCATAATCCAACTTTTAACAGATATTTTGTGTGTGTGTATATATATATATATATATATATACACACACACACAGACATATATACATACACAACATATATATACACACACACAAATAATCATTCATTCATCATTAATTTCTGTAATGCAAATGATCCTGGCAAATAACATGTCAAATAGTAATATTTAATGTTAGGGAACCCTAAGTGTTAGTAATGTCTTGCAAGCAGGACTAAAAATATGCCGGCTTATACTTTATATTTAAAGTCAAATAAATGCATTGGTTTGCACATAGTATTACACAGGCCTGGGGCTTATATATGATCACATTATTTTTCAAAGCCCGTTTCTGCTCAGCGTGAATTTTTCCAGGTTAAATATAGATGATTCTATATTCTTACCTTATACTCATAACTTTGTTACACAACTCATGCCACCGATGCCCCATGTCATCAAGCCGTTTTTGTAGCACCACGGCATTGTCTGTTCCCTCCAGAGATGACACGATACGCTGTCCATTTTCATCTAATGAATGGTACATCTCCCGGTGGGCATCAATCTCTGCCTGGAGATCCTGCGAGGATTAAAAGAGATCACAGACATCCAAGTTACAGTTCACCATGTGATTAGGGATAAAGAAAGAGTTTCTTTCACTTCTCCTGATACTTGTTACATCTACTGTGTACATGGCTAACAAGATATACTTTTGGAACATGTTTTGCTCTAATCGAATATAACATGCCACGGTAATAGTAATGTTATAAATTATTTTAAAACGGGAACATTGCATAAAATAAAAATTAGTGTTATTTTAGTATCACTGAGGTATTATAGTTTTTTTAAAATTTTAATTAGTTTAAATTTTTGTATTTTCCATTGTCATTTTCATTTTAGTTTAAGTTTTAGTAATTTTGTTGTTTTATCATTTGTATTAGATACCTTTAAAAAAAACTCTATATAGTTTTTATTAATTTTTATTCTTGCTTTAGTCATTTAGAACATCAAGTTGAACTAAATAATATAATATAAAATTATATGATATAATATAATATAAAATAATATGATATGATATAATATATACCTTAAAATCTTGATATTGATTTAAAGACAAAATCAAGAGTCAATAATAGTTTCAAATGTTATCACTGCTCTCATTAATTAAAAATGGCTTTTTTAGACATATTTTACGTATTTTAGTAGTAACATAACTAATTCAAAATTCATGTGCTTTAAATAGAAATCTATTTTATCACCATATTTCACAAATCACCATGTATTGATACATTCAAATACTTTTTTTTATTATTATTATTTGAGAATAGATTAATGGAATACCGTTAACAAACCAACAAATTTCATGCATTTTCCCTGACAACATTTTAAGTGTTTGTTTCCATAGTTTGAGATGGCACAAACCAATTTCATTCAAAATCATGATGCAAGCCAAACAAATCCAAAGTCACGAAGCAACCGTGAAGCTGACAGTGAAGATCAAACCTTAACATGATACGTCTTCCTGTGCAACATATCCAATGAATGAGCGACATCAAATGAATCGAAAACAGCCCGTCTGACTGTCTGCAGTGACAATCCTTTAATTCCCCACCATGTGGACGTGTCTGACGCGAGGCGAAAACGAGGGAGAAAGGGACACCGTGAGGATGAGAGTGAGGAAATGTATTCTGCGACCATGTGTCTACATGCGATGTGAAACGAGCTGCAGAATGCCAGTGGCGGAGGCACACTGGCCCTGTTGTTTGAGGCGCGAGTGGGCACTGCGAGCGAGGAATGGGTCAGAGCTGGTTTTCTGGGAGAACAGAGGCTTCTCTTTATAGCCCACGTCTTTGTCTGCCTCTTCATATTTAACTGCGTCGCTGCACCGTTGCCAAAGGCACATATCTCCCATACCAGTGAGCAGCGGGCGACCTGGACAATGGACCCGTCAGTTTACTCTGCTTTCCTAATAAATAACACTTAAACTCCTGAGAGCTGATAATGGCAATGGAGTTTAACATTATTTACTCGTCAGTAATAATGTTATCGTGTTTATGTCCTAAAACCCCAGAAAAACAGAACCACATCAAATACTACTCTGTACAACTCTTTAAATCTAAGGAGGAGTGCTGTCCTATCTGTATTTTAATGCCGACAAAGCTGCAGGCGGATAACGTTATAGAATGTTTTAGAAAAGCATGTATATTTATTTATTTTTTCTTAAATTTATATTGGTCACAGATGGTCACAGATGTCTGTGATATTAAAACCAAATTAATAAGCATTTTAGCACAAAGTTTCACTAAGGAGTGAACACTAAGAAGGTTTCCCAAACAGGGTTCATGAGGAAACTGCAGGGTGTTTGTGAGTTGATGAAAAGCTAATTAATTATATTGAATGTAAAACTTAAATAAATAAATTGGTCTGCATGATGCAATTATTAAATCATAGGCTTCAATTCAATGAATTAACTGTATAGTCTGATGTGCTGCATGTTTCACAGTGAAGCGCACAGTGCATTTTTAAAATGATAAAATATTATCAAAGTTTTATTTTACAGTACATTTGTAATTTACAACAGTAATATATTTCTGTCTTTATTTTTATAAATATTTGACTTTTTTATAATAGTTAAAACAGTACTAATAATACAGTTAAAAATACTACTAATAATAATGATTACAATTATTATTATTCAACATCAGAGAATCTCCAAATGTATTGTTAAATTATTGTAATTTACAACTATAATAAATGTGTCTAATAATTTGTTTATTATTTTATAATTATTTTTAGAATAGTTAAAATATTCTACTACTATATAATCAAAATATAATATAATATTTTATTATTAGTAGTAGTGTTATTAGTAGAACATTCAAATGTGTTGTGTATTTCTGTCTTTATTTGTAGAATTATTTTATAAATAATAGTTAAAATACTACTACTGCTAATAACATTAAATAATTAAATTATTTATCTTTTTTAAATTATTCTAATTATTATTATTGGAGAACCGTAAACAGTCAAATGTGTTGTTAAATTACTAAAATAATAACTTAAAATCTCCGGGGGTACTTCAACAAAATATTTTATGTCTATGAGGACTGACAACAAACAAACAAAAAAAAAACTAGAAAGCCTTGAGTAGGGTTTGTCTCATCAATGCGTGTGGGTAGCAGGAAATGTAAAACATGGACTGGAGCTGGAACAGAGTGCCAAAATTCTTTAAACAAAGAGAGAAAATTGCTGTGATTTGGAAATAACACTTACCTGCCATTGTTCAAGTAAATGCCGCACTGTGGCAGGGTTCTCCAGAAGTCCCTCCTTAAACGTGGCATCTTGTAAGACATTGGCTGTGGTTTCTGCTTCAGTTAGCCAATTAAGGAATTTCTCCAGGTCCAAGTAGAAATGCTGCAACTGTCGCAGTCCGGCTTCCAGATCTGCTTCCTTGTCCCCTGCACTGAAAGGGAAATGACTTCATTATTACATAGAAACGAGGTTAAATTAAGTAGTGCATTAACATACTTCTTTAACATTTAATACATGTTATTATTAGATTGTTAAATCTGTTGGTAACAAATGTTTTAAACATCAAACCACAGAATCTCGAATGGCACACAATTCTCCTGAAAGCGACTGCACCTTTGAAATATCTTCTTATGCACCCTCACTGTGTCAGAAGTGCTTTATTTTCAGACTCAACAATACCACAAATACTTCCTTTCAGGTAGAATGTTATTATGTCATTCCACTGGTTGGTGATACTGAAAAATCAAAGATTTAAACAGAAGCTCACCGCTTTTTCATGTTGGCCCAAGCTAGATTCATGCTCTCAGTCATTTGTTTAACTTTGCTTGTGTCATCGTCTGCATAAAGGGTAAGTAATTTGTTGGCCAGCTCATTGGTGACATTCATCTGAGCTTGCCACTGCTGGATATCCTTAGAAAGTTGCTGCAATATAATAATACAGCATTTATTTGTAGTAATCAAATCACATGCGTACATCTGCAGTTCATTCAAGGAACACAAGCACACTTGTTTCTCGTTTATGTTCTGTCATGAAATAGATATTTTGTTCATTCTACATTACCTTGACATCTGCATTTTGGCCTTTTAAATCATCAGCACTGTGAGAAACCTTTTTCCAGCCCTCCAGTTTTTCATTGGCTTTCTTAATAAGAGGCTCCACCCTTTTTCTGGCCTCCAGCCAATCGCTGGAGTCCTTATACATGTTGTGCAGTTGAAGGACCCTGTCCGTCAGCTTGGTGTGGGAATCTTCCCAGTGTGCCTGTAATTTTTCAACTTGAAATAAAAGACAGAAAGTTTCTAAAGAACAAGTCTGAAAATCATAGACATAGTTCATATAATGGTCCATAAAATGAAATGAATTATTTTTGAATGAATAAATAAACTGATTGTTTGATTAATTGATTGATTGTTTGGTTGAAAGACTAATTGTTTCTCACAACCAAATATAATGCCATTGTTTAATGACATAAAAAAAAAAAAATATATATATATATATAATATATATATAATATATATATATAATATATATATATATATATATATATATATATATATATTTCTGAAAACAAAAAAGAGAGAGAGGTGGCCATACAAAATTTTCTTTCTTTGTCTTTTCTTTTTTTTTTTTTAAGTATGAGCAACAAGATATTACACCAGATAATACATCATTTTTTAAAAAATAAATCCAAACGCTTAAACTCTTTTGTCTTACAGTATATTGCAGTTTGTGTTCAATAGTGTTGTCTTATAACACTACATGACCTTGAGATGGCTGTTAAGACACAATCCTTGCCAACAGTCATTGTTTACTTTCGGCATTATTTCTGAGATTTAGTTTTCCATCAAGCCGTTACAATGTTAGAACCTTCATATCACCACAGATAGAGTGTATCGCTGAGAGAGGATATGGATGAGGCAAAGCTGACTTACTGCGGTCTGTGATGGTTGCCCGTGTCTCAGGGTTATTGGTTTTGTTCTTCAGGTTCTGAGCTGCAGTGATTTGTTTGTTCAGCTGTGGGCATCTTTGCTCCATGTCTTGCAGTGTTGACTGTTAAATCACAGCAGAGAATTCTTTTACTACAGAGTTGTGTGGGATCTTGTGGTCTCATGAGGCCACTATGTGAGGTCAAAGAGCCATAGTGTATATTTTTTGTATTATGTTAGTACACCAAATATATTTTGGTAATATTGCTGGTGATCATATTGTTTACTGGTTTATAGTTTTATATTATATTGGTGATTAGTAATAATAATATTACTAGGGCTGTCAATTTAACATGTTCATTTGGTTTGATTAAATATGGAAATATGTTTGTACCAGTAACGTTAAAATTTTTAAGTTATCTCACATTGCATGCACTTTCTGATGATCATGATACAGATCAACTGACTGTGTGATTGAATGTAACCTATTAGAATGCAGTTATGTGAATTAATAAAAAAAAAAAAAAAAAAATCAATATTGAATATATTGAATTAAAATTTAATATAAAATCAAAGCTATTTGCCACTGCCAGGGCATTAACGTTTTTATAGAAAATATTTTATAGTTTGTTATAGAAATCAAGTTATGCTCAGAGTCCAGAGCCTCGATCATAACATTATAACAGGCACCTTAGAGATCTGCACTATCGCGGGACCTAACGCAGCAGAGTGTGGTGCGGGACAACACTTGATGGGCAAATGCGGGTGCGGGCGGTTAGAGACTCGTGTGTGCGGTGATGCGGGAGAATACGGGTGTACTCACACTAGGCAATCTTAACCATGCCCGAGCGAGTTTGACCCCCAAAGCCTGGTTCGTTTGACTAGTGTGATAGCAAAACAATGCACTCCACTGTGCTGAGCGAGAGCACTTCTCTGCTGTCTTCACATGCTATTGTCAGAAACTTCCTATTTCCCACTTATGCAGTCATGAGCGCTTCATGTGAGCGCTGCTGCAGTCTTAGACCCCACCCTCACAAAAAAATAATGCTCTCATTGGTTGAGATGCATGATGACACCCATCCCAAGCCAGTACTAATCAACATCCAACCCCTACTGTGACCCATTGTTTGTCTGTATGTATTTAGAGCCAGTCATTGTTGGGCAAGTTACTCTGAAAATGTAATTAAATTACTGATTACTCCTTTTAAAAGTAATCACATTACTGTTATGATTACTTTATGTCAAAAGTAATTAGTTACATTACTAGTTACGTTACTTTTTACTGTGGCTACATCCATGACATTTACATGAAATCCCAGCATAAACTCAACGCAGCAAACACGTGTTATAGCCTATATAGAAACTCTGCCTATGCTTGTGCCTGTTAATCGTTTTTATTTTATATTAGTTCTTGTTGCTTCTGTCCAATAGATGAAAAACAGTTTTTTTGTTTTAGAGATTTTATGCTTAGATATTTCTATTTTGCGGGAGTCCCGTGAATCATTTTATTGTCCCGAACCCACATAAGTGTCTACCTGCCCGCACCCGCCCATCTTGTCCCGCGCCCCACTCTGTTGCGTCGGGTCTCACGGGAGCAGGTCTCTAATCCACTGCCACTGGACTGGACAGTGTGTGTGCTACACCCTTTTTACAATCTAGATTATAAAACACTGCATTCTCTCAGCAATATAATGCGGCAGTAACGTATAGAGACCTCGGCTTGTAACTATACTCTAATTTACTATTTTGAAAATTATAATGTGTTAAATTACTCCGTTACTAAAAAAGTAATCAAATTACAGTAACGCGTTACTAAGTAATGCTTTACTGCCCAACACTGGAGCCAGTGAGCAATGGACTTTCATAAAAATAAAAAACTGTGTTAATGCGCGATAAAATAGTTGTTGGCTTTAATCAATTAATGCGTTAACGCAATAATAATGCGTTAACTTGCCCAGCCCTAATATATATATATAGTTAACTTGCCCAGCCCTAATATATATATATATATATATATATGTATATATATTTAATATATATATATATATATATAACACATAATTTATTTTTATATTTATAAATACAGTATGTACTGTACCAACCACAACTACATTTTTAAACACCATTTTCTGTTTAATAAATGGCCTAAATTTTTAATGCTGTGCCTTTAAGACTAATGCCATCTTCAAGGATCTTCATCTTAATGATTTTTGCAGCTCTACTGAACAGTATTTTCCTTGAATGAATACCTTAAATAATAATAACAAGGTTTAGTCTGCTGCTAATTTTAAATGCGAAAAGGCTAGCCAATCATAACAGAGGTCATTAATATTTACTGTACAGCATGTGTAATTCTAAGAGTCATAGAAAGGGTGGAAGCTGGTTAAATTTTTGGTTAAACTAAATTCTCTTTAGGGAGAATGCTGCTTTAGGGAGTATGGAGAAAAGATGAAATGTTGCCCCTGCAGGACAGTAAACAAAGTATTTTACTGTGGAAATGGAATAAGAGCTGCAAGCTGACATCACAATCTGACCTTGAGTTTCACCGTCATTTCGTTGATCTCGTCAAGATCTCCGACCATTACTCTCTGAGTCTGGACCATGTGATCCAAAAGAGTGAGCCAATCATCAAGCTCCGCCCAGGATTTATTGAATTTATCAAGGGCTGCATCTCCAGCTGCACTACCAGTCAAAGTTACGGCTAGAAAGTAACAAATGATCTTTTGTTCAGACTTTCAGACGTCCAACAACACTTAAGCAACATGAGATGTGGGTGAATTTTAATAGCATATTATTGTAGCTTCAATCATCACACATTATGCGATTTCATACCTGCGAGCTGACATTTGTCTCGCCAGTCTTTAAGGAGAACTTGAATGGATGTCCAATCTGCACTGAGGCCATCAAATTGCCCCTGGAATACATCAATCCAGGAGATTCATATTAAATAACGTTTCATGCCATGAAGCTGATAGACTGATATAGTATGATATATTACATTACAGTACAGCGATGGTAGATACTACTGGGTATGTGTGCAGAGTAATCTAATTTCATAATCATAGTGTTTCTGAGATCATATTTAATAATATCACGGTCGATTAAACACCTTCTCCGGTTGGTATGGTGGTCTCTCTTTTGCCAAAACGGCTTCCACTGCTGGTTTCTTTTTCTTTACATCCTCCTCAATCTACACAAAATAAAAATAAATTAACAACAACCTTCATTAAACAAGCAATCTAGTCCAGGTCACAAAAAAAGTACAGCCAAATCAGAGTAAACTAGCTACAAACAATTCAAAACCACATAAATATACTGTAGATGTACTGATTTCCCTGAACCCATTAGTTCCATGTCTAGGGAAGTGAAACCTGTGTCTTGATTGGAGCAGCTGAAGCTCTGTATGAAGATGATGCTGGGAGTCTAGTTAAATTGACAGTCTATGTCATCTAAAAAACCTCTAGCTACAAATTTGAGAAATTGTGTAAAATAAGACCAGTGAGTTGGTGACAGTTCAATAATATTGGGTCATTAAAAAAGTTAAATCAGACTTTTATAATAAATCAGACTTTTATAATAAAGTTTCTTTAATCTTTGAAAACACCTTGTTGATGAAGGAAGGGATCAAATAAGCAATGTGATGGTTGCCAGCCATGAGCATCTACCAACTACACCACACCAGGCTAATTATTATTGCCTAAAGTTGAATTAAGACAGAAAGCAGTATTATGGAAAATCAAGACTGTGGGTAGTGTGTTCTACATGTGTGCTTGATCACGTCTGTCAGATTACCTTTGGGTCCACTGCAGTAGGGGACTGCTCAAGCTGATTCTTTGTAGTGGAGGCCCAAATTGAGAGCTTGGAGAGCTGTTCCTGGTACAAAGACAAATCCCTCAGGAGATCCTCGATTTGTCTCTGCTTCTCAGGAAGATCAGTGGACACCTTTGGAATATAGAAAGAAACATTTAATGTTCTTTGCAGTAAATCACTGCAGGAGGGAATCTTTCTAGAACATGTCCAGGTGATATTTTACAACAATTTGAACCCAAACAGTATTTTGAAGTCACTAAAGTCACATTTTAAAAAATATGAATTTCACTGTCTTAACAACATAACTGCTTGAACAAAAAATAAAAAAGGGGAAAAGTATCATACTATTTACACTGTAACAGAAGATTTTCGGAGGAACTTTTTCAGTCTTCCCACTTAAAAAATTCACTGCGTGGTTGCTTGCTGTTTTTGTAATTAATTGTGAAATTTACTAGCAATTTCTGAGTGGATTATTTTTCAGTGTAATCACACTTAAAATGTATTAATTTCACTGTATCAACAAAATAGTACAAAAACATTAAGCATTTATATAACATATTTGTAAAAATGCATTTAACTTATGCTAACATAAACAAATATATATATATATATATATATATATATATATATATATATATATATATATATATATATATATAAAGTATCAATGCATTACAGTAGCCTGAGGATAATTAAAAAAGAATCACCAGTTTTGAGGAATTAATAAGAATTTAGGGGTAAATACTGTATGATTAATTGTCATAAAAAAATAATGTAAGAATGCAAATAAAGTAAAAACAAATCCATTATGGGATAAAATGCAACATGCTTTCTTGAGATAAATCTTAATGTGATAGAGGTACGCTACTATGTATCTACAGTAACTGACTATTCAATGTTAATGCCCTCATTAGGCTGTAATTACGCCAAGGTCACAATATCATTGAATTTAATGGGCCAGAAAGATCAAATAGTAGAGAAGGAAAGAAACTATTTAGATTACCTTGGCCCATCGCATGTTGATAACCTTTAGATGTTTCTCCAGAGGTTTGACTTTATCAGCTGGGAGAGATGAGCCTTTGCTGTTGATCTGATGAAGCACTTGCTTCCTGCTCGGCAGTTCTACCACCCGGGCCTGCAGATTTTCACACACACACACACACACACACACACACACACACACACACACACACACACACACACATTAATTATCTGCTCGTCTTTGTGACTCATTTTTGGTGTATGCCTCATGGGAGAATCAGAATTTTAATACGGAGCTAAAAGCTGTTTTTCCCCCTATGTGTGGTATCTTTTTAAGCAAGTGATTTTTACCTTCACTTTTTCTAATGTTGCACCGAGCTGTTCCTTGTGACCTGCTTCCACAGGAAGTGCAACCACAGCCTCTGCACCATCCAGCCAGGACTGAAACTCCCCCATGTCTTCATTTAACTCAGCAAGAACAATTTTTGCCCCTGCAGACCTAAAACACACAGCAGCCATATTTATGCATTCCTTCAAAATAAGGACAAAAGAGGGCAATTACGTAGGTGTTTGCTTTTCAAATTGAATTATGCTAAGATATTCAAACGTGTGCGGCTCTCACACAAGCTGCCTGCATTAATGCGTCCTGAATTTTTACTAACCGTCTCTTGATCTCAGTGAGCTGGTTGGACACTTTGGCCCAGCGGGAGTTGATAGAGGCGAGCTGCTGTTTAATGTGGTCCCTGTCGTCCTTACTGCACTGTGGAGTCAGATCTGTCCCAAGAGCATTGAGCCCCTTCACTGCTGCTTCCTGTTTCTCCAAACCCCCCTGGAGCTCCTGGGAAAGTAGAATGTTGCAGTATGAAAACTAATCTAACATGACTTACTGCCTTTAAAAATATCTGGTAACACTCTCTATGAAAGCCTTAAATAATCCACCCAAATATGAAAATTCTGTCATTATTATTTTCTCACCTCATATTTTTCCATATAACCATGTATGTGACAAATAAAAATCTTGAATCTTCCAAACCTGTATGACTTTTTGTTTTGTAGAACATAAAAGATGATATTTTGAAGAATGTTTTGAATATTTTGGTTACCATTGATTTCCATTAGATGAATAAAAACTGTTTGGTTATCAACATTTTTCTAAATATCTTCTTTTGTTTACTGCCTAAGAAAGAAATTCATACATGTTTGGTAATACATGAGGGTGCATAAATGACAGAATTTGATTTTTTTTTTGGTCATCCATTCCATTAGTAATAGTCTTAATATCTACACAATACAATTTGTTATATATTATTTAAATGATAAAATTGTAGCCACAGATTAATTTTATGATTACCTTGAGGTAGTCTCTATTATTTATGGGGTCTTGTTCATACATAACTATCTTCCTCTCAGCATCTGTGAGCCAACTGTCAAGTGTTTTATGCTCCTCACTGAATTTCTTGGCTTTTTCAAGGCGTCTGGACAGCAACACAAATAGATAAACAGAACTTTTTGAGTCAGAAAATAAAGAGAGAGAATGTACTGAAAATAATACTATACTATAAGAAGATACAAACACCTCTGAACAATTCGCCTATTTAATAACACACTCTATTGACTCTATTGATTCTACTTATATGACAAGGCAAATTTCAACAGTGTATTGTCATTCATCCTTACGCAAGTCGTTCATGATATAGCTTTTTAAGGTTTTCCCAGTTGGCTCTGAGCAGCTGGACCAGTAAACTCTCTTCCGGATAAGAGGCACCCCTTCCCAGAGCTTCCGTCACTGGACTCTCCAGTTTATCCAGATTAACTTTAACCTCCTAAATCACATGTAACACAACTGATTAAAGCATTTATATTAATTTTTAGTTTCAATGGTGGGCGTAAAAAAAAAAAAATTGTGTTCATGTACAGCTCACAAGCAAATCAATAATAGATTGAATCAGCTCTTGGATACAAAAATGCATTGACTAATAAAAATCATTTGTAGAAATGAGACATGGTTTATGATATAACCTTAAGGCACTTCTCCTGTTGGGGAACATTGATGAATGCTGCAGACCAGCGCTCAGGAGAGTTCAGCAGAGCTTCATTTTCAGCGATACACTGCAGCAAAAACTGCAGCTCCTGAACATTCAGGGATGGAGAACAAATGTGTCTCATTCAATTTTACTTAGATGAAAAAAAAAAGGATTACTGTTCAATGAAGAGCAATAAACAGATGGAAAAATTAATGTTCAGGAAATAAAAAAAAATAAACACTTCATACAACTCAATTGTTTTTTAATTCCTGATTAAATCAATAAACCATAAGATGCAGCAAATTACACTGATTTTAACAGGAAGATTTTACCAATACTTTAGTATTTTTTTTATTTTTTTTTATGTGACCCAGGAACACAAAACCAGCCATAAGGGTAAATTTTTTGAAATTGCAATTTATACATCATCTGAAAGCTGAGTAAATAAGCTTTCCATTGATATATGGTTTGTTAGGATTGGACAATAGTTGAACATCTGGAATCTGAGGGTGCAAAAAAATCTAAATATTGAAAAAATTGCCTTTAAAGTTGTCCAAATGAAGTCCTTATAAATGCATTCTACTTTCGTTTTAATATATTTATGGTAGGAAATTGACAAAATATTTTCATGGAACATGATCTTTACTTAATATCCTAATGATTTTTGGCATAAAAGAAAAATTGTTAATTTTGACCATACAATGTTTTGTTGGCTATTGCTACAAATATACCTGTGTGACTTAAGACTGGTTTTGTGTTCCAGGGTCATATATAAAACATCCATTTTCAATATTTACTTTTTTTTTTAATACAGTATATATTTATATAGGAATACATTATAATTTTGTCAAGCCAACATCTATTGACTTTTTTTTTTTACCACCAAGAGCACGCTTACACTTTTGTGGTGCACTTGAGTGAAATTAACATCCAGCTCCGCCCAGCGTTTATTGACCGGGAGGAGGCGGGGCTCCACCAGCTTGGCAGCTCCGCCCTCAGAAAGCACACGGCCCAGACCGCGCAAGTCCTCCAACTTCAGACGCTGCTGTTCAATCTCAGAACCAACTGCCTGATGGAGAACATACATCAATTCTTTTGGTGTACAGTCTTGAAATATCTTTCAACTTCTTAAGAAGGAAGCAAAGGGACTTAAAAGACACAGTAAGTCCCTTTATACTTTTTAAAAAACATCCCTGGTGGGAAGAACTTTGAAAAGGCTACTTTGAAGAAGCTAAAATATAAGAATATAAATAATAATTAAGACTGGTAGTGTACACATAAACTTCCGCTCTCACTTTCACTCGGGGCTCCTCAGGGGGATCAGGAAGCTCTGCTAAGGTCTTCTCAATTTTGTCCAGCCACTGCATCATGTCATCTGTTTTCTTACGGAACTGGTACCACTGCGGGGCAAGAGCAAGGGCCTTCTTCTTTCTCAGGGCTCTCAGATTCTATAAATGCAGAATGAATATATTAAGCCTCTTTACATATGGTACATTCATACATCAAAAACAATGAACATTAAGTCTGTGATTATATAACCCAGCAAAACATGATTTACCCAAGTTTAACATACCAACTCGAGCCCAAACCCTATATCGAAAATGACTGGCTGCTGTTAGTATGATAGTAACTACTCTAGAAACTAACGCCCTCCCTGACCTTAGTTTTGACCATGTTTCTAACCTACCGTAACCGAAGTGTGACCTTTCTTATTCCAGTTTTGACCTTGTCACTGACCTGAATAACAAAGCAGGAGTTCAACCTAACACTGACCTCACTGACTGACTGTATAGAATATAATTCTTACATATAACAAGCCATTGTCAATTTTTAAGCATAAACCATTTTTTTGTTAGATTTATGCTTAAATAAAAAAAAAACATATATATATATACAGTACAGACCAAAAGTTTGGAAACATTACTATTTTTAATGTTTTTGAAAGAAGTTTCTTCTGCTCATCAAGCCTGCATTTATTTGATCAAAAATACAGAAAAACAGTAATATTGTGAAATATTATTACAACTTAAAATAATAGTTTTTCTATTTGAATATACTTTAAAAAAAATAACTTATTCCTGTGATGCAAAGCTGAATTTTCAGCATCATTACTCCAGCCTTCAGTGTCACATGTAACATCCAGTCTATCACATGATCATTTAGAAATCATTCTAATATTCTGATTTATTATGAGTGTTGGAAACAGTTCTGCTGTCTAATATATTTGATGAATAAAAGGTTAAAATGAACTGCATTTATTCAAAATAAAAAAAAAAATTCTAATAATATATATTCTAATAATATATTTTCTTTACTATCACTTTTTATCAATTTAACACATCCTTGCTGAATAAAGTATTGATTTTATTTAAAAAAAAAGGAAAGAAAAAAAATTACTGACGATTTAATTTACTGACCAGTAGTGTATATTGTTATTACAAAATATTTATATTTTAAAAACAACACTTTTTTTTTTTTTTTTTTTTTTTTTACTTTTATTCATCAAAGTATCCTAAAAAAGTATCACATGTTCTGAAAAAATATTAAGCAGCAGAACTGTTTCCAACTTTGATAATATATCATCATATTAAAATGATTTCTAAAGGATCATGTGATAATGATCCTAAAAATTCAGCTTTGCATCACAGAAATAAATGATAATTTAAAATATAATAAATTTAAAAACAATTATTTTAAATTGAAATAATATATCACAATATTACTTTTTTTTTTTCTATATTTTTGATCAAATAAATGCAGTCTTGATGAGCAGAAGAAACTTTTTTCAAAAACATTAAAAATAGTAATGTTTCCAAACTTTTGGTCTGTACTGTATATATATATAAGTGCTGTGAAACGATTAATCGTGATTAATCACATCCAATATAAGTTTTTGTTTATGTAATATGTGTGTATACTTTTTATATTTATTATGTATATATGAATACTCACACATACAGTATATATTTTGAAAATATTTACATGTATTTACATGTATATATTTATATTTACATAATTTATAATATATTTAAAATAGAAATATAAATTTTTTTCTTGAAAATATACATGCATTTTTGTGTATTTATATATACATAATAAATATACATATATATATAAATAATAATTTATCACAGAACTTTAAAGTTCACTTGTTTTGTTTAAGAATGCTTTACTGAGAAAAAAACATACTGATAAGGAAACTATTATTTGTAATGTGCAATCAAACTAACAATGAACTGCTTTTGCATTACAGCAAAATATCATAGTATGGACAGTTAGGAGTTTGATGCATTTGTCCTTGGTTTGTACGTAAAGAAAACATTCAAATTCAATGACATGTTATGAGCCTAATGTCAAGAGCTTGTAAATACATCAAATGTGTACTTAACGTGGCAGCATGCAAAATAATTACCTTCAGAGTGTCATATTTGTCATGAAGAAGATTGTGTTTCTCATGGACAGCCTCTCTTTTCTCCCCGCTAGGAG
Organism: Cyprinus carpio; assembly: GCF_018340385.1. Lineage (NCBI taxonomy): Eukaryota > Metazoa > Chordata > Actinopteri > Cypriniformes > Cyprinidae > Cyprinus > Cyprinus carpio. Next base: position 18,249,034 of record NC_056597.1, on the reverse strand, counting down.
ATCTCTTGAGGAGATTTTCTCCTTTTAAGAACAGTTCATTTAGGGCATCCTCATCTATGCCCTGTGAATGAAATAGCAGACAAAATGTCAGAAGCGCCGTCAAATCTATCTGTCTATCTACCTATTAGACAATTTCAGCCGTTAAAACCCATAAGCAATGGAATGATGTACTGTGCCAGCATTTGTTACTCATGAACCAGATACATTCCCTGAAACTCATTATGTTTCTTGTCATGAAATCTTTACGATAAGCTCGGAGGCTGTTTCAGCTATTCGCTGCCCGTGCGGTTCCAGTGACTGAAATTAATTTTAGCCAAAGAAACAGCTGAGAGTATTTTCTTACCGCATCCTCCAGGAAATCTTCCTCTTTTAGACTTTCACCTAATTTAATCTCCTCTTCCAGCACCTGGAGCCATATATTAGCCTGTCTGTGGTACTCATCTAACTCTTGAGAGGAGGACTGGAAGAAAATATGATCAAATATATAAAAATCCAATTATATACACACACAAAAAAATCTATTTTCTAAGTGGGATAATAAGACAATGTCTATGATGAATTTAAGGATCAACAAAGGAAGAGAAATCAGATGGCCCACCAGGCTCTGTGTTCTGTGTATTTGTATACATACAGTATATCAGACATACAGCTTTTCATAACACTACCTGTCCCATTAAAATCCTCTTTGCAACAATGTCAAATCGTTGATTGAGCTGTTCTATCTTCGGTTTCACTTGAGCTTTACAGTGTTCCCCTCTGTTCTTTATAAGGTCCTCTGCCAGAACCTGCACCGCTTCAACCTTCCCCTTCTCCTCCTCCAGCTCCATCCGCAAACCCTAGACATTCAAACAATAAGAACACATCAGTTTTGTGTGCTAGATTTTGGGGGGAAAATTTTGATATATTAGTGCTGTCAAATGATTAATCGTGATTAATAGCATCCAAAATAAAAGTTTTTGTTTACATAATATATGTGTGTGTATTGTGTATATTTATTATGTATATATAATTACACACACTTGCATGTATATATTTAAGACAAATATGTTATATTTGTATATTAAATGTAAACCTGTAAATACATAAATATATACCTGTAAATACATGTACATTTTTCAAAATATATACAGTATTTGTGTGTATTTGTATATACATATACAAATATATAAATACAAGTACACACACATATATTACATAAACAAAAACTTTTATTTTGTGTGAGTTTAATTGTTTGCATGTATATATTTAAGTTTAATGTGTAATGTGTATTTACATTATATATATATATATATATATATATATATATATATATATATTTACATATTAAAATGTCTGAAACTTCAAAATGCACACAAACTAAATCTACTGATATAATCATTTTGGTAGTAAGTTGTAGAACATATATATATCAATCATACATATGTAAATGATAATAGAAATACTTTTTTTTTCTTTTGTCTGTCTGTCTGTCTGTTTTGTTCTCCCTAATGGCCTAATCTAGGGTTTTATTTGCTGCAAATTGCTTGCAATTAATGAGCCATCAAAACATTATTGTCATAGAAGAGATGGATAACTGTTTATTTAATTTGATGGAAAAGTATGGCTGCATAAAACAATCTCTAGTCCCCATTGATGGAGAACAGTTGGTTGTCAAGTGGAACAGCTCATTGTGAGTGTGTTATGTGTTAGAGAAGACCTTAATAACGTGCTCGACACAGCCCTGGCTGTCCATCTCGTCCAGCATTTCTTCAGCACGATCCATCCAGGAGTTGATCTGAGAAATGTTCTGCTCAAGTGTTTTCAACTGACTCTGATAATCCTGGATGACAGATGAAGAGTTATATTTACATTTGGCTGGTTAGCACAAAGGAAATTTGTAGTGCACGGAAATTTCACGTTACATTAAAGAAATAGTTCACCCAGAAAATGAACATTCTGTCATTATTTACTCACTGTCGTGTTGTTCCAAATCTGTATGACTTTCTCTCTGATGCTGAACACAAAAAAAAAAAAAAAAAAACATTTGAAGATTGTTTTCCATGCCATTTTCAATAATAACTATAGTGAACTATAGTGAAAGGTCGCATGGGCCACTTTCATTTATGAAGCTTTTGCATCCTTTTTTTTGACATAGATTTCATTTTACGACTTCAGAAGACTGATCAGTTTTTTAACAATACTCTTATGTCCATTATAAAGTATGAAAAAGTCTCTCTTCAGCAGCATGGAATAGAATGAAAAGTGAAATCCTTTTGCATAACATGATAGAAAGTAAGTCATACAGGTTTGGAATTTTCAAGTTTGGGTGAAATATTTCTTTAATCGTTTCATTATACCTTAGAGGCCAAGCCTTATCTCTCGACATATTGTCCCTCAGATATTTATAGTTATTTACAAAGTAGAGCAAGGAGAAAATATAGTCAAAGAGATAAAAGATTTGAAAAATGTTGGAGGATACAGCAAGTAGTAGAAAGGTAATAAAGAAGAGTGGGAGATAAATGTGCTTAACAGTTTCATAACATTATTGCCGCCTCCAGAAATCGCAGTCTGGATTTAAAGGAACAATATGGAGATGTGAAATTGAAAGGAAATGAATTTAGCCTTGTAGGGTATATTTAGCATGAGAAATATTTTGCCTAGAATGAAATGACTCAGAAAAGGGTCAGACAGTTGCTAAGAGTGGTTGCTCACCAGCAGGAGTTTCAGCCACTGCTCGCTCCGTGACGTCACTGCGATCCAGTTGCAGTTGAGCAGACTGACCTTGTCATCAATCAGGTTCTCCTGGCTACGAAGTAAACCCTTCAGGGTCTCTGCCAACTCCCTCACCAGTTTCAGCTGTGGCTTATGACGCTCAGTGACCTCCTGCGTCTCCTGGGTGGGAAAGATGATGATTTAATAGGTTGTTTTTGATCTTTTCTTGTCAAAATGAAGTAACTTTAAGTAAAAAAAAAAAAAAAAAAAAAACTCACACCCACCTTCTTGGAAGCAACATAGAATTTGTATTTATTTTAAATTTAAAATTTTCAATTTGAATAGTTATGGTAAATAAAGAAAATACGACAAACCTCTAATTTTGTGTTCTACTGAAAGGAATTTTAGGTGTGGAAAAACATGGAGGTGTGCAAATGATAACAGAACTGTCATTTTTTGGAGGAACTATTCCTTTAATGACTAGCAAACTGTTTCGGATATGAACAATGCAGTTGAAATGAAACTAGTTGAGTTCATTTACCTTTGCCCAAGCCAACTCTGCATCCAAATCGCTTGGCATGCCTTCCACTGAAGAGCGGCGTGTCAGTTCCTCATCAGTCATCGCCAACCATTCTGTCAGACTGTTTACCTCCTTCCGAAACTTCCTTAATAACTTTAAAAGCTTCTCCAGTTCCTGCTTTCCTTCTGTTACCTGCACACAGACAAATGTTTTGTAAATCAGCCAACAAGTGTTCAACATAAATGGAAACTATTTACTGTACAAAACTTTTACAATACTACAATACTATTTCAAAGATAGTTACTAAAATATATATTGTGTTCAAAAGTTTGGGTACTGTGTATACTGTATAGTGTAAAAACAATATCATTACAATTTAAAATAACTGTTGATGAACAGAAAGTTTAAAAGAACAGCATTTATTTGAAATAGAAATTCTAAATGTTTTTACTGCTGCTTTTCATGTGACTTTTACTGTTAATTTAATGCATTTTGCTGGAATAAAAGTATTAATTTCTTTAAAAAAAATCTAACCCCAAACTTTTGAATGGTAGTGTGAATAAATTTGTGCAAAAGATACTTTTGATTTATTGTAACATAATTTCCATACTTTCATGGTTTTGATGATATTACTATTGTGCTAAAAATAAAAAAAACCCCATAAAAATACACAATGAGTAGCTGTGTCAAACTAGAACTGCACATGTCTTACATTTAGCCTTGTATTCCCCTACCTGTGATCCCAAATCATTGTATGTGAGTTTGAGGGCCGTCAGCCTGTCGTCCAGCTCTTTGGGTTGCTCTGTCTGCTGCTTTTGCACAATCTGTCTTCCAGTCTTTATCACTGTCTCCACCTCCGACTTCACCTCACTCAGATTCTTATAGAACTTCTACATGGGGGAAATAGAGAATGTGATTAAACTCAGTCTGATATTGCTGCCTGACAAGAACCAAATGGCAATGTATGATTAAACAAAAATTACAATTAAACAGTTAGAAATTAGTCAAATTAGAACTTTAACAAAACAGAACAAATTTCATTCCGTATGAAGTAATCACTTCAATCTCCATAACTATTTATACATTAACAATTGATGCATTCATAAAAAATAAGGTTAAAGGCTATTAAAACACCAAGCACCCTACATTACCCACCATGCATTGCTCCAACTGTGACTGTACCACGTCCTGCTCCACACTCCGAATACTCAGCACTCCTAGCTTCCCTTTCACCTCCTCTAGCGCTCGCTCACATTCCCTCAACCGCTGATCAAAGTTAACCGGCTTTTGGAAAAGCCGGAACTTGGCTTTAACATGCAATAGTTTATCCTAAACAGACACAAAAAAACAGGCATTTATTTAAAGGTAATTGATTACTTCTTTATTATTTGATGAACGTATTTAAGCAGGAAGTACGGTGGCCCAGTAGTGCATGACACAACGAAATCTCCACAACACAACGAAATTGCCACAACACAATGCACAGGGCTAATTGCGTTGTGTTGCGGTTTGTTTCTGTTGTGTTGTGCTAATTTCAGTGTGCTGCGGTTTGTTTCTGTTGTGTTGTGCTAATTTCAGTGTGCTGTGGCTTGTTTCTGTTGTGTTGTGCTAATTTCAGTGTGCTGCGGGCTTGTTTGCTGTTCAGTGTTGTGCTAATTTCTGTTGTGTTGTGCTGCGGCTTGTTTCGTTGTGTTGTGCTAATTTCAGTGTGCTGTTTTTTTTTTGTGTTGTGTTGTGCTAATTTCAGTGTGCTGCGGTTTGTTTCTGTTGTGTTGTGCTAATTTCAGTGTGCTGTGGCTTGTTTCTGTTGTGTTGTGCTAATTTCTGCGGTTTGTTTCTGTTGTGTTGTGCTAATTTCAGTGTGCTGTGGCTTGTTTCTGTTGTGTTGTGCTAATTTCAGTGTGCTGCGGCTTGTTTCTGTTGTGTTGTGCTAATTTCAGTGTGCTGTGGCTTGTTTCTGTTGTGTTGTGCTGCGGCTTGTTTCTGTTGTGTTGTGCTAATTTCAGTGTGCTGTGGCTTGTTTCTGTTGTGTTGTGCTGCGGTTTGTTTCTGTTGTGTTGTGCTAATTTCAGTGTGCTGTGGCTTGTTTCTGTTGTGTTGTGCTAATTTCAGTGTGCTGCGGCTTGTTTCTTGTGTTGTGCTAATTTCAGTGTGCTGTGGCTTGTTTCCGTTGTGTTGTGCTGTTAATTTTAGTGTGTTGTGCTAATTTCAGTGTGCTGTGGCTTGTTTCCGTTGTGTTGTGCTAATTTTGTTGTGCTGCGGCTTGTTTCTGTTGTGTTGTGCTAATTTCAGTGTGCTGCGGCTTGTTTCCGTGCGGCTTGTTTCTGTTGTGTTGTGCTAATTTTGTTGTGCTGCGGCTTGTTTCCGTTGTGTTGTGCTAATTTCAGTGTGCTGCGGCTTGTTTCCGTTGTGTTGTGCTAATTTCAGTGTGCTGCGGCTTGTTTCTGTTGTGTTGTGCTAATTTTAGTATGTTGCGACTTGTTTTTGTTGTGTTGTGGTGTTATTTGACTTTTTTTTGTTTTGTTTTGGTTTGTTTCTGTGTGTGTGCTAATTTCAGTTGCTGCAGCTTGTTTGTTGTGTTGTGCTAATTTTAGTATGGTGCGACTTGTTTTTTTGTGTGTGGTGTTGTGCTAATTTTAGTATGTTGCGACTTGTTTTTGTTGTGTTGTGGCTTGTTTCTGTTGTGTTGTGCTAATTTTAGTATGTTGCGACTTGTTTTTGTTGTGTTGTGGCTTGTTTCTGTTGTGTTGTGCTAATTTCAGTGTGCTGCGGCTTGTTTCTGTTGTGTTGTGCTAATTTTAGTATGTTGCGACTTGTTTTTGTTGTGTTGTGGCATGTTTCTGCTGTGTTGTGCTAATTTCGTTGTGTTGTGTTGTGGCTTTTGTGGCTTGTTTCCATTGTGGTGTGCTAGTTTCATTGTGTTGTGGCTTGTTTCTGTTGTGTGGAGCTAATTTCAGTGTTGTGGCTTGTTTCTGTTGTGCTGAGGCTTGTTTCTGTTGTGTTGAGGCTTGTTTGCATTTTGTTGTGCTAATTTCAGTGTTGTGGCTTGTTTCCATTGTGGTGTGCTAGTTTCATTGTGTTGTGGCTTGCTTCATTGTGTTGTTTCCACTGTGTTGTGCTCGTTTCGTTGTGGTGTGCTAGTTTCGTTTTGTTGCGGCTTTTTTCTGTTGTGTTGTGGCTTGTTCCCATTGTGTTGTGGGTTGTTTCCAATGTTGCGGCTTGTTCCCATTGTGTTGTGCTAATTTTATTGTGTTGTGACTTGTTTCTGTTGTGTTGCAAATTGTTTCCGTGGTGTTGTGCTAATTTCGTTGTGTTGCAGCTTGTTTCCATTTGCTGTGTTGTGCACTATTGGGCCACTGTAAGCAAGGATCTAGCAACATGGCAAAAAAACAAAAAAACAACAAAAGCTATTAAAAATTATAATGAGCCATTACTCTTACATATGTTGCATCAATTTCTCCAATCACTTTCTCTGATGCGTCAGCCTCGACAGCCTTTTTCTTCATGTCATCAAGAGTCACCTCATGACCATTCAACTCAGTCTGAATTTTCTGTTTAATGAGATAATAACAAGGCAATTATAATTATCTTTAAATAATAATTAACTAAATAACTAAATAATAAATAAAAGATGTTAAGTGTATATAAAAAATCTATAAATAAAAATATTATAAAAAATAAATAAAAATCCCTGAGACCCTACACAGGACAAGCGGTTTTAAAGAAAACTGCTAAATTAAATTAAATTAAATTAATAAAAAAATCAATAAAATATACAATAAAATAAATGTTTATTTGGCCCATATGTATGAGATGATATGAATACCTGTGCCTCCTGAGGTATCTGTGCAGCGTCTATGCCATCTGCTATGTAAGCAGTCAAATGTCGGTCAGTGTTGTTCAGAGAGTCCTGAATGAGGCGCAGGGTTTTGTCGTTCTCCTGGGCCCACTGCAAGCTCTTCTCCAGCTGCTGTCGCCTTTGTAGAGCCTGTTTTTGACAACAGAAAGTGGAAGAGAATCAAAACATGAGAAAATCCAATGACTATACTTAGGGTTTCAGCTGCACCAATACAAGAAGATCCTACCCTTTGCATTAGTTCATCCCAGCGTGTGTTGTAGTCCTCCACTTTTTTGCGTATGAGCTCATCAAGGACTCTGCCATCCATAAGGGTCTGGGCTAATTCATGGATCTGGTTGCGGTTATATTCAGGATGCTCTCTAATCATGGTGTCTAAAGACTGGAAGGGAATGGGAAACCACTTTAATACCTATGATTTAGAGGTCATTTGAAAACATAAAACTTAATAAAAGATGCTTTCCATGGTGATGATGCAAGATTGAATTTTTGATATGATTATTTTATCATCATAAGTGCATGTATTAGCTCATAGGAAAGAAAAATCACAAATGAGATCTATTTAATATCTCACATTTTCTCCTAGGCAGCAAACTGTGTTTGTTCTGGTAGCATTCCTCATTTTTAAAGTAGTTTTGGATAAAAGGGTCTGCTAAGTCAATTAATGTTTTGCTAAAGTCTCTAATTCTCAGTTTTGTAAAATGTGTGTAACCTCAAGAGCAGGGGTTTCTCAAACTTTTTTGTCAGTTGAACCTCTTAAATGTAAAATATTTACTCGAAATACCCGCAAAGTTGTTAATATTTCAATAATTTAACAACACATTCACATATTCGTGGTTCTCTGATGTCACATCACATGCTAGTAAACAAATAAAATATTTAATAATGTTTAGTAAGCGTTGCATTTTATTAGTTTTCTTTTTTTTGGGGGGGGGGGGGGTAATTATATACAGGGCTGCACAACTTTGACAAAAAAATTCTGATTGAAATTTTAACTGTGATTTGGAAAATAACTGATTTTGAACAATATTGTGATTCAGTTTTTTTTTTTCACTTAAATTATAATTTTCAGACATTTTCTTTTCAACAACTCACAAAGCCCTGTTTGGAAAACACTGCTCTACAGTTTCAGAAGAGATCATCAATAATCATCTGAGAAACTTTTGAGACAAAGTGGAATCTCCAATAAGAATGGCATTTAGGTCTGTGTCCTGCAATATGAAATCGTAACCTCTAAACAATAAAATGTTCCTCTGGGACAGAGTGACCTTTCCAAGTCAAACGCTTACCTAAAATGAAAACTGTGTCATCATTTACTCACGCTCATGTCATTCTAAATCTGTCTGCTCTTATTTTACCAGTAGAACACAAAAAGAAATGTATTTATACAGCTCTTTTAACATCAACAGGTAATGGTGGCCACAGGCTGTCAAACTATAAAAAGGAGGAACAGCGTATATGACTCAATATTTGTTTCCTTATGTGAAAACCAGACCAAAAACTATTATTTTAAAACAACCTAAAGAAACCCCCTTTTTTTTTTATAAGACTGGCTTTCAAGAGGCTTCCTCTTTTGGTAAACTGTCTCATAATATCTCTTAAGTTCATCACTAAGATTTTTAGCACTCACAGTCAAAGCTTCTTCTATTTCCTCTACACCTCCATGAAGGCTTTCGGTTTCATCAAGTTTCTTCTCCAGAAGGTCCATCCAGGCATTCTCCAACTCCAAATAAGACAGCAGCTCACACCAGCATGCCCACACCTCCTACAACAGCCAACAGAAACGGTCATGTGGTAAGTCAAATATATCACATTGGGCCTGGGTCCTGAGAATTTTGATCAAAGGTTAGAAGAACCACATTAGTGGTTTGAACTGAAAGGGTCTGGGGATGGCAACATCAAAGTCGTGGGTTTGATTCCCAGCGAACACACACACACGGATAAAGTGTAAATCTAAAAAGGACTTTAAGTTGCTTTGGATGAAAGCGTCTGCCAAATGAATAAATGTCAATATACGAGACACTATCTGACTCCTGAGAACAACCCCATCACTGGCACAATAACAAGCTCACCTCTAAAGTCTTGCATTTTCCATCGAGCCGGCTGCACAGTCGCTGGTAGTTAGAAGTCAAAACATCCAGTTCTGCCTTTAGGGCATCATGGGCCGCAGGAGGAGCCTTTGAAATGAAATTGGTGACTTTATCCGTCAGTAGCTTCACCTTTGTTTCCTTTTGATGGACTTCCTCTTGAGCCCGCTGAGTGGGAGAGAGGAGGGGAGATTATGTGAGCATTCAGATGTTTTCACCAAGGTTAGTGAACATCAGGATTCTCTTAAGCCTCTGTTTGCAAAGTTAAGCTAAGTTTGGCACTGGGACAGAGAGAATACAAGATCCCCGCTGTTGAGTGTTGAACTTGGCAAGTTAAACAAAAATGTGCCCCATTTACTTCATGAAAAGCACAAAGCAACAGGATCACATAGAGGTGAAAACTTTTGTGCACCGAGACGGAACCTGTTAGGAAATGAATATATTTCAATTGTCTAGGTGTCAGTCTTCTGCCATCATAACAACTGTCTGGGGAGCTTCTCAGACACTTTGTTCTCAGTTCAACATTTTCGTTTTTCTTTTCTTTAAAGTCTGGTGTCTCGGCACTTTCAATGAATGGGCTACAGATTGGTGTCCCCTGACTGTTGTTAAAAGCAATGAAGACACAAATCCCATGTTCTCTAGTGAGATTAGATGTGTTAGATAAACTGTTATCGAACATAAAACTAACACAGCATGAAAAGTAGTCAAACAATGTCTGTCTCCCTCTTAAAATGTGGATTCTGGTTTGTTCCACCTCAGTGGTCCTGATCTTTTTGAGGTATCCCACATTAGAAATCATATAATAAATGTCATAATTTTGACATACTTCAATCAAATGAAAAATATATCAATACTTTAATTTATTGATTGTTAGTCAGTCCAAAAATCCAACCCTGTAACCACATGATTTATATATAATATAATATAATATAATATAATATAATATAATATAATATAATATAATAAATCAAATGAAAAATAATATAATATAATATAATATAATATAATATAATATAATATAATATAATATGCAATATAATATAATATAATATAATATGCAATATAATTTATTACATTTCGTTTTTATTTAATATCTAGGTAGAAAGAAAGTGTAACTAAATTTCAAAAACTAGCTTTAAAATCTAAAGATGTCCCACATTTTGACTCTTTTTTTAGTGACTTTTTTTTTTTTTTTTGCTGAAAAATAAATGTTGAAATGGAGTTAGAGACATTTGTTTTGTTTCAACTACTTCGATTTTTTTTTTTTTTTATGAAAATATTTTAAGTTTATACATTAAAGCTATGTATCTATTTAATAATATCTCAGATTCTTAGGTTAAGTGATTTTGTATGTTTTAACCAAATTCTTTCAAGACCAAATTATCTAAATGAATCATTTTAGCTCCATACTCTTACAGTTGTTTCTGTTTTTAATTTTTAATTTTTTTTAAAACATCTGAGATCATTGACAATTGACAACTCCATTAAGTTCACAACTCCACTAAACAATGACATCTTCCTCTGAAGAAACATGTTAAAAAGGCACAAACCTTCAGTTCTTCCACGGCCTTATGAAGCTCCTCAGGTGTCTTGTACTGAAAGTCTCGTTCCAGATACTCTTCCTCTGCCTGAGTGATCCACTCCTGCATTTCCTGCATCTCCTTCCTCAAACTCATCGTCATGTCCAGCCCTCCTTTCAGGGCTGATTTCTTTGCATAAGCCTGAGGACCAACAAAAACAAATTTTTTGTTTTAATGACTCGCTGAAAACTGCAGAAAAATGCTCTAATAACATCAAAGTTTCACTTAGATATCGCCTAGGTGTGAAAATGGTATGCGTGGGCTTTTAAAAATAACTAAATTGTACCTCACCTCGTAATTAATTAGTATAATGCACCGTAAGCCCATGTGGCCCATTAATTACCTGTTTGCAAATGAGCTCCCACTGAGCATTGAGCTCATCAAGCATCTTCTGTATTTTGATGGCAAACGGTGTCTCAGCTTCCCTCTTCAAGGCCAGTCCCACCTCATTGATGCCATTCAGACTTGGTTGGACGGTGTGGATGTCGTTCACCAGAGCCTGGCAAATCAAAGGAGAATGTTTGAAATAGATGGTCTTGGCCATCCTGAAAACCAGGTCATGCCAATGCATTGACCCAATTCTACTAGATAGAAGCAAAGCTATTGCCATTATTGCAGCTAGCTTACCATGGGGCACAAAAATACTGAGATACCATTGAAAAATGTAATTTTGTGTTAAGCTACAGTTTTCATGACTAGAAATATGAAAAATCATTTCCTGCCATTGCCTGAAAAGAGAAGGCAGGGTCTTTACTGAGTCAGGTCCCAGCGGGTTTATGCCTTATTCATCCACCACTGCGGTTATATTAGCAGGTCTCCCAACATATTTTTGCAGATTTCATCTTAATGAGAAACAGCTCTTCCTCTTCCAGACCAATGCTTTAATTTAGGCTACGCTTCGCCTCTGCATAAAAAGCACTCTCTTCTGAATTTAAATTTTTGGGCCATGTTTGTGAAACACAATGATGAGTTTCTGGATCACAGTTGTTATTTTAGCACATCTTGCTCTAGGTCAGTATAGCATCAAGAGCTCTATTATAGTTTGAACCACAAACTTAGTTTTTATTGTGAAATAAATAAAGACTGTCCTCACCGTGCACTGTTCCAACTGTTTCTCCAAAGCCTCTGCGTCTCCCAGAGCTGGCCATTCCTCATTCAGGAAAACATCCACTTCTGCCATCCACTTCTGCAGAGTCTTTGTGTCATTCTACCATGGGATGAAATAATGGGTTATCTGAAGATGCAGTCACAATCTCTGCTACAACACATAGAAATTTATACAAAAATGTAACAAAAAATATCAATAATATTAATATAAAATGAACAAATCACACATTCCTTTATATTAAGTTTATATTCCTATATACATCACCGTAGTGCCATTTTGGAGAATATCTGCTGGATGCAAACTGCGTACGCTATTCTATGTCAGCCGCGACACAGGGATAAGTTTTCTATATTTACACTTTAATTTGAACGAAAACAGCATATCTGTGCAGCGCAGATTACACAGAAGAACGTACGCAGTTTGCATCCAGCAGATATTCTCCAAAATGGCACTACGGTGATGCTGAGAGACACAGATGAGACAAATTGTTGAATAAAGTCGTTTTCTTCGCATACAAAAAGTATTCTCGTTGCTTCATAACGTTACGGTTGAACCACTGATGGCAGATGGACTATTCTGATGATGTCTTTAATACTTTTCTGGACCTTGACAGTGTAATTTACTTGGCAGTTAATGGGACAGTCACAAGCCTCCCGGTTTTCATCCAAAATATCTTAAATTGTGTTCCGAAGACAAACAAAGCTTTTACGGGTTTGGAACGACATGGGAGTAAGTGATTAATGACAGAATTTTCATTTTGGGGTGGATTATCCCTTTAAGTAAGGCAATCGATCCTTTTGCAATTTTATGCACTTTTGAATTTTCTTTACCACCTTTTTTATTTTATTTTATTTTGGAAGTGAATTGAATGACACAGCAAATAATCAAACATTCACTCCTTCAATAGTATCGCCGCAACGCATACAACACAATGTTTTAACATTATTTTAGTAAAAAGTTACTTTTTCTAATTTTAGAACAGTATAACAGTATATCAATGTATACAAGTTTGCTGCCATGACAGTGTCTAAAATCATTAAAATGACCTTAAAAGTAACGATAAAAACTTTACAGCTCAAATAATACACATTTTAACAAAAGAATGAATGGGACATGTTTTATAAAATTACAAGCTACATGTTTAAAGGTCTCAATCACTTGCAATGTAAGTGCCTCCGTGTAACCTTGAATTTTGCTCTTTTTAAAGAAAACAAGTGACAAGTTATTACAAGCGACAAATGCTGTTGACTGAGCTTAATTTCTATTGAACTGAGAATCATCACCTGAGATATAAAGCAGCAATACATTTCTCTTCTCGGCAGGATGTAGTTCAAAACCTTATAAGTTTTCTGGGTAGGCAGCTGACTAGGTATTGAGACACAGCCAACATCTTCAGGTGCCTGTATTCCAGTACATTTTACTTGGAAAGCACCCAGCTTGGTGTAGGTGAAGTGTGTCTGCTTCAGAGAAAGTGTAATTTGAGGAAAAGCCTCATCAGCATATTGTTTCAGTACGTGCCTGGAACTGCTGTAATTTGGTCATGTGATCCTGCAGCTTCTGGATATTCTCCTCCAGCTGCTCAGACACACGTCTCCATCGCACCATCACATTGTCCAGCTCGGTCCGGTACTTCTGACAGATCTCTGGAGGTGCTTTCTGGAACACCTGCTCAGCCATTTTATTGAGGTCATCCACGTCACCCTGATGGTCCTTCTGTGCTGCTTGAATTGCCTGAAAAACATTTTGGCACTCATTCAATGTGCATAAAAAAGTAAATTAAAAAGTACATTTAACAAAAATACTAATAATAGATAAATCTATGAATATTGACTGATTTAAAAAAAAAAAAAAAAAAAAAAAAAAAATATATATATATATATATATATATATAACAAATTACATGTTTCTCATGCTCTACCATAGTAAATGTGTCATTTTGGTAAATATGTTCAATATTTATAATAACTAATCATCAAATTAAGTGGTACAATCTATTTGAAATCTCCTAGAAACCAAATCAACCTACTACAAACCAAAGTAACACTGATTTATATTTATTTCATTAACACTAAATATTACCATAAATGTTGTAATTGTGTGAAACTGTTTGAATTTACTTTCTCATATCCCAGTTTAATGTGCATATCACACTTGGAAACTTGTACAATTAAATAATGCTTTCAGCCCCATTTAACACATTCATTATTAAAATAAACACATTTTAAAACGAATGGAATGGTTTGAATTAATTTTGCATAATTCTGCAAATTGTATTTAAAAACCAGAACACAAACTGCAAATAAAGTCAGTAGTGTCTCGATAGAAGTTAACTATTTGTATGTGTAAACACTACTATTCAGATATTTGGGGTCTTTAATATTTTTAAATGTTTTTTTTTTTATTATTATGTTCACAAAATATGCATTTATTTGATAAAAAATACAGTAAAAGTAGTAATACTGTAAAATATTATTACAATTTAAAATAACTGTTTTCTATAAAGTTAAATAATGTTATTGTCTCCCAAACGAAAGAATTGACTCTGAACAGCGTAAATGAGTTGTTAGTGATTTGAATCCCACTTCTGAGACGGCTACACGTGATGCAGTAACACAACTGGATAATACCTGTCCATGTTTTATGTTGGCCGGCCGCGAACAACTTGACCTGCTCTCAAATATGTCATTTTACAGATAACTCCTTCTCTAATCTCGAGGAGTTCATTGGGGGATTCATAAAACACTTACTCTTGAAAAGTGGCTCACTGAATCTCAACCTATAAGTATGATAAATAATAGATGTTTAAATTTCTAGTGCTGGGCAACAATTAATCACAATGAATCACATCCAAAATTAAACTTTTTGTTTATATAATATATTTTCTAGTGCTGGGCAACGATTAATCACGATTAATCACATCCCAAATAAAAGTTTTTGTGTGTAATTTGTATATTTATTATGTATATATAAAGACACACGTATACATATATACGGCATAAATATGGAAATGGGCATATTATTTCTGTATGCGGTAGACCAATCACAACAGACTGGGCCATCTGACCAATAAGAGCAGAGTAGGCTCATAGAAGGGAAGGTTTTAGAGAGACTGAGTCTAAGAACTGCTTCAAACCAATCTTTTAAAAATCATTGGAAAATTAGGTTATATTAAATGCATATTTTCAGATAAGGAAAGTGTTGTTTGACCTTGCATGCATGTAAGCCTATTGTTGGAGAATCCCAAAACAATATTATGCACCTTAAAAATTGCATAATATGGGTGCTTTAAATAGTGCTGTCAAACGATTAATCGTATCCAAAATAGAAGTTTTTGGTTAAATGATATATGTGTTTACTGTGTATATTTATTATGTACATACGAATACACACACACACATACAGTATATATTTAGAAAATATTTACATGTATTTATATGTATATATTTAATTTATATATAAATATATTTAATATATAAACAAAAAAAAATCAAAAATAGATACATGCATGTCTGTATTTATTTATACATAATAAATATAAATAGCACACACACATATATGTAATATATGTAAATATATGTAAACAAAAACTTTTATTTTGGATGTGATTAATCGTGATTAATCGTTTGACAGCACTAATTTTAAACTTTTTTATTTTTATTTTTATTAAATAAATGTATTCCTGTGATAGCAAAGCTGTATTTCAGTAGCCATTATTACTGTCTTCAGTGTCAAATATCCTTCAGAAATTATTATAATTATAATTATTCTAATGAATATATATTTAACAGAGATGTCATATACATATTTAAAAACAATGATTATGATTAATATATATATATATATATATATATATATATATATATATATATATATATATATATATATATATATATATATATATATATCTATATATATATATATTAATCATTGTTTTTAAATGAGTCTTAAGATCTTCAGTAAAATCTTATACCTTGATGTCTTTGAGCCTCTGCTCCATGACAGGGTACTCAGTCACTGCTGTGGAGGGGATGGCTAGTTTGTTCTCACACTGCTGCAGCCAGGCCAGCAGCGCTGCCATCACATCCTTATAACGTGCTGGTGGAAGACTAGACTGGACTAATACAAGAGAAAAGAAAACAAAACATGTCTGAACACAATCTCCAGCCAGCAGTCCTGCAGTTTTCCACAGATCATGAATGTCCATCATTCACAAAATTCAACAAATGCCCCACTTCCTATATGTTTGTTTTTCACAAACAATTCATTATCAAATCATCTGATTATGTTTCAGCAACTATTCAAAGGTAAAGTACTGTCAAAGTCATTTTTAATCACATTTTAGCATTCTGCATAATTCTGAAGATTTTCTCACACAATCAGCATAGAAAATAGTTTAAGAATCTTTCTAAATTGTGTAGAAACTCATTAGACATGAACTATCTTTCAGCCAGAGAGTACTTAAAAATTAGAACATGAAAGTTTCAGACGCTTTTGTAGCATAATAGGATAGAGATCTCGTTGATTTGAAAGATATATGAAACTGCTGCCGGCTCAGAGGCTAACGTAACCAAACCAGACCACGCTGCAGTCTGAATCATACGTACAAGTGCTATCATAGTACAGTATGTGAGTGATCCACTTTTAAACTCCCTCAACGTTAACCCAAATAGCAAAGCACTAGACACCCCTCACCCAGAACAAGCTGTCTTTCCCTGGCCCTCAGGTCCTCCAGGACATGGTGGTAGTGCTCTTGGAAGGCAGAGATGTCAGCATCAAAGAGAACAGGCGTCTCTTCTTTCCGCTGCAGCTCCTGAAGTTGTTCATGCAGCTTGTCCACTTGTGGTTGTAGAGCAGAGAGGCGAGCGATCTCATCCTGTGAAAGGTAATAAAGTATTGGGCTTGTAACGTTTCAAGCTAAGTCACATAATGGCACAAATAATGGCAGGAAAATGGCCCCATCTTTTTGCTGTCAGCCCTCGTCACCTAAAGTGGGAACAATCATTAATATTTAGCACTTATAACTTGACTCATAACTTCAAAATGTCTATACTGATTCAAATACAAAGAATATTGTGTTGTTGCGAGGCAAATGTTTTTACAGACTTCACAAATTCAATAAAAACTTCATAAAATCTCATCTTTAGCTTTGAGTTTTCTCTTCACACTTCTTTCATCGCATCTTCTGTCCTTTAGTAAAGTGTATATTAGAGATTATTTATGATATGCTGCATATAAATTACAATTGCAATAAAATAGCTATAATAAAACTATATTTTTATTGATCCAATAAAAATAGTAACGCAGTAACTTAAATTACATTTTTGCTGTCTGCTACCATATGAGATTCTCTGTTTCCTTTTTCTTTCGAGATAGGTTGACGTGAAATATCAAAATTTGTATCAGTTTTTAAAATTTATATATATCATTTTTGTAATTGAGAGAAAGAGAGGAGATGTTATTGTATATCAACATTTTCAGAGAGAGAGAGAAAACAAACATATATATATCTTTTCTCTGCAAATGTTGATATACTATACACACACACACACAAACAGCAGGTAAAATAAGTATTGAACCCTTCACCATCTTTCTCAGTAAATATATTTCTAAAGATGCTGTTGGCATGAAATTTTCACCAGATGCTGGTAACAACCCAAGTAATCCATGCATGCAAATAAAACAATATGTGCTGGAACATGCTTACTGAAATTTGCTTTGGCCCATTCTTCCACACAAACAGTCTTCCTATCTTGAATGTTCCATGGATATCTTCTATGAACTCTAATCTTTAGTTCTTTCCATAGATTTTCTATTGGATTCAAGTCAGGTGATTGGCTGGGCCATTCTAGCAGCTTTACTTTCTTTCTATGAAACCAAATGAGAGTTTCCTTGACTGTGTTTGGGATCATTGTCTCATTTGAATTCTCCACCCTCATTTCATCTTCATCATCCTGGTAGACGGCAGCAGATTTTTATCAACAATGTCTTTGTACATTTTTCCATTTATCCTTCCTTCAATTATATTAATTTTTCCAGTGCTACACCATGATGTTTTGGGGTGATGTGCCATTTGACCTTCAAACATGGTGTGTATTATGGCATCCAAAGAGTTTAATTTTGGTCTCATCTGACCAGACTATATTCTCCAAGTATTTCACAGGCTTGTCTAAATGTTGAGCAGTAAACTTTAAATGAGCTTCAACATCCTTTTTCTTCAGCAATAGAGCCTTGCATGGTGAACGTGCATACAGGCCTTGGCGGTTGAATGCATTACTTCTTATTTTCTTAGAAAAAATTGTACCTGCTAATTCCAGGTCTTTCTGAAGCTCTCTACAAGTGATCTTTGGTTCTTGGACAACTCTTTAGACTCTTCACTCCTCTGTCAGAAATCTTGTGAGGAGCACCTGGTTGTGGCCGGTTTATGGTGAAATGATGTTCTTTCCACTTCCGGATTATGGCCCCAACAGTGCTCACTGGAACATTCAGAAGTATTGAAATCCTTCTGTAACCAATGCAATCAGGATGTTTTGCAACAATAAGACTGCAAAGGTCTTGAGAGAGCTCTTTGCTTTTACCCGTAATGAAATGTTTCTTGTGTGACACGCTGGTCATGAGACACCTTTTTATAGGCCATCAGTTGATACTGAACCAACTAATATTAATTGCCACTGACAAAGGGCAGGATTGCTTTCTAGTTACTGATAGATTTCAGCTAGTGTCATGGCTTTCCATGCCTTTTTGCTCCTCCCTTTCTTCATGTGTTAAATACTTTTTCCCTGTGTCATTTTACTTTATTACACATGACTTCACTTCTGAACTTATTTGTTTTTTGCTTTCTTTGTATGTATGAATTACTTGGATTGTTACAGACATCTGGTGAAAATTTCATGTCAACAACATCTTTAGAAATATATTTACTGAGAAAAATGGTGATGGGTTCCAATACTTGTTTTACCCGCTGTATATATATAACAAAGCATATAGTTTATATTGACTATTATATACTGTACTATGATTACTCTTTTGTCTGCAAATATTGATATACAATAATGATTTAATTGATAACTATTAATATAATTATATTCATTAATATGCTTATTTTGGGTATTTGGAGGGTTAGAGTCAGTCTTCATATACATGTATGTGATACACTAATTGAGTAAACCTGGGGCATAGTAAGATGAGGAATGGGTTAATCACATCAAATGATAAAATTATCACAGACACTCAAGGTCTTTAGGGAGACATGTCTCTTCTGAAAGACATATTACAGAAACAAGGATCTGGTAAAGAGACAGAAGCGAGAAAGACATTCATATAGGAAGCTGTCAGGTACAGATATACTCAAGGATAAAAGAGGCAAGAAAGACTTTAAACCTGCAGAGCTTTGATCACTCAAAACTTTTTTAATCACACAACTTGTCTCTGTGCCTGTTATATCATATTCATTAATCTAACAGGCCACGTCTACCCCACATAACATAGTCCACAGCCATCAAACAGTGGAAATGTGTTCCTTTTTCAATTAAATCACCCAATATAAGTACCATCATCAGAGCTAAATCACATAAAAATCTAACTGCAGTTAAAATTCACCAGCCAGGCCAGCCAGAGTCCTCGTCAAAGGGGTCATTTTAAGAGAAATTGATTTTCCTTGATCTTTTGACATGAAAGATAGAATTATTTTTGTGAACCTGTCAAAATGTAATGAAAAAAAGAAAAGAGGCAACTATATTGGACCCGTCAGCAAAACCCAGAACCAATAACTAAGCATTTTACCATCTCATGCACTTATTTTTAATAAAAACAAGACAAATTATTTTTTAAAAATACGCCTTTGAATAAACTCAGATTTTATTTTTTTCCAGAATAATTTATAAGAATTACTTGTTAAAATAGAAGAATGTAGTTAACAATTTTCAAATAAATAATTCACTCAAAAATGAAAATTTGCTGAAAGCTTACTCAACCTCAGGCCATCCAAGATGTAGATGAGTTTTATTTACAAGCAATTTACATCACTTGCTCACAAGTGGATCCTCTGCAGTGAATGGGTGCCGTCAGAATAAGCATTCAAACAGCTGATAAAAACATCACAATAATCCACACAACTCCAGTCCATCAATTAACATCTTGTGAAGTGAAAAACTGTGTTTGTAGGAAACAAATCGATCATTAGGTGTTTTTAACTTCAAACCGTTGCTTCCAGCTAAAAATACGAGTCCTTAATCCATAAAATTGCGTTCTCCAAAGAAGGTATTTTCTGAATCAGGAGAGAAATATGCACAGATCAAGCACCGTTTACAAGTAAAAACAGTTCTAAACAAATACAAAGAACAACAGGGGATTTACTTTTTCCAATGGAGAAAGTATTATAGTTGTTTTTTTTTTTTTTTTTTTTTTTTTTTTACAAAGACTGGTTTCCACTTCACAAGACATTAATTGTTAGAATGATGTGGATTAGATGTGTATCTTTTTTTTCTCAGATTTTCAAACTCTCATTCTGATGTCAAGTGAGCAAGTGATCTTATCTACATCTCATATGGTCTAAGGGTGAGTAGATTTTACATTACACATATACATTGTATATTCAATTATTTAATATATAAAATTTATTGCTATTTTCTGTGGTTGTAGTTGTTGTGCATAAAAAAAAAAAAAACCTTCAGGGACCTTGTTAAAAACATCAACTAATTTCTAATCTTGGGAACCTTTGGAAGAACATGCATATAGGGTTGTGGAGGAGATTCTAAAAGTTATAGCATGTTTTCAAAGTAAATCAAGCTCTTTTATCTCAAAAGATCAAGACATTTTTTTAAGGTTATTTGTCTTGTTGGGGATGATAAAATGTCCTGCATGAATGCATCATTTTCTCTTTTTTTTTTTTTTTTTTTTGCATGAGATCAGATGAACACATGCAGCGGGTAAAGGGCATTACCTGGCCAGACACAGGAAAAGACAGACTTTGCCCTGTATATGGACACAGAACAGACACACATTGAAACACAAATCCACAAAGGAACAAGACCCCATGCACGAGGACAGACACTGGTGGTTACCCTGCAACGCTCCAGCTGAATCCTCAGAGGCTCTGGCTCGCACGCTGGCGGCGATTGCACCTTCAGCCAGTTCTCAGCGGTTCCCACAGCCTGCTCCAATTGCTGGAAGAGATTGTAGAAGGCCAGGACTTTGGTCTGGTAGGCCAACCACGCCAGCCTTTCGGCCAGGAGAGAGCAGAAATCGACCCATCGAGCACGTAACTGCTGAGCCGCCTGCTGGATGTCCTCGGAATTCTGACCATCTTTAGAGAAAGATCCATTAGGACAAATGAGACTCATGCATATTGAAACAGCATTTGAGGCAATTAAGCTGGCAAAGGCTTTAGACTTTCAAAATAGCTGGGAAACGTCCCATCGATGTACATCTCTATCTATTATTAATAGAGCTGACATTATGCAGGATTTTATTACTTTAACTAGCAGCAAAATGCAGCTTATTGCTTTCCAAATAAGATGGGGGATATTTGTGTGAGACAACAAGGGCAAGTTTTGAATTATGCAAGACTGATTGAAAATCAAGGGGCATTTACAAAACATTTGAACTGAAATGAATGTGCATATGAAAATAATCACTTAGAATTCATGCATACCGCTAGTGAGCTGATCCACCAAAGCTTGGGCTGAACGAGTGGCTTCTTGTAACTTTCTGAACTTTTCTGTTTTTTCCCTGTCAATTGCCTCAAAAAATGTTGAAAGATGCACACAGTAAACACCAATGAAACACATTTTATAAAGCATTAACGTTTTCTAATAGTTGAGTTTACACTTTGCATAAATTAAATATAACAATTAAAAGATATTAATTAATATTAATATATTATTCAAGTTCAAAACTTTCTAAAAGTAATATAATACATTTTGCAGTCTAATATATGTTCACTACACATGAAATGAACGTTAATGTAGCCCTACCAGCACTTTCTCATAGAGGTCTGCCACACTGCCTTCCTTGCGGGAGACTGAGAACTCTGGATTTTGCAAAACAGCCTCTGACCGAGTCATAAAACTGTGAATTTCAGTGAAGTCCACATCAAATCTGCAGGGAAATTGATGAGAGAACAGCAAAACAAATTAGTTATTCTTGTTTGTTTGTTAGTCATTTAAATATTGCTGGGACTCGGGCATTGATTAGCATTTTCCCCTCACTGCAGGCTTTATGTTTCACCATCATTTCTAAACTCAAAAGTGCAGTTTAACTCATGCGGCCAAAAAAGCAAAAGAGCTTATTTAGACACACCCAAAAAAATTAAAAATTAAAAAAAAAAAAAAAAAAAATTCTCAGTATCTCTGACCTGTTTTATAACAAATATGTTGTACTGTATGTAATACAAAAAAAAAAAAAAAAAACCCAACAACAAAAAAAATCCCTTGAGAAATATAGAATAACAAACAAGATAAATTTCACTTCAAATATTAAGTTTTTGTGTCATGTGAAAAAGTGGTGATAATTTTTTGTCAAGAATTACATGTTTCATAATGGGTCCATTATATTACACAACGGCCATACTGAGTGACCAATAGATTACATTGTGCAAACCACGCTTTAGAAAAACTGTTTTATATTCATAAGCATATGTAGTAAGATCTGTTTGGAAGCAATTATTTACCCTTAAATCTAATCCTAGTTGCTATCCATTGGTTTTATCACCATCTACATACTAGCTAGTGTACTGATAAATTGGTTAATAAAAAAAAAGACAAGCCCTTCAGTATATGCCATAACAACTTTCTGTTTTATTTGGAAATACATCAACACAGGAAAAGAACTGTGCAAGCATTAGCATCACAAAATTTATTACCTTTTTATTTTCTAACAATTAGTTTTACAATCTATTTCAACACTCTTGAAATACAGTTTGTTATTCAAGATAAAACACATTAACTTGTGCCATTAATAATATAAAAAAAAAAAAACATAAATTGATGACATAAATTGGTCCTCCACATTAAGTGACCTGTGACAAAACCAAGGTGTATAAGCTCACCTTTTCCGCAGTTCTGAATCAGCGACAATCTGTCGCTTCTTCTGAGGTGGAGGGGTAGACATGCCCTCCTTAGTATGCTTCACCACCTTTTTCTGGTTCGTGGTCACCTTGGTGACAGTTGCCATGGTTGTATGCGTAAGCTCCGACTGGGATGTGGTGACAATAGTTGAAAACTAAGAGGGACAGAAGTTGTAAGACACATGTGTAAATGTACAGAAGTCTGATTCTCGAGTGCATATGAAAGAGAGTGAGATACAGTGAGAGCGCTTTATTTATTCTGAGTGATGGCACGGCAATGCAGGAAGCCATATCAAATTCTGAGAGAAATGGAAATAGATGGAACAGTATTGCGGAAAAGATGAGACGCAGTAAATGGAATGGCATTAGCATAACCACCTTGGTGCTGGTGAGATGAAGCGACTGTACCAATTTGTCCCAGCGCTGAGCAAACCTCTCCAGCTTTGCCTCTAGTTTCCCAGCGGCCTCTTTGCTCTTAATGTTAGTCAGCAGATCTTGAACGAGGGAGCAAAGCTTGTCCATGGTTTGCCTTTTCAACTCCAGGTCTGCTTTTAAAATCTGAGGAACAAAGTTAAGTTCTGAAATGTATTCTTAAAGGAATAGTCGGATCAAACATGAAATTCTGTCATCATTTACCCACCCTCACGTCATTCCGAACAAAACAGAAGAAGATATTTTGAAGAATGTTGGTAACCAAACAATTTACCCTTCGCAGGGAGTTTGACTGACAGGTGATCTGACCAATCATAACGCAGAATCTGCCATTTTTGCTGACAAGAGTATATTAACGTCAGTGGATTTGAACTTGAAAAATGGTGTGTACTGACATCTTTCTGCGGTTGAAACATGATACCTTATGTTGTTCATCCATGTTTATTTTGCACTACAACTAATAAAGAGGAAGAGATGATCGGTTCACGTGCCTCTTGAACTCGGACGCCACCACGATCTGTCACGACACATTAAAGAGCCACAAAATGGTATTTATAGTTTGAATTTCTTGAAAAATTTAAAAATATTAAAGCAAAAGTAACCTGCTCTGTCTTGTCTGACGGCGTGTTGTCAGTTTCCTCTTTGGTCCACAATGTATTTTTCACTTTGTGAGAACATAATGTGTGGTGTAAGAGCGCCATGGCTTGTCTGACACAGCAATAGTAACAAAGGGGCCTCCATTTCATTTTTTGTCTATACTATAGAAGTCTATAGAACCATCTTGCTACCAACATTTTTCAAAACACCTTGCACCACAGAAAAACGAAAGTCGTACAAGTTTGAAACGACATGAAGGGGAGCAAGTTGTGACAACATTTTTATTTTTGGTTAGACTATACCTTCAAAGTCAGCCAACCAATGAGAACTTTGAAAAACAGAACTACATAATATCTAATGCTGGCTTGGAATTGTGTTGCATCACTAAAAAGGCCTGATTTCAAACCCATTACAAAGGATTTCAACATAAAACGTCATTCGAAACCCATTTTACTCCTGTAACATGAAAATTTTACATGTCATGCAGCATATTCAACAAGGGAAAAAATTCAAAGTACTCGATTTTATCCACCAGGACTTGATTGTTAATCATGCAAAGTAGGGTTGGCTTTGATGCGCCAGTGAGTTTGGATTATGTGTGGCCACTTACGGCAAGCTTCCTTAGGTTGGTGGCCACTTCATTTGGGTCACTTGTGCCGCTGCTTTGGATAGTCTGCACTAACTCCTCCTTCTGAGTCAGCCAAGAATCAAACAGCAGCTATAAAACAAGCACAGCAGATTAAAGGAAGATTGTGAGATGTGTTCTGCACTGCTGCTTTTCCTGTTTCTTTTGAGCACTGGTGATGTTATCGCGCTGTCTCTCTTGAGAAAAGAGGTCTTCAAAACCTTTATGTTTCCCCAGACATGCTCTCATTATAGTCATTTAGCAGGCAGGATTCCAAAGGCATTTTGAGAGCCGCTAAATGCATTGTAAAAGCTTTTTCAGCACGGTCTGGAAGGATTCAGTACCTGCTCCTCAGAGAAATGCTGCCAGCACAGCAGGATCTTTTGAAGAAGGATCCAACGCTCTTCAGTCCATTTGCAGATCGCTGCCCATCGTTCCCCAAGGTTCTGTGTAAGTAAAGTGGGGGTTTTGTGGAAAACCGATTCAAGTAAACAAAACATTGTACACAGTTATTTGGTCCAAACAACCGGTCAGACCTTAGGGCTGTGGTTATGGTTACAAAGGTCACAGTAGCAGATTATGGTTGTCAGGCCATTGTTTCATTAAGTTTCATTCAGACACATTTTGGTTATTTACAGGATTGGCAACCGCATTCTATAACCACACTTGGTTGTCTGTTACATTATAAAGTGTGAAAGAGCCTCTCTGTGGTATAAAAGCTGATGTCACTTACTTGTGACCCTGGACCACAAAACCAGTCAAAAGTAACATGGGTATCTTTGTAGAATTAGCCAGCAATATATTGTATGGGCCAAAATGATTGATTTTACTTTTATGCTAAAAATCATGAGGATATTAAGTAAAGATAATGTTCCATGAAGATATTTTGTAAATTTTCTACTGTAAATATATCAAAATTTTATTTTTGATTAGTAATATGCATTGCTAAGTACTTCATTTGGACAACATTAAAGGCGATTTTCTCAATATTTAGATTCAGTTTACTTAACAGCAAAAAACAAAGATTTTAGACCGCTCACGCTATAATCTTTTGATTAGACTGACAGGGCAGCCGATTTGGTGGTTGCCTAGCAACATAAAAGATGCAGCACACTGCTCTTTTTTTTAAAAAGTCACCTAAAAAAAGGCAGTGCAGTGCACCTCGCGTTTTCAGAAAAAAACTAAAAAATTGCATTCGGTATGATCGGGGCCTAACACTGTTCTGCTTGGGCAAATCAATGACCACATTTACCTGCAGTTTTTCCTCCAAGGCTGCGGTGGCGCCATCACCACTGTTCTCATCTACTACCACCACCATATGAGTCAGAGAGTTCACTCGCACTTGCTCCAGCTCCAGATCTTCCTGTAAGAGCTGTAGGGACAATTATGTCTTTAGTTATTTGCTTTTTGTTTATCAATAAACCACAAAAAATTACAGTAAATACTTTTTGCTCTTCAATTTGTCGCTTTATGTCATCAAGTTCGGGTCCTAAAGGCTGTGCTCCCATTCTTTTAATTCGAGTTTCGGTTGTGTCCAGCCAATCAGAGAGCTGCTTCAGCTGCTGGTGCTGCAGGTCCATCAAAACCACATGAAGCCTATAAATGTTCCAAAACATCAGTTATATGAACGTTGTAAATAGCAAAGGTCTTTCTATAAAGAGTGATAGGTTTATATTCCTGGCTAAAGGCTTATTGTGCAAACGTGACCACCTGCTCTGTCTCTCCATACTGGCCACACGCAGATGTTCCCAGCGAGAGTTGAGCAGATTCATCTGTTCCCGCACCTCCCTCTCTTCATCATCAGTCAGCTGCCCTCCAGACAACAACACACTTC
Organism: Cyprinus carpio; assembly: GCF_018340385.1. Classification (NCBI taxonomy): domain Eukaryota; kingdom Metazoa; phylum Chordata; class Actinopteri; order Cypriniformes; family Cyprinidae; genus Cyprinus; species Cyprinus carpio. The sequence continues at coordinate 18,222,642 of NC_056597.1, read as the reverse complement.
CTGCTTTGAGAACCCGGCCCACGCTGCCCTGATGAGATGTTAACTCCACCATGTAGCCCTGGACAGACATAAACAGACATATATATGATAAACATCAGTAAGATTTTTTAAATTTTTTTTTTTTTTTTTTGAAAGAAAACAATTGATCCAACAATTAAAAAAAATGATCCAAAGTGACAGTAAAGTCTTTTACATTATTACAATAAACTTTCATTTTAAAAAAAAAATGCTCTTCTTTTAAACTTTCTATTCATCAAAGAAAATTGCATAACTGTTTCTACAAAAATATTAATCATCACTATTTTTAACATTGATAATAAGAAATGTTTCTTGAGCACGAAATCAGCATTTTAGAATGACTTTTGAAGGATAATGTGACACTGAAGAGTAGAGTAATGATGCTAAAAAATAAATAAAAATGTAGCTTTGCCATCACAGGAATAAATTACATTTTAAAGTATATTGAATTAGAAATATTAAAAATCATTATAATATTTAAGAGCACTTATATACTCCTTTCAAAGACTTTAAAAATTTTGATGACCCTAAACTTTGGAACAGTAGTTTACAATTTTAAATATATATTTAAAAATGTATTAAACACATGTACACTGTAAATGGCAGATCTATCAACAAACAAAAATGTGCAAATAAATAGTATGCTTATAATATAATACAATATAATAAATAGCTTAAGAACTCTTAACGTCTCGGTTTCTTTGCACTGTCATCTAAAAAAATCTCTTTGTACATCTGTTTTCATCCTTAACACTTCCTTCAATTAGTTTTTTTTTTAATCATTATATCATGCCATTCTCTTAGTCATTTAATATCCCCAGATAACTTTTCAATTCACACCCTCACAAGGCACAGTTTGGTCCTTTGACTCCCAGACCAACCATTCTAAAAGATGCTGGAATATGAAACTGAGGGGAAACACTTATAATTACCATCTGTCACGAATGGAGAAATCGGATTTATTCAGAGACTGTAAACACAGGGGGCATATGAAGATCTGGATTAATAACAGCAGCCCATAACTTCTTGAACAATACATCTTAGTTCCAAAACTTTCAGACAGCATCCTTCACCCGTTGGGTTCAAAGTTATTTTGAAGAAATTAGTCACCTGTCCAAATTTAGAGCCATTCCTATACGTCTCACACAAGTGTAAAACATCAGTCATATATTGACCAGATGTCAGATACTGAATAAACATATATAGATGTGTCAACTGAAGAGCATTTCTGGGACAATACAGACTTAAATTTAATTTTATACACAAAATCTATATGTATTGGAAGTTACGAGTTAAGAGTCATTTTTAGGGCCACTCTAAAATGTGCAGTTTTATCACACAGCACAATGCCACAGATGTCGCAAGTTTTGAGGGAGCGTGCAGTTGGCATGCTGACTGCAGGAATGCCCACCAGAGCTGTTGCCCATGAATTGAATGTTCATTTCTCTACCATAAGCTGTTTCTAAAGGCGTTTCAGAGTATTTGGCAGTACATCCAACCGGCCTCTCAACCGCAGACCACGTGTAACCACACCAGCCCAGGACCTCCTCATCCAGCATCTTCACCTCCAAGATAGTCTAAGACCAGCCACCCGGACACCTGCTGCAACAACCGATTTGCATAACCAAAGAATTTCTGCACAAACTGTCAGAAATCGTCTCAGGGAAGCTCATCTGTATGCTCGTCGTCCTCATCAGGGTCTCGACCTGACTGCAGTTCGTTGTCGTAACCAACTTGTGTGGGCAAATGCTCACATTCGATGGTTTCTGGCACTTTGGAGAGGTGTTCTCTTCACAGATGAATCCTGGTTTTCACTGTACAGGGCAGATGGCAGACAGCATGTACGGCATCGTCTGAGTGAGCAGTTTGCTGATGTCAACGTTGTGGATTGAGAGGCCCTTGGTGGCGGTGGGATTATGGAATGGGCAGGCATATGTTATGAACAATGAACACAGGTGCATTTTATTGATGGCATTTTGAATGCACAGAGATACCGTGACGAGATCCTGAGGCCCATTGTTGTGCCATTCATCCACGACCATCACATCATGTTGCAGCATGATAATGCACGGCCCCATGTTGCAAGGATCTGTACACAATTCCTGGTAGCTGAAAACATCCCAGTTCTTGCATGGCCAGCATACTCACCAGACATGTCACCCATTGAGCATGTTTGGGATGCTCTGGATCGGCGTATACGACAGCGTGCTCCAGTTCCTGCCAATATCCAGCAACCTCGCACAGCCATTGAAGAGGAGTGGACCAACATTCCACAGGCCACAGTCAACAACCTGATCAACTCTATGCGAAGGAGATGTGTTGCACTGTGTGAGGCAAATAGTGTCACACCAGATACTGACTGGTTTTCGGACCACCTCCCCCCACCTGGACCCCCCAATACAGTAAAACTGCACATTTTAGAGTGACCTTTTATTGTGGCCAGCCTAAGGCACACCTGTGCAATAATCATGCTGTCTAATCAGTATCTTGATATGCCACACCTGTGAGGTGGATGGATTATCTCGGCATAGAAGTGCTCACTAACACAGATTTAAACAGATTTGTGAACAATATTTGAGATAAATAGGCCTTTTGTGTACATAGAAAAAGTCTTTTAGACAAAACTAATGTGTAACTGTTGCTTAGAATAGTCTTAACTTTTTATTTAATAAACAAATTGCTCAACAAAAGCTGTAAAAGGACAGCCTGGACTTATATTTTTTGTATGGCCTTCAACTTTGGGCAAAGGTCGTATCATAAGACTCTGAGCTTATGTAGGAATCCGAAACTGCCATATGGCAGCTAAAGCTCATGAAATCACAACAAATACAGCTAGCTTTCATAGCAATTCCTAGATCACCTCTAAAGGGAATCTCTATAGTCTGCAAATGCTTAAAAGACACAGGAAATGACAACACTGTCTTTGAGCATTCAATTTTGTGTACTCTGTGTACTAGTCCTTCTGAAGAGATCCTACTTATAAGCTCTGACATCATAATTGAGACATGATGTGGATTCATGTGATTTTTGGTGCGACTTCAGAAAAAATTTCATGTTTCTTTCTCTCTTTCACACCAACCGATAAAGACAGGAAACTTGTTTAATGCAGGAACAAAACTACTTTATTACTTGTGCTTATTATTTATCAATTCAGTAGAAGCACTGCATTATTATGTATATTATTACGAAATGCTAAACACTAAACAAACTAAACTGTACAGTAAACATATAGCTAGTTTAGCCATAGCTTCCTCCTCACACATGATTCACACTTGGAAATTTGGAAGCGTAGTTTAGATGGTCCAAAGAGTTTTCACAATTGTGTAAAATTGTGTTAACTGTTCATGTGCCCATATCTTTAAAAAGGATCTTTCCAATGTCTGAAGGCAGAATTAATGAAATTAAAGCTTGAATTTAACAAAATAAGCAACAGATCAGAGTAAAACGAATTACTGAAAAAGTAATAAATGTAGTGTTCTTGGTTCTATCCACTGGTTGTTGATTCAATTAACCCTCTGAAGTCGATTAACGCCTATACACGTTTTGAGGCATTTTCTCCTGATAACCCCGAAAAGAACTTCAATTACACTTCCAGTTTTGATCGTACAAATAAGAGCAATACATCAATCGAATCTGTAAAGGGTCTACTTTTTTTAGTATACAGACATAATAACAACAAAACTTTGTGCACTTATAAAATAAAGATAACAAACAAGGAGTGCTGTCTGCAGCCTTGGTCTGCGCTGATCTTCATTTACGCGTCATTAAAATGAACTGTAACTCAGTGAATACTCAACGAAGAGACATGAGAGAGATATCTATAGAAAGCCTGACATGTCTACTTTTAAACTAAACATATACACAAACATATACTAAACACATAAAATATTCTGTAATAAAGTAATCCATATGAAAACAACGCGATGTCCATTTTTCACGTCTCCCTTCATTATCTTCTAATGCGACCACGCCCACGCGCCGAGCGCGCTATTCAGATTCTAATGTTTCACTGAAGCGCGCGGCTTGAATACGCCCACACAACAGAAGACAATGCAGCGAGATTGTTCTACAAGTTTTTTTTATTTTACTGTTTGCTTCGCGATGAGAGGAATAAGACATAATTCACCCCAAAAAGATGTGATGTGGGTTGAGGATTTGAGATTTGGATTTCCTCAGAAAAAAAGAATGAAGCACTTTATTCAGCAGAGATCATAAACATGAGTAAGTCTCTTTTTATTTATTTATATACTTGTACTAGTTTTCACATAACATGTAAACATTTTACTAGTAAGACTTTTTCCAAACTATAATTCCTGACTAAATGTATAAACAAGTGAAATATTATGAAGTTTCAATAACAATATACACTACTTTACCATTCAAAAGCTTGTACCATTCAATGCTGTTCTTTCAATTTATCCCCCCTAAAAAACTATTTTTTGTCCATAAAACCAACATTAATAATAATAATAATAATAATAATAATAATAATAATAATAATAATAATAATAATAATGATAACAATAAATGTTTTTTTGTTTTTTTGCAGAAAATAAGATTGTTAAAAGGATTTCTGAAGGATTGTGTGACTGGAGTAATGATGCAAAAAATTCAGCTTTGAAAGTCAGCTTTGATTGTTCCTAATAAACTGTTCAACTGCACTCACAAGTGAATATTAAATTATGTTGTGGGATAATTAAATATATTCTAAATAAACTACAAACATAAAATTATAAACATTTATTTTGTCCTTACATTCTTTCTTGTAACTCTTCCCTCTCAGTCACACAGCTGACTGAATGGCTCATCATTATGCAGCTCATTATGCAGGCCTTTGTCTTCTCAGGTGTGAATTCATGATAGTTGACGCCTACTCGCATATGACTTTTACCAACAAAAACTGTCTTAGAAAATTTAAATCAATATATTGTTTTCTGTGAGTGAGTAAACAAGATGATTTTCACATCATTTAGAAAGAAAAATTCTAGGCTACAAGCTCCAGTTCTCAAAAGTCCCGGGAGGCAATGTTCTGTATGTGTTTTATTGCCTTATTCAAGTGATTTAACATTTTTAGTTTTTAACTAACCACGCATAACATTTTTTTTTTTTTCTCAAAAACACAATCATGTACATACATGCTGCTCACATATTATTATAGCCCAGTTTGTGCTGATTACAGTGAGATTAGACTTTAGCCATTTAGATATTTATAAGAAACTGAAAAAAGCACAAATGTCAGGGCATGACAAAACTTCTCCAGGCCCCAAAAATATCCTTAGACTCCAGAGGGTTAAACTTGAAGTTGATTTTAAGAAAGGGGAGGGGTTTTAGCAGTCTAAATGATTGGAGGAGTCAGACATATGTCACCAGAAAGAAGTTGTTTTACGGGAAGATCAAAAAATGACATCATAATTAAGAGCAAAAAATAAAAAATAAAAAAATAATGTAAACAATCTTGAGTGAATCGTTTACAATAAGATCAATAATTAATCTGAAAACAGTGAACTTTCATTTCATGCCAACTTTTCAGCCAAAATCCAGTTACATATTCTAATAAGTATATAAATCAAACTTTAATCATTGTTCTAGTGGTACATTAAAAAATGGAAATTAATGGAAATTTTAAACAATACATCACCAACTGAGAAAAATATGACCTGAGGCCAGCAGAATCATCAACACGCTCATCTACTTTCACCTCAAAACTTTAAAACACAAACTAGCAAATTACCTCATGGGTGTGAAACTGCTCTTTGACTTCTTCGACAACAGAGGAGATGGGTGGCTGTGCTTGCAAGCCGTCCTCCGCGGAGAGCAGCCAGGTCAGGACCTCCTCCAGGGCACTCTGGTAGCTTTCCAGCTCATTTAGCCCCTGTGGCAGGGGACTGGGGGACGGTCGCAGTTCATCGGTCTTGTCTGGAGACTGCAGGCAGAGAGACAAAAGACAAATGGGTTAGATGATGTATGGATTTAAAAATAATAAAAACATAGAGTTTTTTGTTATTAAATCAAGACTTGCCTAAAGAGCATAAGAGCAATAAGGCGGTAGAAGTGGTTGGCTAATCATGGGTACACACACACGCGTGTAGCTAAAGCCCATAGAGTTCTGGCTGTTTCATCCTCAAAAGCTGGGAGATCTTTAAAGTTAGCCTTCTAATTTTCTTTCCCTGCTTTGGGAAATACCCTCTGTCCTCCTATGTGCATGAGTGAAATGCACTGGTTTACTGATAATATCAGGGTGTTTTCAGATTGAATTTGAAGATTGTGAGGGGCCTCATGGTGTTGAGTTATGATTTAGCACAAGGTTTATTAGTGGTGCTTATGGTATTGCTCATATTTCTACAAATTCCTAACAATAAGTATTCAAATTCGGCATATAACTTGTCATACTATTTGCGCCGTGGACAATAAAAACTCAAATCACACAGCTTGTCGAGAAGAGCTTTTTCTAAGCAACCTTCAGCCTACAATTTTAATCCGACCGACCAGGCAAAAAAATCCCATAGACTGACAGTAACGAAGAGACTTGAGTCATATCTTGGGGACCAAAATATCTTTAGGGTGACTAACCAACCTGAAACTACCCACAACAATATGTTAAAAAACACTCAGAATACTTTCGCAACCACATAGCAAAGTTTTGGCAGCCATCCACAACACCCTAGAGTTTTATACCAGTGTTATTTTAGTATTATTTATATACTATTTATTAATATTTTGAATGTCCTTTTAGTGTCATATTTTTAGTTCACACACACACACACACACACACACACACACACACACACACACACACACACACACACACACACACACACACACATATATATACAGTATATGGTTTTTTATTCAGTTTTTAGAATTTTAGTCCTTCAAATTAAACAGATTTATTTCAGTTACGGATTTTTTTTTTTTTTTACAGTTTAGTTTTTATCTTCATGTTTTTATTTTTTTCAGCTTTATTTCTATCTCCAAATGTAAATTCAGTCAAGACCACTTTCGTCAAATGTATATTTATTATAATAATGTTGCATACAATTAGTGTGGGCTGTATGGTTCTGCTCTGGGCAAATTCCATGCACCTGTCCATGCAGCCATGCCTGAACAGAGTGGGGAGAGCAGCAAGTCGAACCCCCCCGGGTAACAGAACAGATCCAGTAATCATGCATAAATATTACAGTTCACAGTTTAACATGAATTTGTTGTAAACTGGGCAAAATACAGTGTAATTTTTTATTGAAGCTGAAAAAATAAAATAAAATCACAAACAGATATCAGATTATATTACAGGTTCAAGATGATTTGGGGATAGAGGGGGAGTTAGATGTGGTGTGCAACCAGGCTGAATAGGGATTTAAATAGACTGCTGTGATAGGTGTCAAAACTGGATTGGTACATGTCAGAAACAGCTGACTGTCAGCTGATGTAAGTTTGACTGATGTGGCCTGCCTGAACTAAAGCGATGCTCAATTTTTTATGGTTTTAGTTTAAGTTACAAATAACAACACTGTTTTCAGGAGCACCACTCACATTTTCTTCAAACAGAGTTGCCTTATATAGTATCTCAGGAACACACAATGTCATATTCAATCAATGTTTGTATTTTTAAATACTACACAATAAAGTAGATTATTACATTTTCCAAAGAAAATGTGAGTGGTGCTCACAATGCTAGTTTTTTGTGTGTTGTGCTGTGCAGTTGATAGGGTGTTCTGGATGGTTTCATACTTAAAGTCAAAAAAGCCCACACCCAAGTCTCTGAAACATCCCTCAGGTCCCTTCCTCATTGCAAATCTATGGCATTTTTTTTGTTGTCAGTTTTGTTGGCTGCCAGGCCACTACAATACATTTGGAACAAGCTTTTTTAAAGTGTAACAACACTGATATCAGTCTGAGGTCGTTGTACACTAAAAACAAACTACAATGCCTGGCAATGATATGGAAAACCAGCAGTCAACAATGACCAACCTGTGAGGTGAGGAACTTCCTCTGCTGTTCAGGCGTCTTGACGTAGGCAGCTTGAGTGAAGGCATAGCTTTTGAATCGAGGCTTATAAGAGGGAGATGGGCTGCGGACACGACTCTGGGCCACACTGACTGTAATCTAAGAGAGGTACAGAAGACAAGAAAGACTGAAATAAGCGAACAAAAAATGGATGGAAATATTGAAGAGAGTTGAGTGATGGAGCAACGAGCTGGATATGGCAGTGAGAAGGACGATGAGGACGTTGGAATGCAGAGAGGCAAAATTAGATCACAAATTACAAAACATAATTCAATGTCGGCTGGCAAAGTGTGTTGACGAGATAGAGGTACATTCGACATCCTGAGAACGTCTGAAAACATTTTGAAACCAGAGAAGTCTCAGGCTTTCATATTAGACGTATGTGGCGCCAGAGATAATGGGTCCATGCATTACGATTACTGCACACTGTTCAAAACTGTGCGTGTCTATGAGTGTGTGTTCCTCTGACCTGCTGGGAGTAACGCTGTTGGGTTTGAAAGAGGAAGTGCTCCTCCTTGGTTACTGTAGCTCGAGGGAGGGTCTCCACTTCTTGGATGGCCTCCATGCTCACGCCATGGGGCAGCACTTGGAACAGGGAGGTGACGTACATAATGATGGATTTCTTATCTGGATGAGCTGTAGCAACATCTGTGATGGCGAAAAGATATGCCCATGAGTTCAGCAATGACTTAATTGACTTAATTAATCTAACTCCTAGAGGAGACATATGTGAGATTATTAGAGTCTTAGATGAATGTGAGAAACAGAAGATCCCTGCAAACTTTCCTTTGTATTTAAAAGAATGTTGTATGCGTACTACTAATTTTAGGATTGATAAAATTTTTTTTAAAATGTTTTGAAATAAATCTCTTATGCTTACCAAGGTTGCATTTATTTGATCACAAATACAGTAAAAACAGCAATATTGTGAAATATTCTTACAATTAAAATAACTGCTTTCTATTTTAAAATATTTTAAAATGTAATTTATTCTTGTGATGGCAAAGCTGAATTTTCAGCATCATTACACCAGTCTTCAGCGTCACATGATCCTTCAGAAATCATTCTAATATGCTAATACACATTTCTTTGCCTAAACCGCATTGTTCATATAACTGTTATTTAAATTATATATCCATACATGTTCTTTATGGACTTATCCATAGGAAAGAAATATCATGCATATACTGTATATTAGATCGCTTTCTTTTGGATCTGTCCATAGAGAACCAGTCATAAGTGGTACAAGCTCATCTATGAGTTAAACCCCCATGGCATAAATTATGTGATGAAATTCTGTTTTAGATGTTGATGTAACAAGACGTTTCCTCCCATCCAAAAAACTAAACTAAAAAAGCCCTGTCTGTATTAGTCAGAAAAACTTCAAAGCCTAATGTGGGCGAGAAGAAGAAAGGAGGAGGTCATACCCTCAGGGTCCAACAGTCGTTCGATGCCTAAACTCTTCTCCGCAACGTTGAAGGCGTGATCCAGTCTCTCAGTGGCATTATCCTGTTGCTCCACCACACTCCAGTTAAACAGTTCCGGCCTGGCAAAAAAGACAAAGCAGATGATTCCATTAATATAGGATAGTTAATAACTTACATTATTTATCTGTGCACATGCTTGAAATAGCTAAAAGCAGATCGAAACAGCTGGTTCATTACCCAAATGAACTACACAGAAAAATAGAAAAACAATAAGCCATAATCAGCTTCAAAAATTGCTTTAGGCCAAGCCAGTATTCAACCATGCAGTTTATGACCAATGAATATAAGACATTCATTTTCAATCTCATTAGTCGTGAAACCAACGATTTCGGTGATTTTCAAAAAAGCACCCAAAAATAACAACCCCACACACCTGTGGCTGTGAATGAGAGCATTGAAGGCAAAACCATCGGCCCAGCTGCTGGAGAAGTTGACCACATTGAGGTCTTTGTAGTTTTTAGTAGACTGCCTGACCCAACTTAACAGAATCTTTTCACTGTTTGTCTGCTGTAGGTCTGCCATGACATCTTTCATCACATCCTTAACCTGTACGGCAAAGGACAGGATATATACACATTTATCAGAACAGTGGCCTCATAAAGAAGCTAATATTTACAGACAGATTTTATGATTACAATTTTATTAACAGGATAAGCACAACAAAAATGTGTGATAACACTCAGTACATGGTACATATGCTATATGTACAAGGGTAATATCCTGGCTGCATGTGAACCAAGGTAATACCATGGGATTCTTTGAAATGCCTAGGAGTAAATACCAGGTACAAGAATGTGGTAATATATTTGGGTTCTGTATGAGTTTTGAAAGAAGCCCCTTTATTTGATACAAAAATACAATAAAATCATTATTAGTAGAAATATTATTACAATATAAACCCTAACTGTTTTCTATTTGAAATATATTTTAAAATGTAGTTTATTCCTGTAATGGCAAAGCTATTACTCCAGTCTTCAGTGTCACGTGATCCTTCAGAAATCACTATAATATGCTGATTTGGTGCTCAACAAACATTTCTGCTCATTAACAATTTTTAAAACAGTTTTTCAGGGTAATATTAGATAAATAGAATGTTCAAAAGAACAGCATTTATATAAAATAGAAATATTTCCAATATTATAAATGTCTTTACATTCACTTTTGATCAATGTAATGCACCTTTGCTGAATAAAAATATACATTTATTTTAAATAAAACTCTTAATGACCCCAACATTTTTAACAGTGTATAAAGATTTCCATTATGTAGCATTTTAATAACACCATGGCAAACTTAAAAATACCTAGGAGTATGATGTAAATTCCATGGCAAATTAATATGATAGTTGCACTTTTTGAATGAATCTCAATGCAGAAACTACTGACTGAGTCTTAAATGCCCTTATTCCTTTAACCACCACCAACACAAGCTAAAAGAAGATGACATCAGTAGCCCTGAACATAAACCACAGTAGGGCCACCTTATCAGATGAGCAGGAAAAAAACAGAGGAAACGAGTTCCTGTACAGATAAGCACATGACAGTCCACTACAAATGTGCTACATATAAAACCTCTGATAGAATAACATAATGGATGATAAAGGTCCTTTAGTGCTCTACTGTCCTTGAAGGCAAACCAGAAAGATTGTGGGTCTGATTTCACTCTATTGAACCCTCATACCTGCCAGTGGAGAATGATGCTCCAAATCAGCCCCAGGGTCAGTTTATGATTTCCATCTACAATGTCAGCTCCTCCAATGTTCACCAGCTCAACCTAGAAATGGAGTGGATGGGAACGTAAGATCCTTCATTGTACATTATATGACCAGGGATATGTATTAAGACAGTAAACAAGGTCAGTTTTGATTATATGTTGACTTTAAACAAGACAAAGATTAGATACTTCAGCCACATCAGTTTGAGATATCAGCAGTTTGATATTTGCAGGAAAATGACTTCAACCAGACTGTATAATTTGCGACCTTACTTGGCTTTTATTTGGTTCTTCAAACACATATTCAAGCTGTCTGGTTGTTTCACTACTTTTTATCAAGCATAAAATGCTTTTATGTCTGTGAAATGGATAAGTACCATTACCTTATCAAACTGGAAATTTTGCTTCTGCATAGTTTTGTCTTGCATTTATTAAAAAAGCTCAACCGAAACATTGAAATTCCAAAAGCTGTGAACGGTAAAACAGCCAGTTGAAACAATTAGCTCACATTGTTCTTCTGAAGGATCTGCAGGGCCCTGTTAACATTGTTGAGGGAGTGCACTCGAGTGAAACCACGTTCTTTAACCTGCAAATGGGGAATACACTGTATCAGAACTGAACTCTGAGAATCCATTGCAAATGAATTCAACCATTTATGCACTCAGCCTTGTCCAAACACTTAGAAACCAGGAGTATCTTTTCCTTAATAAAAATAGAACAATGAAAGGCATCTCATAATATCACCTCTCAGAGCCAATTAAAGGGATAGTTCACCCCAAAATATAAATTCTGTCACCCTAATGAAAGGGTGGCTGTTATGACCAAAAACAGCAATTACTATGGTAACAGTATACATAACACATACATGCACATAAATTGGCTGTTAATTTAACCACAAAATGAATATTACAGGAGTGCAAATGTTACATTTTCATTCAGTAATAAAATAAAATACATTTTGGTTTGTGAAATAGACCAAAGTGAAATATATACAACATTTTGGGGTTAAATTAACAGCCAATTTATGTACATGTGCTTGTGCATACATTTTGGTCTGTTTCTTTTTCAAAACTATCGTTTGACTTCAGAAGATTTGAAATATATTGCATGAGATGTCTTTACCAATTTTTGATATTTGTCTAATGTTTTTTTTATCCATTATGAAATCCCTATTCAGCATTCATTGTAACTGTATTGAAAACTGTATTCAAATTTTACTTTTGTACTCATGAGTAAATGATGATGAAAAGTGTCATTTTGGGGTGAACTATTCCTTTAATTGCTTATTTTGTAATATGCATATTTCTTTTTTTTTTTTTTTAAGTTATTTTATGGGCTTTTTACGCCTTTTATTGTGATAGGACAGTAGAGAGACGACAGGAAAGTACAGGGAGGAGAGAGGGGAGTGGGATCTGCAAAGGACCTCGAGACGAGAATCGAACTCGGGTCGCCGTGAACGCAGTTGCGCTATATTTTGACACACTAACCACGAGGCTATTGGCATCAACATAATATGCATATTTCAAATTTAAAGCTGGACCTACTATTTCATGGCCAACCAGACCCTCCAGGAGTTCAAGAAGACGTCTGCCATCACACAGGTCAGTGAAGAGGTCATCGATAGGGGGTCTTCCTGTCTGGAGAATAAACAGAACTTAACTTAAAAGTGGAGTATTTGAGGGTGTATATTATCAAAAATAAATATGAATGACAAGATGAGACCTTTAGTTTTGGAACTTCTTTGAAATGAAAAAAAAAAAAAGAATAAAAATACATTCTAAGTTTTCTTTCCCCAAAGCTCTGCCTTTGAAGCAACCACTTCTCTTTCAGTTTGAAGGACAGAGAACTGATGTCCTTCCTCTGTTAACACACTGTAAAAGGACGCTAACAGAGTTACAAAGAGAACGCAGAAACCTCTGTTTTGAAGCACCTAGAACACCTAGAAGCGCAAAACGTCAAAAAATCTAAAGCAAACATTCAAACATTCACACTCACATCCTGACATAGATAAAGGTTAGTGACAAGAATTTGCGCGAGTGTCAATCTTAACTTTTAACCTCAAGATCAAGACTATGTGTAAGTGTGAATCTTAACTTTTAACCTTGATATCAAGCCTGTCTACCTTACATCTCCTCATCCGCCCACCATGTAGTAGGTGGATGAATAGCGACATTTCAGTTTGTATACCTATAACATGCAATTCCAGGATGTAACTGAAAATCGCAGTTTAAAGATTGTCTTAATTGGTTAATCAAAACAAATTTTGCATGATTAAACATTTTTTATATGACATTAAAAGAATAGTTCAACCAAAAATTACAATTCTGTCATCATGTTTGGTTACCAACTTTCAGTGTTACCTTAAAACACAATTAAAAAAATACCTTAGCAAACTGTGAGTTTATCCATTTCGTGAAGGTTTTCTTTTGAACATCTTCTCTTTCATCTGAAAATGAGAGAGAACACTGTCAATACTAACCAGTTAAGGTTAAACTATTAAAATTTCATTTAAAAAAAAGAAAGCTAATATCAAACAAATCGTAGTCATTAAGAAATGTAAAGCTTTACAGCTACATAACATCATCAAAGAAACTATAAGTGATTAAAGTAGCTACTGGCAAATAAGAATAAAGTCCACCGTGATCAATGGGACGCATTCACTCTGTTGTGGCATTTGATATAAGGAAGGTTAAATACAAAGAGACTATGAGCAAAAAGCCCCTGAAAGACCTGAGAATGGTTTGAGGGTATATACAGATCAATGGTCAGCTGGCATTCAAAAGAAGATTACTTCTGAGAGACCGAGGGTTTAGATCAGGCAAGCTTTACAAACACAATGACTGAGTGGGGTGAAAAATTGATCAGGAAAGCCAAAGAACCTGCTTAGAAATTTCTCTATTATTCCTATTCATTTCTAAGACACAGGATACTAAATTGCAAACAAGCAATTGTAAGTTGTTTGTTTGTAAAAGTCCTCTTTTTGGTTGCCTCACTCAAAGCCGCCCACAAATAAAGACAACTGTTGATAAAATGCCAGAAAGCCAATCTTGTATTCGTAAAGAGAATGAAAGAATTGTCGGGTGTTGGGAACATTAAAAATCAATCAGTACAAAGAATATTTAGCTTTCATATCACATTAAAAGCTTGTGTTGTTCCCCGCTCTAATATTCTCCAATTACTTTGATTCGGATCTCTGTGAGTTTGAGATTGATTACAAAAGTTTAATTCTTATCTAGTGGCCCTGATGATATTAAAGCGAGAGTTCATGCCTATAATGAAAACTCTGTCATCTCTTCTCATCTTGGCATGGAGCACAAAAGGAGTTATCTAGCAAAGGTGGTCCTTGCTCTCCACCCACTTTCACTGGAAAAGAACAGCTTGGACGCTCTGCAAAATATCTCATTTTGTGCTCCTCGCAAGAAAACAAGTCATGCTGATTTGGCAGCAGTGTCATGTTTGGGCAACTATCTCTTTAATACCTTTCAGAACAGCCATGGAATCGTTAAGAAAGAGTAAGTATTGTTTTGATATTTCCTTGTACACAAAAAGCACTGGGTGGTGAATCACAAGCTTTCCAGAGTCAGCGTGGATGACAGCTTTTTCATGCATAATTGATTTTAAGCTTCCAGTTGTTTTTGCCACCATCGCAATAATCATCATGAAATGGGTAGTTTCAGTTCATTGTTCCCATTGGTCAGCCTACACTTCAGCTGACTGCATAATCACAGTAGCATGGCTCAGATTTGTTTCACGCCTGAATGCACCATGCCATGCTTATAATCGCAATAACACACGCTCTCACACGGTTTTGCTGTAATAATATGACAGAAGAGTAAACAGCTCTGAAAAAGATTAAATCAGTTCCAAAGATCTAAAAATATATTGTTAAATAGACTATAAATATAATAAAAGAAAACAAATAATGTGTATTAACAATACGTTTTCACATACCTTTTCTTTCTACAAATTGTATTATTATTTTTAATCATATTATTATTTTATAATTTTTTTTCCTGTCACAGGATAAAAAAGGTAATTGTGACTTTGTATTTGACAAATAAATTTTTTTCCTATACCATTCTGTGAATTTTTCTCAGAATTGTGAGAATATAAACTAGAAATTGAGAAAAAAAATACAGAAATGCAAGATTTAAACCCGCAATCGTGAGAAAAAAAAACAAAAACAAAAAAACAAGGTAAATCAGATTTTTTTCCCCTCAAATCCGGCTTGTTTTTTCCCCCCAATTCTGACTTATTTTCTCAGAATTCTGAGTTTACATCTTGCAATCCTATTTTTATTGTTTCCACCACAAAATAAAAATAATAAAGGTAATTTCCTTTTATCTGACTTTTTTTTTCTTCTCACAATTGCCAGATTTTATCTTTCAATTTTGACTTTCCTTCTCAGAATTACACCTTTACAATTCTCAGAATTACTAGAAAGAAGTCCAAATTGGTAGATAAAAAGGTCAATAGTTTCTGCTATCCCATGCAGATCACATTTTTGGTTCCTGAAAGCCATTCCATTTCCATTTATCATGTCCGAGGCTCATTTGAGCTCTTTACTGTAGAGAATGGTGACTTGTAAAGGCATCTCAACACCGCAAAAAGCACCAATTATGAACTATTCTTATCGTGGATCAATAATTTCTGGAACAAATCAGATATCTCTTAATGTTCCATAATGCCAAAAGTCATTCCTTTACTTGATTACCACAATCCGCTTCAATTAGGCTGTCAACCCCCTTGACAAACTGTGCAGAATACAGCAGCTCCGCACAAAGGAAAAGCTGATTACTCTAAGTCTTTTGCTGCAAAGGAAACCTTCACATTATCTTACAGTATTATTGATATTGATCTACAAAGCTCTAAATTAGCTGCTTTTAAAAGCTCAGGATTTGACAGGGAAATTATATTTCTGCCTTCTTCAGGTTTGAAAACACAACAGGGTAGACGACATCCCGCAGTGTCCCTTCACAAACTGAATATCGAATGCCTAAACTTTAAGACATAATTCATTACCACATTAATATGCTGTAATTCTAGATGGTTGGATGGCTCATTTGCTATTAAACAAAAACTAATCTGCACCATAAAACACTCCAAAATTTAAATTCTGTCATTATGTACTCACCCTTCCAAAAGTGCATGTCTTTCTTTTTAACACTAAAGCAAAACGTCAGAGCTGTTTTCCTCCATAGTTTGAAAGTGAATGGTGATCAGGTGCTGTCAAGCACCAAAAATTATCACCATAAAACTATCATAAAAGTAGTCCATATGACATGCATGCTATATTTCAAGTTTTCTGAAGCCATACAATAACTTTGTGTTAGAAACAGCTGTGGCCAACATTCACTTTCATTATATGGAAGAGAGCAGAAGGACATTATGCTATAAATAACTCCTTTTGTGTTCCAGGGAAGAAAGAAATGGGTTTCAAAAGACTTGAGGGTGAGTAAATTATGACAGAATTTTTAAGTTCATTTAGATGGAACCAAATTAAACACATTGTAGGTTAGCTGACATAACGTCTTTCGCAGAGCGCTCTCAATGCATTACGGATTCATGAAAAAGAGTGTGAACAAAGATCTGTCAACAAAGCTGAAGATCGATGTTTTGAAAAGCAGAGGTGTTAAACTCCTTGCGTGATGTCCTCCTGTCACAATATGCAATTGTAATCAACAGCCCATAACAGTTGTTTTGCCTGGTTGTGACAATTATCATTTCTGAAACACCCTGATAATAATGTTCTGCAATGAAAAGGAATTTAGCCTTGGCTCTGTAGGTGATAACAGCAAGTTTAAAGGGGTCATCAGATGCCCATTTCCCACAAGTTGATATGATTCTTTAGGGTCTTAATGAAAAGTCTGTTTGTTTGGTTAAAATATCACAATGGTAGTGTAAAAAATATTTTTTGTCAAAAACAGTTTTTTTCAGAGCAAGCCGTTTTGTAGCATTTTTCTTTAAATGTTAATTAGCTCTGCTGACCCCGCCCCTCTCTTCCTAGCTGCTCTCAGAGAGACTGTTTACTTTAGCTGCATTCATCGTGAAACTTGCTAATTAGTACATCATTAGGAAAGGCGATTTGCAAAGATTCATTAAAAATACTCACTTTTTCTGTAGGTGAAGCTGAACCACGAATGATTCACGCGAAGATAGACGCAATTAGGTAGATCGGGGGCGCATTCCCTTCATGAAACAAATGTAATCCACTGCGTCTTCATCGGCTTAGATGTTGGGAGTAAATGACGACTGCTATGTTCATTATTACATCCAACAACAAAACACCTCAATCACTTAGGAAACATTCTTGTCTACATCTGCTCTGGCGGTAAAACAATGGCGGACTGATGACATCTCACTCAGGGCGGGTCTAAGTTAAGACGCCAGTCCAGTCTGTGCTGAAACGCTACTGTCAATCAAACTGTTGTGGGAGGGGCCTGCCAACACACATTTCAACTAGTAAAAGTGCACGTAGCATCCGATGACCCCTTTATAAAAAGAACCCAAATGGGCTAAGCATTATTCAATACAAAACAAAAGCCAATAAAACTCATACATTTGAAAATGCAATTGGACAACTTTATAAAACTGCTGGAAATTAATGGTGCAAATATGCATTTACAAAAAATTGGAAGAACTGTAGACAAATATAACATGTATATTAAAAAAAGTGTGTGTGTGTGTGTGAGAGAGTGTGTGTGTGTGTGTGTGTGTATATATATATATATATATATATATATATATAATGTGAGTGTGTGTATATATAGAGAGAGAATAAACACTGATATTTTAGCAGTAGTGGTGTTCATAACCAATTTGGCAACCAGAATTATGAGAAATTAACCCTGAGTTATCGTCATTCTAAATACAGCTTTTAACCCCAGGATAAGGAATGTTACACACTTGCAGTTCAGAGGTGGCGCTTAATTTCACCCGGGTTAGGAAACCCTGCTTTAGGACCACAGGGTTATACCACTTTTACAGCATCAACCACTGTCATGTGGTGCCAAATGTGAAAAGGTGGTGTTAGAATGTTCCTAAAATATGCTCCAAGAATGTTTTTCTAACGATCCCATTAAGTTTTGCACAATCCTAGAACTTTTAAACGGGTCACGTGCTGCATTCATCCAATCAATGACACTTATACCCACATGAACGTTAAACCAGGGTGTACAAAGTACAGTGTTGGGAAGGTTACTTTGGCAATGTAATAGGTTATAGATTACAAGTTACCCTATTTCAAATGTAATAAGTAGTGTAATTATTTTATTATTACATTTGCTTACTTTCTGATTACTTTTCTAAATTTTTAATGAATGTTTTCAACTGTTAATCATTTCCATACATTTAAACCAGGCAGGGTTAACATTACAGTAGTACTCTTGTAGAACACTGACTATTGACAGGACTCAAAATCCTTCATCACTAAACAAAATCAGACTTTAGCACCTCTGTAAAATCATAACAAGGAATAGTTTTGTTGCTATGATACTGTTTTTGAAATAAAATCTTTGCGGAAACACTGGCATAACAGTGCCTCGAAAAAAAAAAAAACAGTTAACAGTTCATTTAAAAAATAAAGCATATAACCCCAAATAAAATAGTTATTGAAGAAGCATGCGTCCTAAACTTCTGAAACGTGTCTCATATTTTAGCACAGTCAGCGCAATTTAGGAAAGAAAACAATTAAATCTCTGTGTGTGTGAGAAAATATTCAGATGTAACCCCCTTTGTAATAGTTAACATTTTCATAAGTAACTGTAATTTAACAACATGTGTTTTCTCAGTAACTGTAACAGATTAGTTACATATTTTGTAATTAAATTATGTTACATGTAACTAGCTACTCCCCAACACTGAAAATGTGTAAATCAGTTTATAAAAACCCAGGATTAACTGTAAATCCCAGGTAAAGTATAGGAAGTGAAACGTGAAACAAGATAACCCAGGATTCCTTTACTCGGGATTTGACCCAAGGTTAACCATTTCAAGTGTGAAAAGCCCTAAACAGTTAAAGGTCCCAACGACTCCACAATCTACAAAAACTGATCTTGCAATGCAGATCATTTAATGAAATTATGAGACCATGATAATGTAGCCTAGCCTATAAATGCATGCATGCATATTTTTGTTATTCATTTATCAGTTACAGTATAATACAGATTTTAATTTATCTATAGATGTTGAGAGATAAAAAATAGCATCAAATACTAGCTATGGGAGTGATTAGAAGACTGTGACTAGAAGGAATAATAAAGTATAAATAAATAAATAAATAAATCTATAGAGCCCGGTCTGGCAGACAGATTAATGTGTGCAGACGGACAGGAGAATGAAAGCATTGCTTGCCATTGATCGGAGGCGTGACTCCAGGCAGGTGGCAGCTGCTGCTGGATTATATCCGCCCTTGTGCAAATAGGATGATGGGGTGACGGGCTTGAGCCGAAGCTAACGGGCAAATACAAAAACGCTGGACGCACACACCTGCTTTTAGCCGCCTAATCTCAGCACACACATCCGAGGCAAGACAGTATTCACAGATTACAGCCATATGTTTTCCACCACAGCCACCTCTCAATTTACAAGCGCAAACCCAAATGTTTCGAAGAGCCTGGAAACACTCCGTGTCTATATGACAACCGCGCGTGTAGTTTAAACAGCAGCGACTACCACCAAACTTTCTCTCGCATTCGTCTATAAAATCACGACTGATTACAAAGCGCGCACATTTAGCCGTCAACTAGTAACGCGTACGAGAAACAACGAAAGACACCCGTCCACGCGTAATTAACAACAAAACAAAATTTTCCATGCGTGAGAACAGATCCCGTTATAGACAAGACGCACCCGGCTGGAGGATCCATTGTTAAATCTGGTTAAATCTTACGTGACACGCCGTAATAAAAGCCGTCAACGGACGAATAGTCACCTCACCCTAGAAGAGTATTTCAGCATGATGATTCAATCTTACCTAAATAAGCATTTTACACCATAACAAACGCAACTCTTTCCCCCGTAATGGGTTTTGGAGTCGCAGGCAGCCGCGTTTGTGGTGTGTGTCCGTTACCTGTGTATGTAACGTTAAACACAGCGAGCGCAGTTTGATTCTCCGGTTTCCTTGCTGTTAAACACACTCGTCCATGCCTAAAGCCGAAGATGATTTGGTGAAGGAACTGTGGGTGGACACTTTTGCCGCTTTATTTTCTCGTACTCCCTCACTTGGGTGCAGTTATAGCTCTGCTGTGATCCGCTGATACCGGCAGGTGTAGGCTAACGGTGTTCTGGCACGCCGGCTGCTGACTAACCTTACAGCTCTGGGAACGATAGTAGCCACCCGAGAGGGATCGATATCACAAGGATACAATGAACAACTTTATTAAACTTGTTTGTGCTAGAATGTAGGCTAATTACTTACGTAAGCAGGGTGCCGATAATAATGAATACGTTTCAATTCGAGTTCCTTACATTTCAGTAAACAGGAAAGTTGAACTGCAAGTTAGTCAGCGCACAAATTCGTTTAATAGACGCTCGCGAACAGAAATCGCGGTAACCATAGAAACAGTAGAGCGTTTCATCACTTTCGGATTGGAATGCGCAGAGAACGCATAACATCAACATAAAACACTGTCATTATTTATCTAGCCTGTTCTAAGTATTACAAATAAACCACAAAACATTAGGAGTTTGTTTGAAAAGTCTTTGTAAGGAAAGATAGCCTATCTGATGGTTAGCTTGTACTAAAATATAATTTTGTTCGCTGAGGACGAACCTCAAACGAGAGCTCGCTCAAATTTTTCTTTTTAAAACCCTTGAAAAAGAACCGTGAAAGTCATTGTAGCCAATTACCACACTGAATAATGGGTAATTAGTATGAAATTATTTTCTGTAGACTTTAATTACAAGTCGGACATTTAGAAAATAAACTGCACTGTTAAAAGAGCCACCGTTTACTGGTGTCCGTTCTCATCTCCTGTAGGCTAATATGCCTGGGGTCTATTAAAAATGGATGAATTCAACAGTGGTCTGAAATGGGCCATTTCATGTTTTTGTGCAGTTGGTGGCACATCTCACATAAAGTCATGAGACTCAGAACATCACCATGCCATCTGTACATCTGCCAGAGAAATCCTAAATAAATAACAGTCCATGCTTGTAATCCATTCTTGTGAGATTAAAAAAAAAAAAAAACTGATCCCACTGTCCAATGGAGAGAATGATTTTTGTATGTCTCTTGGAAGAGCATTGTGTACAGTATTGTGGTACTGAAAAAAAAGCAGAGCATAATCATATTTGCTCCAGAAAATATCTATATTTTTATCTCATCAGTAGTTTCTTTCTCCTAATGTAATAAGTTTGCACTGTATATTGCTCTGCTAAATTTTTACTTGCTATTGAGGTAAACAGAAGCAGATATAAGTTGCAGCAGACTTGAATCATATGAGGACAAAAATAAGAATCAAAATACAGGTTGCTGTCTTTAAAAGATAGACTTTTCATCATACCATCATTCAATATCGAAAAGATCTCAGTTAAACATTTATTCACACATCAAAACATGTCTGCTATGCTTCTCATTTAGAGACCGACCATATATACGTGCAGTATTTAATGTAGGCTACTAGTTGTTATTTGAATTTTTAAAATGCCAAACAGGGGTGGAGATCTCATTTCAATATCATTTTTCTTCACCCCTGATGCCAACCACTGCTTATTTGATGAATAACTGAAGTAAAGAGTGAACGGCAAATGTCAAAAAAGCCTCCAGGGCTTTAAAACGCACCCTGATAGAGAGGAGTAAACACCTAAAGTTCAGAAAGTATTTCAGTTCAAAACTTCAGCATTTATATCTGTTCACTCCTCATTGTAAATTGAGAAGATACTGGAGACACCCTTGGGGATTCTTCAGAATGCCACCCATGTTGGCAGTCAAAAAATAATACTTGTTTGGTATATCCTCAAGTATTGATCGAAATTAGAAAAAAAAAAGTCATTTATTCATAGATTTAATTGCAAACAGTTTCTCAGTAATCCCATCATAAAATAAAAATACTTTTGCTGCATTTAAAATGTAGACATTTCTTGAGAATACAATACTCGAGGCATCTTTTTTTCAGTGCATGCTTCTCTGGTTATGTAATGAAAAAATGATCAGAGGTCTCCAGTGACTGAGTTTGCTAAGAGAGATGTTCAAGAGATCTGAATGATGTTTTCAGCAGAAATTGCTCAATACTGCCTTACAGTGGCAGCTCACACCGAATTATATCTTCTACAGTATATATATTCCCATTAAATCCAAAAATAGAAACACCAGTACTATTGACTGTCCCTGATTAATGCCTAATATAGAAATACTTATATTATTCCCTGCCCCTATATCCTCACAAGGAAAAAACAGCTTTTTATTATCATAATTTTGCAGTAATATTTGATTATTAAAAAGGCTTTAATATCAACATTTTGACAGCTTGCATAAAACATTTTATACTCTTTGATAAAATGTGCTCTTTGGAGTATGCAAAGCAGAAAACTTGGTTATTTCGAGAATTTCTTAAAGTCAGAAGATTCTATGGCAGATGTCAACATGTCAGTCACTCCTGCAGGCCTCATGCAGTGGTATACCACAAAAACAGAATGGATACTATGAGCAGAAGATAGAGTTGCAATCTCAAATTGTCCCAGGAGTCAAACTGTCGCGTCCAACTGTAAAAATGGCACTGAATACCAGGAGCCTCAGAAGGGTTCAGTAACGCATTTAAAATAAGATATTAGCATACACAAAATAAATAAACAAGTGCTCCAATCAGGACCAATAGGACTTTAGAGCCAAGAATAGCTTCAAGTTCCATTAAAAAAAAAAAAATGTTTTGGGTGATTAATAATAATAAAACATTCAGGTAATTTCCCCCAAAATCAGAAGGCTAATAATATTTTCATGAAGATAATTAATAAAAAAAATATATATATATATCTACTTACAAACATAAATAATCTTCCAAACATATTTCTGTCTGAGATTGTATATTAAAGAATATTTATCTCCAAATGTATCTTTATCACAAGCATGCATGCATACATGCATGCATAAATAGTCAGTTTTCATTATACAAAATATAGTGTCTTATGTCTTTTAATTTTGGGGTGAAGTATGACTCAGATATTACAGCTTTTGTGAAATTTACCCTTCTACAGTCTAGAAAACCATTTATATACTGGTGCTTTAGAGAAATCATACATTTTGAAGAAGCCATCAGAAGAACCAAAAATGTAACAAAAAAGATTTTCAGTTTCTATACAGCCTACCCATGAATGAAAGCTTCAAAAATTGGTTTAAATGACCAATGTATGGCGTGATTTAGGACAGATAACAGATGTTCTCAGAGGTTTACTGTAATGTTTGTGTCCCGTGGCTGCTTATCAGGCTGTTGACTCATTTGCCTACTTTCTCCTAAATTTCCCTGCTGATCATAAACACACTCGCACAGAAAACACAAGAGAAAGAGTCTTCTGCCAGCAAAACAACACACAGCCAACAACAACATGCTAAATCTCCAACAAGGAACTCTGAAACCCAACACCAGGCAGCTGCAACTATTTCAAGCTCTTTAAGACCTGTCCTATTTCCACCAGAGAGCATTTATAGATCACTCATGATCCCTACTGAATACAGCATGACAGTGATGAAAAAAAATAGATGTGAACTCATTCAGGGTGGAGCATAAGCCAGAAATTAGTTTTCAAGTTGGATTGTTCAAAGTTTAATAGTAAATGTCTGATCTGAGTAACAAAATGAACAGACACACAATGAAACGTAAATATAAATTAACTAACACATATGTTGCTGTAAAATTCAATTAAAGTTTTTATATTACTTTGAATGTGGCTAGGACTGCTGCTTATAAATATGATTAAGAAATATAATTAAATAAGAACTAATCTGAAGCTGAATTATGTTTACATTAAAAAAAATAACTTATAAGGCATACTATTTTAGCACTTAATGAACATATTGAAATTCATGTACAACATGTAAGGATCATTATTTCTCCTACCTGATCGAGTTTTGATAATTTCTCCGAATTCATCCTCAAAACCTTCCTCCCATTGGTCCTGTTGGCTCCCTGCTTCTGCCATGACACAAGATCCAAACTGCCGTCGAATCCTTTAATCCTGTAGTTTTAGAAACGGAAAAAGGAAGGAGACACCAAGACCCCACCAATGACGGGAATCGCTGCCCTGCAAACAAACTGAACCTCAAATACAGTACTGAATTTTTGTGAATGACACAAGGACGAGACTGTCTGTGGACTGTTATGATAGGGGGAAAACAAGCTGTCAAGGCATCCAGAGAAGCAGAGACAGGTGGCAAATTCTACTCGCCTTAAAATAGAGAGCCGTTATGAAGGCCTGCTTCATTTCACTCTCACACACAAAAACTGGGTTTTTTTTTTCTAACAGCAAAGGATCGGTCACCATGCCATTTGACAACAAATGACCAATAAATGGTCTTGTAGAAAAACTCAAGTTCACAATTTTATCAATCATGACTTACAGTACATTTATTATAGTGACAGTCCCACTGGAGCAATCTGGAGTTAAGTGTCTTGCCCAAAGGCTCAATGGTTATAGCTCATAGATTGCTCAATGTGGGGTTAAATCTCTGTATCTTTAGTTACCGGTCCTGCCTTTTAACCCCTGGTACTCCACCTTCCAAAACCTTAAACTTATAATGTCTGTTCAGTCCAAAACAACAACAATAATACACAAAAAACATTAATATTGTGGAACAATATAATAAACTGCATGTTTAAAACAACAAGCTAACAACAAACCTTCAGTTTACATAATTTTTCCTGCTCATGTGGCCTAGGTGATGGATTTTTTTCTGAGCAATGAATTAAATTTTCACAAAACATTAAGACAACCTTTTTCCTTTTAAATAACATACACATATACAATTATACATAATAAGACCAGGAGCCTGCATCAAGTTTTAATACTTCATAGAAACACTTCAGGAGGCATTTTTTCAATATACAAGGTGTAGTAGACTCATCAATACGTGCATCCATAGGGATCTGTCTCAGCTAAAAAACCACTCTGGGTTCCATCTAGTGAGATGGCAAGAGCATCTGAGAAATGTAAATAAAATTCAATTCTGCTTTATTATTGTAATGGCATGGGGAGTGTAAACAAGTGTGTAGAATTCACTGGCATGATATCAGTAAAATATTTGATCAAGGAGGAATAAGACTTTATAGCAGTGTACTTTGTGATTCAGTTAATGGAAATTCAAAAAAAGCCTGTCCGGCTCTTATGTCTTTGGGATTGTTTGTCTTTTGAAGGTCTTTTCAGAGAACGAATAAATGAAATAAACAAAAACAATCTGTTGCCTGCTCACGACTGCAGCAAACACAGATTCATTAACATAAGAGCAATATAGTTCTAAGTCGGTAAACATGTTTTGACATCCACAGGATGTTTTAAGTAACCCAATCAAACCGATGAGAAGAGGAAAACAAAAATATCTTAAAATTGGATTAATAAGCCGTATACCTGCAACAGCACATCTTTCAATAAACCCAGACTGCAGGCATTG
This sequence comes from Cyprinus carpio, assembly GCF_018340385.1. Lineage (NCBI taxonomy): Eukaryota > Metazoa > Chordata > Actinopteri > Cypriniformes > Cyprinidae > Cyprinus > Cyprinus carpio. The sequence continues at coordinate 18,196,821 of NC_056597.1, read as the reverse complement.
CATCAAAATCACAATTCAATATTTGGGCTTAAAAACGGCCAAACAAGTAGAGTGCATGCATATAAAATACTAAAACTACTACTAATACTAAAACCATTCTTAAAGATCTCTGCTTTTAGAATTCATTGCTGTGTTTGAAAACAGTCTAAAAGCACATTTATTATCCAAAAAAAAAAAAAAAAAAAAAAAAAAAGAATAACAGAATATTAGATGGATTTGGAGGTGAATCAAAGTTTAGCAGAGTCTTTATAAAAGACCCAAAGCACCATAAAAGTAGTCCATTCACCCACCATACATTTCAATAACAAAACTGTTTGCTAATAGCTTTTCATCTAAATACAAGCCTTTAAATACAGTCTACTGTGCCCTGTTAGGTCAAGTGCTTTTATTAACATCTCTGTAATTGCAGAGGACATTCTTTTATGATGTAAATCACAGAATGATGCCAGCTGTGACGTGGTAATAAGCACCGTCCCTGTCAACCATAGCCAACAAGATTCCTCTTCATTCTCTATTTCCTGGACTATGTCCAGATAGCATCATGATCAGAGAGCTGATAGTTTCTGCTAAAAAAAAAAATAAAATAACAAAAAAATCACACTAATGCTGTGGGACAAACGACATGAACTGAGTAATTAAAGATCACTGAAGCACAGCTTGCATTTTCAATTTTTACACATAGCCACTGCTTTAGAGCGTCAACCTGATATGTGAATGGACTTCTGTTCTATATGATTTTAATGCACTACTCTGGCTTAACTTTGGTTGCATCAAATAGAAATAGTGAAGACAAAAATAGACAGGGTATTATATAAAGTTACCTTCACAAGGAGTCAGCGATCCATCATTCTCACTTGTACCCAAGCAAATGATGTGGAACAACTGCCAGTCAAAGTCTGCATGTTGGTTTTCAATGCTGAAAAGATTTGCTTCAGAAGGAGGATTCTGCAAACATGGTCAAGTCATAATGGTAATAACACTGCATATGTATAACATACTCTCACAAGTATAGCTCACCCAAAACATCACTTACATCACCTGCTCACCAATGACTCCTCTGCAGTGAATGGGTGCCTTCGGAATGAGAGTTCAAAAAGCTGACGAAAACATTACAATAATCCACAGGTAACCCACACAACTGTGACTGTGTTTATATATATACACAGTAAGGTCAATATATATTTGGAAACAGGCACAATAAAAAAAAAAAAAAAAAAAAAAAAAAAAAAAAAAATTTTTTAGCTGCTGACCAAAACAAATTCATGTTACAATTGTATAATGAATATGGGCTTAAAGGGATACTCCACCCCAAAAGGAAAATTATTTAAGGAAAGATATTTTGGATGAAAACCGGGAGGCCTGTGACTGTCCCATAGACTGCCAAGTAAATAACAGTGTCAAGGTCCATAAAAGGTACGAAAGTCGTCGTCAGAATACTCCATCTGCCATCAGACGTGCAATCTGGGTTATATGAAGCGACGGGAACACTTTTTGTAAGCGAAGAAAACAAAAATACCCCCCCCCCCCCTTCAAGGGACCATAAGTAATTGGACAATTGACTCAAAAGCTGTTTATGATTATATTTATTTGTCCAATTACATTTGAGCCCGGGAAAATGGGGGGACTGTGTATAAAAATGGTTACTTATTAAGGCATTTTAACGTCAAACCATTGATTGCAGCTGAAATCCACTAGAGTCCACTATCTATAACTGCTTGAATTAGGAGAGAAATATGCTAAGAGGATCTTTCTTTTACTGGAGGAAGCATTGTTATGGATTATGGACTCACATTGTAGCTAAAAACAGTTTAACAAGTCAGCTGCAGTACAGGCCTGGAATAGCATCACAAAGGAGAAAACCCAGTCTTTGGTGATGTCCATGAGTTCCAGACTTAAGGCAGTCATTGCTTTCAACAAAATATACAAAAAAAATAAACATTTTATTTATGATTATATTTATTCGTCCAATTACATTTGAGCCCCTGGAAATGGGAGGACTGTGTATAAAAATGGTTGTAATTCTTAAGCATTGTATGTTATATTTTTGTTCAACCTCTTGAATTAAAGCTTAAAGGCTGCACTTCAATTTCATTTCATTTCACTGGAGGAAACATTTATAGACTCAAGTTTTAGCTGAAACCCGTTTAAAGTTAAAAACTGTATTGATGGATTGTTTCTTAAAAACATGCAGCTTTTGACTTCAGAAGACATTAACTGAACCATTTACTGCAGAGGATCTGTTGGTGAGCAAGTCATGTAGTTCTAATTTTTTCCAAATCTGTTCCTATGAAGAATCAAACTCATCTACATTTTCGATGGCCTGAAGGTGAGTAAATGTTCATTTTTGGGTTAACTATTGGTTTGAAGTCGTATTGCACTGTTATGTATTTTTTATTTTTTGTTATCAGGCTGCACTGCAATAATTCATGTGTACAGGAACATTCCTTCACTGTCACAGTTTTTGCGCATTCTATGTTGCACAAAATTATCTCTGAAATGAACAGAGCCCATCCATTTATCTCCATGCAGTACAAGTCTTGTCAAAGGTCAGGAGCATTCCTAAAATCTTCTCCTGTGGTGTCAAGGCATTAAATCTTGATTACCTGACAGCTAGCTTGACAGTAACAAATTATTAGCTCCATGCAATACAAATCATTCTTCTGTTCACGTCTATGTAGGAGATTGCTGGTTGGGCTTGAGGCCAAACTAGCCTTTTGAAAGATGACATACAATAAAGAGTTGCTGTTTGTTGCCACCGATGTTGGGAATAACATTACAGTGATATAATTATCTTTTAAATTCTTGTAAAAAGGTTCATTTCTGGCTTAATTACGTTAAGAGAATGATTTTTAGGATGAGGACATGTTTTTTCCATTGGTTGACTAATTTTAAATCAGTCATTTTAAATGGAGGAACTCTCTCAACACTGATTGCCACTATTTGCAAATTTCTATATATTTCTGAACTCAAACCATAATAAAATCCCACAAAAAGCTGAGAACAAATAGGGACATAAGAGCATCATTCACTCCAGTAACCAAGATTATCTGCATTCTTCATATGTAATTATCATCAGCAGTAGCATCTGAGGCTCCGTTGCATCATATTCCATTAGTTGGATTCATGAGGCAAAGATTAAATCGTAACAGGCCAAGAAAAGTAAAGAATGCCAGCAAAGTTGATGTGGTTTTTGGCTACATTTGTAATTCTTATTTATTTGATTATACAAACATCAATATATACAAACAAAAGATAGAAAAGAACAGATTAAACAACAAGGCCTGAGATCCTAACACAGGTCATCATGAATTTTCTTGAGGACTTTTGTCAGATAGTTTGTTGCTGGTTTGACTGATGATATGATGTCTTCAATTTGACTCAACCTACAGAAGACAGCAAGCATAAAACAGAAACAATATCAACACAAAATAAACATGTAGTGTGAATACATTTATCAAGTGAACATCACTGTAGCTGCTGGTAATATTTCCATTTCAGTGTACCATGGGCCACATGTTAGTGATTGATCTTGAGAGAACTGCTTTTGATTAATTCTAAATTTTGACAATCTAAGCACCAATGTAAATAACATTTCATCTACAGTATATAAATGAAAATTAGTTTGTGGTATATAGAAAACTGTGCTATAAATTACTCTAGTCATAAACAATATTTCTGTCCAACAGACAGAAAATATTACAATTAATATTACTTTAATATTTTGTACTTTTCTTTGAACGGTTAGATGTGAGAAGCTGTTGTGTTTCACTAAACGCTGCCTAGAGACTTCATAATATTTCTTTCTAATAACAATCCTGTCTAATGGATGTGATGTTATCTCCACTCACAATGTCAGATAACAACATTTCAACTTGTTGTGATCTAAAAATGTTAATTGCTTTCAAACCTTGTATCCCCAAAGTGTTTTTTGAAGTCCTGTATGTGAAGTGGCCCAAAGGGATAGTCTGGAGTGACCATCAGACTTAACTCAAACTTTTCAAATGCTTTCAGACTTGAGAAGATGACATGAACTCTGAAAGAAAAAAAAACAAAAACAGATGCTTACAAATTCATTAATCTGTCATTATAGTTACAAACTTTTCTAAAAGCATGTCTGCATTAAAAACATCAAGTTGACACATGCTTCTATTGTTTTTGGTCTTTTAGAGATTTAGAGGTTAAGATGATGTAAAAACTTGAATCTGTGTCATCCACATAAGCAACATTCCTCAACATGCCAAGGAAAAGTGCATGAATAAAAGCTAGTAAAAGGCGTAACACACCGTGTGTGTGTACAGGTGATCTTCAAGATGCGGAGCTTCAATCCTCCCCACTTCTTCAGCCGGTGAATCTCCTCTCCCAAGAGCCTGAGACGACCCACCACCAAACTAATGTCATGAAGCAGCTGTTGAGAAATTATCCGACAGCATTTAGACTTCTTCTGGTCATATATTATTCAGACTAGATCTTAACCGTGCACACCTTTGTAGCAAAACAATGTCTCAAAATATTAAAGACTGAATGTTTATACTTTGTAGTGTTAGTGTTTACCTCTGGTATATGCCGGGTTGTTGGGTACCTCTGTGTCCATTGAGTTTGAGAATGATAGTATAGTGCAAGTAACTTGTGGACCATACTTGCATGACACTCAGATTTTTCCACTTTAAAAAAAATTGTCAGGGGAGATCCAAAAAATGGATTTTAAATATTTAAATGTAAAATAAATAAATAAATAAAAACATAATAATAAAAAAGTAATTTCATTTATTGTTCACTTACCATTCAGGTGCAACTGGAAGCTTACATCTATATTTCGCTCCACATCCTCAGTCATCCAGTCCTTTCCTGAAAGACAAGAGAGTATTTTATGCTATTATGTGACAATAATGATTAATAATGAACCATTAGGAGTAATTAAAGTGATAATCAACTCACCGGCAGGTGTCTGAAGGTTCACCTGCAGATGCACAGTTTTGTGAAGGAAGGTAAACAAAGCACCCTTTTCATCTGTCGCATTAAGACACCACTCGTTCATGCTGAAAGACAAATCATCACACCTTCAGCACAATACATACACACACACATACATACATATATTTTCTATATATATATATATATATATATATATATATATATATATGTGGTCTAGGCACAGCAGTCAAATAATAACAATAATACTAAACATACTAAACGCAACATCTAGTATTTAGCAAAAATAAAAATTAGCAAACCACATGGGTTAAGCATGGAAGTGTCATTTCTGCTAGCTTGTGTGCTGGCGTTCTAGAAAAGCTAGCAAGCGATTATAATCAACAAATCCGACCTCACAGCGAGTGAGTGATGTTGCAATGTTTGCTGTTCTTTAATAGCTGAATTGATTATTATAGGGGAGTTCTACGATTGTTATTGTCACTCGTGTGCTGTGCTTGCAGTGTAGACAGTGCTGCTACAATCGGTTTTAAATTGAAGGAAAAACAAATACCTGTTCAAGGTTGCAAGATGATTCTTAAGGCTACTGGATTCCCCTTGCAACTTTTCCTGTTGGCTCTCCAAAGACCTCAGCTGAATCTCCAACTCACCAATATCCCTAAAAAGTTCAGAATTTAGTATTCAGCAAAAAATTGATATCTTAATCATTTTCTATTGTGCTGATAGAAGAATATACAGTACCTCTCCTTTTCCGTGACAGCTGAATTAAGCCTATGCAAATCTTCAGTAGAGAGAAGAGGAAAAACACAGACAAATCATTACATCTTCCTTACTAGCTTATAGTATATAGAAGCACACTTACCCTCTTCCTTGGCTTTTAAGGCTGGTCTGGTTTGAGGAGCATCGAGATGATCTTCCATAATCATGGCCTCTACAGATGCAAGTTCTAGTATAGAAGAAGCAATGAGTTATTTACCTGTAGATATTAGTATATGATTATGTAGTACTTTATATTTTACACATTCATACATGAAACAGAGCCAAGAAGGAAATCCATACCAGTTTCTAAATCATTAATGCATCCATCCAAGTCTTCGATCATTTCATCTGTATCTTTAATTTTAGATATCAGACTCTGTTTTGCATCCTAAATGTATTGGGGGAAATACAGATGCACAGTGGTTAAGACTTTTAGTCAAAGTAGGTTAGCACTAGTGTATTACTTTAACAAAATGAAAAACTAATACAAAACACTACTAACTAAACTAAAACAACATTTAACAGATAAACACTACCCAAAATTACAACCTTTTCTTCTAGGAAAACAGACCGAAAATACTGATGACTGATGATCATGCACTTACTCATTTCATCCAATTAAATTCTAGCAGCAGTAAATCAAGTTCATGGCTGTGATGTGTGTGATGTGTGTGTGTGTGTGTGTGTGTGTGTGTGTATGAATAATGGCTATTATTTTAAATTTACTTTTTTATCATTTAAAAAGGTTGTGTCCTTCATTTTGCCCTGCTTAATTCCTGTTTTAAAAGTAAATGCACACAAAGGAAATAAAAGTTTTGTAATTTTTTAAATTAGAAGAGAAACTAAGAACTTTAATTTAGAAGTGTTTTTCAAATAATAAGAGTAAAAAAGATTATTTTGATTGAGTTGTTTTTTTGATTTTTGAGTACAAGTCTCTTTTCATTTCATGAGAAAGTGCTTTGCTTCTCTTTCCAAAGTAAACTCTTCGCTCTTTCAACTTGGAGCCAAAGCTTTTTAACTGAGGAAAACAAACATACATGAAGATTTAATCTCAAAGATGTAAAACATAAGATGTGAATTTAATGATTTAACATAAGATGACCCAGGATTGGCTGTGAAAACGACATACTTGCTCTTCAGAGAGAGTGCATAACTCTTGCTGAAGGTCTTCATTAATGCATCCCAGGGATTTCTCTTGTTCAGGCATCTGTTCTTTAAGTCTATGAAGAAATTAGTTTCAAAAAAATATAATGTCATTTTTTTATTAGGGCTGCATGATAAATCGCATGCGATTGTTATGCGCATCTCGTCTGTAAAGCCGGTTCTGTGATTAGTAGTAAATCTCCATTCTCCATCAAGTGCTTTCAGATGGAGCAGCATTTAATACACAGAGCCGTAGTTCACTGACAAGCTTCGATTATGAACGCGATGTTGCGTAGCTTGTCAGTGAACTACGGCTCTGTGTATTAAATGCCAGCTTTACTGACAAGATGCGCATGACAATCACGTGATTTATCGTGCAGCCATATATATATATATATATATATATATATATATAATTTATGTCAGTTAAACGTGCACACACACAAACAATTGCAAACTTTTTTCTATCGCCCTACACCAACTCTACACCTAAACCTACCCATTACAGAAAACTACTGGCAATTTTTGGATTTCATAAAACACCGTTTTGTATGTTTTTTAAGCCTTTTGTTTTATGGGGACACAGGAAGTGTCCTCATAAACCATATATACCAGTACACGCACACACACACACACACACACAAATATTGTGTTTTTAGTGTCAGCAGCATTATCAAATCCAGACTGGTACATACCTCTCTACTATCTCTGTGAGATTCTTACAATCGTGCTCATATACTCTCTGCTTGGGGTGGTATATGTATTTCTCTTTGAGCAAATCCTCCATGGTGCGTGTCTCTCCAGCTCTACACTGAAAAAGGAAAGATGTGTTACAAACATCACATATGTTCACAAAGAGAACAGAGAAAGCCAGACTACTTACACTGTCAGGAAGAGCACTTGGTCTAGATCTGTGAATAACAAAGTTGATACCAAAGTGGCTTAGGAACTCATTCACTGTGATGCTTCCGTCCTCAAGTTTCTGGAAATAAAAGAATTACTTTACTTGTATATTGTCATTAGTAGTGCTTTTCCATGCAAAACATGTTAGGGTGTCAAAGCACACTTCCCTAAACAATTCACACATTTAAAAGTATTATTCATGTCTGTTGCAATTACAATATGGGACGGGTTACAGGGCAAAGTGCAACATTTATTGTTGTTTAAATCCCTTAAGTATGAGCAACAGTGGCTACGTTTACATGCACCCAAATAATCCGTTTGTAATTGGATTGACGGCTCAATCGGATTGAAAAATTATCATATAAACACCTTAATCGATCCGATTGAGCTCAATCGGAATGAAATTTCGATCGGATTGAAGGGGGTGGTTTATTCCTCTTCTAATATGATTGAGCATGCATGTAAACACTCGATCGGATTGAACCACGAAACTGAAAGAACTGTGCATGTGCAATGACGCAGAAATAACGTAATGGCGTACGGAACGAGCGGCTCTTCCTTTTGAATAAAGTGTTGTATAAATGTGTGTCCTGTCATTATAAAACTCTCCTTTCACTCGGCAACTGTGAAGTGAAGCAGGACAACCTTGTTTTGGATACTCATCCACAGGCAAAACAGTTTTGGGCACTGGGAGGTTTTTTTTGTATGATAAACATGAGCAGCACAGCACAGCGGTTTATATGTATATTTATCCATAAACGGGTAAATATTAATTCTGCTGTTAAAAACAAATAAAGAAACCGTGTAGGAGAGAATTACTATGTGCCAACAGTGAGAAACTATATATTATCTATATGTCACTTTCACTTTCACTATTTGGGCAGTGTGCGCTTGTCTAAAAGAATCTATTCCGATTTGAAGCTTGTGACATATAAACGCATACATCAACCCGATCACTTTATTTAGCATTTATGTAAACACTACAATCAGATTCATCAATCGTAATGAATTCAGTCCGACTGAACCAAAAAGTGTGCATGTAAACATAGCCAGTGATAGGCAGTACACAAAAAAATCCTGAGAGTGTATGTGTAAATAATGCTACCTTGCTAAAATCAAATGCGTGATCCAGTGTCCCATCCATATGAGAGTCAAACTGTGAGTATTTGAGAGCTGTAAAGCAGATCACATTTTCTTTTATATATACACCACATCGAAATCTTCTTAATGGTTTTGCATAGTGCATTTCACTGTGTCTGAGAACTGACACAAGTAACTCACTGGATTCAGACACTCCTATGTCTTCATCTGTCTTTGCCCTGGGATTCTGAGCAGCATGCCTTGTAAAATTACCTTCCCACTGTACGGCAGCTTCATGACAGTCAGGCCCCTGAGGAGACAGAATCTTAGGCATTAGCATAATAATGCACAACAATGATGCCCAAGCTTAACACTTTATTACAGAACATCCTCTAAGTGTGTAGCAGGAAATACCAAGCAAACAAAGTATTAAAGTGGAAATTATTATCATTTTGTGCCTACCATGTCAGAAACACAGACTTTCTTGGTTCGTTCTTCTGTAATAAGGTCTTCCTCTGGGTGCGGCCTTTTAGAACAAGGACTCGTGCTTGTGTCTGACTCAAAGACATCATTCTCCAAAGGCCCTTCATATTTAGGTACAACCAAAGAACCATCCAGTTCATCTTGCTTGTTAATTGGCCAATTTTCAAGACTCCCTGACAAGTCGTCTTCACTGCAGATTTCAGGGAACTCTTCATCATTAATATTGACTGTTTTGCAGTTGCTATTTTGTTCAGCAACCTCAAAATGTTTCTCTAGTTGAAGACACTGTAAATCATTAGTACTTATGGTCACAGTTTTGTTAGGAGTTACAGTTGTAGCTCGTTTTGGTAGTTTTGGTACGATACCACACAATGACAACCTTGATGAGAACGCCTTCTTTTTAAGACTAAAAGGTGTGGTTCTCTCATTTTGAACAGAATTATTTATTTGCTTGACTTTAGGCGTGACATTTAAAGTTGGCTCATTGGAAATCTCCTTTTCACACTGCTCTTTAAGGGAATTCTCAGGGAGGGAACAAGAAGGCAGAGGTGCAGTTGTGCTTCCCGTTATAACTTTTTGCTCTTCCAGGATACGCTTTGACATGTTGCGAAGCTCCATTTGAAAGTCAGCTAGACTTCTCCGTCTTACTTTTGCATGTTGCAGCTCTTCTATAATGAAGGAATCAACTACAGACTCATTTGAGGAGGAACCTTCAAGCTGAACTGAGCTTGTACTTTGTTCCTTGTTAGGGCAAAGTGCTTGACCCTCTTCTTCAATTCTAGAGCCACAGAAAGTCTTTATCGGTGCTTCTTTCTCATTAAAAGAAAAACTTTGCTCTGTTTCAATGGGCATTGTAAGCACCTTAGTAACCTGCATATCACTGTCTTCATCAGTCGTCATCACATTGCTTGGATGTGCCATTTCACAATTTTTGTCCACTTGCATGTCAGCTGGGCCATAGGATATTGTCTCTGTGTTGTTGCATTTAATGTTTTTGCCATCAAGATCAAAAACGTGTTTTGAGGGGAAGACATGGTTAATAGCACACTTGGCAGATTCACTCACTTCATTTTGTTCTTCACGTGACACGGTGCATCTAGAAACAGATGTTGATGCCCAAAGTGCACTGTCATGCACTTTGATCTCTGTAGCAATTGCTGCCAATGTGTTTTTTGAGTCAATTGCTATCGTGTTGCATCCTGTTAGTTCCATTTCATCATCAACACAGGGAATAGCTAGATTTGATGCACTGGCTTGACTTGTCATTTCCATGCAGTCAGACTCATCCTGTGTTTGACAACTTTGCGCTACAGGCAACAGATTTCTCTCATGCTTACTTTCCTCATTGGATACAAAGCTCTTTAACACGATATTGCCGGAGAGTGCCTGGGTTATCTCCATTCTATCAACATCAGGACTGGAGGACGTAGATACAAGGTTCAAACTCTCCCTGGATTTAATGAATGGTTCGGCCCTCTTGCAGTTTTCATCCTCAAGCACAACAGTCTGACATTGTGTCATGTCCATGTCATCAGGGCTGGAGAAATCAGTCTGACGGTTATCAGCTTCAGTATTTTCAGGATCACACATCAAGGGCATTCTTGCTCCTGACTTTCTTTGAGTCATAAAAGCTTTATACTTTTGCTCACTGACTGGTGCAATGGGTACCTCAGTCATCTCCATAGGTTCAACCACAGTGATTGTTTGATTAGCAGAGATTGGTGTTCGTCTTATACCTGTGATATCCACAGCACTCCCTAACCAAGTACGGTTTGAGTCAATGTTAATAGTGGTGCATCTGGTCAATTCCATTTCATCAGGGCTTGGGGTAGAAATCCTATCAAAAGTACTTGTTTGGCATGTCAAGTCTATACAGTCACTATCATTATGTTGAGCTGATGTAGTTGTGGCAGGCATCAGAATGCTTTCGCCTCTTTTCTTCTTGGAGGCTGGAAAAGCATTTGACATTATACGCCCAGTGAATGCTTGAGTCATGTCCATCCCATCACTGCCTTCAGGTCCTGATACTGATGTATGTGGCCTATTGATCCTTGAGTTGTTTAAAGGTTTGTCTCCACTGACCTGCTTGGCCTCAAGAAAAATAGTTTGACACTGTGTCATATCCATCTCATCAGAATTTGCAGTTTGGGCTATTGGGAGGTGGCCTGATTTGTTGTGATTCATAATCAATCCACCTCCAACTAAATCAAAGCAGGGCATCTTGCTTACTCTGAGAACTGGATGCGGAGCTTCCTCCTTCATATTGCCTGTATGCTCATCTTCTCGAACAGATCTGGATAAAGAAGGCAAACTCTTCCTTGTGTTGCTGAATGGCTTGTTTCCACTTGATTGTTTGTCCTCAAGAACAATAGTCTGACACTGTGTCATCTCCATATCGTCAGGATTAGCAGTCGAAGCTATAAAGTTGTTGCTAGATTTGTTTCGATCCACTATTTCTCCATTTCCAAAAGAATCAAAAGTGGACATCTGCCTTACTTTGGTCATTGGAGGGTGAGCTGGCTCCTTCATACTTGTTGTGTGGTCTTTTTCTCTAACAGATACATCAAATGTTCCCGTCATTTCCATATCATCAGAATCAGTCTGGACTATTGAGAGATTGCTCGGTAAATAACCAGCTTTATTTTGATCTGTTGTCTTTCCATTTCTAATCATATTAAAGGAGGACATCCTTCTTACTGTGGGAACTGAAGGCTGAGCTTGCTCCTTCAGCCTCATTGTGTGGTCTTTTTCGCGAACAGATACATCTAAGGTCCTCGTCATCTCCATTGCATCGTCATCCTCAGAGAAATGATGGGATCTATTGTGCTCCAGAGCTGCCTGGACATTGCAACTGATATTTCCTGTAACTTTAACATTGATTGCACTCTGGCTCAAAGTGAGCTCCATGTCATCTGGGATGTTCGAAAAAGCATCTGTCATGAATGCAACACCTCTTTGATTTACAGAAATAGAGGGTGTAAAAGGCTGAGCATCATCTTTGTTTTCAGTTACAACAGTGTGACTCTTGGTTGCCTCTACATCATCGTCTTCAACAATTCCAACATGAGAACACCTTTGTTGAATATCAATATCCGATGTGCTTGTATTACCTGAACCGAAGATATTACCAAGCTGATTTTCTGAATAGTGGGGTTTAATGGTATTTACAGTGGGTAAGCTCATACTGGCGAGAAAAGCAGTGAAGTCTGAGTCATTGGCAGCATTTCTCCTCTCTGCTTTTGCTTCATGTGGCAAACCCTTCTGACTTGTGACATTCTGATCACCACGGGTCGTCTGAGCCATGTTGATGCTAAAATCTGGGTTTGTCTCTTCTTCAGTTTCATAATCCTTATCAATTGTGATTGTGTGACTCTGAGTAATATCCATGTATCCAGTATCCTCTCCGAGCAGCACTGTTCTATCCACACAGTCATCTTGCAAGACTGGATCGGAGAAGAAATTCTCCTACAAATTAAGAGAGAAAGGTCAAAATAATCAGTATGTGTCAAAACAAGGTGTGTATCAATGACAAAAAAAATACAGAAGTAGTTATTGACAATCAGGATTTGTACATTAACACACTCCAAATTAAATGTCTGTGGCACCATACATATACTTTAATCAAGGATGTCAAATTGCAGAAGCCTGAAATTCATAATATTTTTGCCTTTCTGGTCTTAGATTTATTACTTACCTTATGCTGGGACAGATAAAGAGGAGTGTTCAACAAAGTATCCAGGCCTGAAAGAAATGGAAAGGTTTAGTGGTTCACTGTCCGACTATGAAAATCATTCGCAGGAAGCATGTAAATACATGCATGAAATCAGTAGATTGTGGTACAGTGAACATCACTTATTCAAATTATGTCAACACACTCCCATTTTGAATAAAACCACTTGCACTGTGAACAAGACTGGAGAACAATGTCTCAATTGGTCAGCAAAATTTGACATCTTTTCCATGAAAAAGACTACCTTTGATTTGGTGACTTCCCTCATCCACAAAATGCAGAATCCTGTCATAAGAGGAAAAAAAGAAAGTTAAAGCTCTACATATATGATGTGGATCACATCATAGAAAAGCAGCTAAACAAGTCCAACTTGAACAAGTTGGAAAACAAATGGAAAAAAAAAAAATTATATATGCCATTACTTACTTTTCTTTTGGTCTATCTCCTCCTGAATTTAACAAACACAATGAGGTAAATTAACAGCGTGCAAATGTTTTATACATGCAACAGAAATATTTAATGCTTTACATTTAAGAGAACTGGTACACATAATCTTTAACCATACACCACAAATTAATTCAGGTAACACGTTAAAAACAAATAAACTGCTTACCAACTTGTGTGTTTTGAATGGATGCCAGAACAGGAGATTCACTCTTTGCATCACTGTGAAATTTTAAAAATCATAAATGAATTATGTACACATGTAATTTATGTTTGTATCTTCCAATCAGTACATCGACATCATTGAACTTACTTTGTAAAGACTCGAACATTATTTGTAGTGGCAAAACTCACTCTTCGTGAATTTCTCCTCTTCTCAACAGGCTTGACAATTTCCTCCTGCATAAATACACACACAAAAAAAGTAAAAAAAAAAATGTAAAAAAAAAAAAAATATATATTATATATATATTATATATATATATATATATTTTATAATTTTTTTATATATTTTTTTTCATATTTTTTTTTCCTTTTTTTTAAACAACAACAACAAAGACATTACATTCAAAACACTTAATCACCTTTTGTTCTTCTTGCTCAGCTCCATGTATTTTCATAGATGTTCGAGCAGCTTTTAAAATCTGTCAGGGGACAATCAAGGGGGACTATATTATGTCCTGAGACATTTAGAAATGTAAGACAATTAAGAGGAAAAGGCTCAACATTTCTTGCAGGCTGTAACAGAGTGAATATACTGTAGGTAAAGTGGGACACTTATCGAGCTATCATTTATGTGTACATTCTTCCATTACAAAAAAAAAAAAACCGAAATATATTCATCCTAAACTAGTATGCAAAGATACTGATAGTTCATATATATATATATATATATATATATATATATATATATATAAACATATATATTGGAAAAGATACATTTTGGTAATGTTTCAACCTCTTCAGTGACATAATGAATACATACCGAAGACAGTCTCCTTTTCGAGGATTTCACTTCCTCTTTGCTGAAAAAAAAAAAAGAATAAAAGATTAGCAATACAAGTTGTTTTTTGATAACATATTGTGGAATTTACCTGTAAAGAAAACAACTTACTTAGAAAACATGGACATTTATTAGATGTGTTTATCAAATGTTTATCTAATAGAATTATGGACATTGAAATCAATTTCACAAGCACAAAAATAAGTGGTTTTTGCATTATGTCAATGCATGACAGTAACTAAATTATCAACTTCAAAATATCTTCTTATGTATGCTTATTTACACAGATGCATTTAAACAGTCATTATAAAAGTAATTAAATGATAAAAGAAAGACCCATAAGAGTTTACTTCCGCAACTTGCAACAGTCATTGACTTGTAATATACAAAAATATGATGACAAGCGAGCTGAGCTTATTTCCAGCCTACTAAAGCCTAAACAAGTAATATTAGATGGCAAAATATTAGATTTGTTTAACCTTCATTAGATTTGTTTTACACTCAAGGTCTTCGTGGTCAAAAGTGAACGGACACGGAAATGTAACTTTTTTTTTTCTACAGTAAAATCAATCGATTTTTGTTCAATAATATTTATTATTTTTTCCTTTGTATTTTGCGAGAATTTTATGGTACTAATGAATTTTTATGCAATAATTCTGATAAATTTTTCCCACTGAAAAAAATAAATTATTTAATAATCCTAATTTTTTACAATGCAGTTTTTTTAGATTAAAATGGAGACTAGTCCTTTAAAATCTGATTTTTGAAGGCAGGATAGCACCTCCTGGTGAAAGCAAAGAAAGAAAAACATGCAATTTCGTGGTGTAACAACTATATGCCTGTATAGGACTCTATAGAGAGGCTTGTGAATTCCCTAGTTGTTTTTACAAATAATTGTTTTCTTTTATTAGGTTGTGGATTTAAACGTACATTAACGCATTTTCAAAGACTACTTTTTGTGAAGGTTTATATATATATATTTTTGTTTTACATGTTGACCTGAAATGTAGGTTTTTGCATTATTATTACTAAATTCAAACCTGAACACAGAAAGCATTGTTACACAAAACATTAAAATTCTATAAAAATGTAACAAAAATGAACAGGAATGCTTTATCAGAGCTTAAT
Source organism: Cyprinus carpio (assembly GCF_018340385.1). Taxonomy (NCBI): domain Eukaryota; kingdom Metazoa; phylum Chordata; class Actinopteri; order Cypriniformes; family Cyprinidae; genus Cyprinus; species Cyprinus carpio. Next base: position 18,181,219 of record NC_056597.1, on the reverse strand, counting down.
CCTTCTGGGTCTGATGTGATTTTAACCTCTTCTTTCAGTCTTCTGGCTCATTTTGGCTATATGGTTATATCCAGACCAATTCATTTGAGTGTGCATATCTTTCAGTCTTCTGGCTCATTTTGGCTATCTGTTTTACACTCTTGATGTTTTAGAAGTCTTCTGGCTCATTTTGGCTATATGGTTATATCCAGACCAATTCATTTGAGTGTGCATAACCCCTTCCTTGCGGTCCACTTTTTCCTGAGTTGTTGGTTGTGTGTGTGGGTGTGTTGATTTTGCACTCTAGATATTTGAGTTTCACCCCTTCATTGCTACAGTTGTACAAAAAAATGTTTATTTATTTTTTATTCTGTATTCATTCAGAAGTGACAGCAGACTACACAAGGGTTAAGAGATGAGGTCATAATCTCAAAATACAATAGTTATGACATTTATATTACAGCAAAGCAAAAGGAAAACGTTATCAAAACATTAACAGAGTTCTCTTCAGTTTAAATACGCTCAGTACAGTAAAAAAAAAAAAAAAAAACATAAAAGAACATTTGAACATTTTAAATGCGCAGACCGACTCAATAATTTATACACAATCAGTAAGTGCAAAACTGCATTATTCATCCAAAGCTGCTTGTAGACTCGGTCTTACCTGCAAAAAAATTGGATACACTATAAGAGATCGACTTACCCTAAATTCAGCTGCTCCATCTTCAGTTCATCTGAGTGATAACGTTACAGCTCACAAAATCTAAAAAACAAAAGTGAGGAACACTATATTTGAAATAAATAAACCGTTTAAGGTGGTTTGTTAAAATCATTCTAAACGTTATCTACATTTAAGTAACACTTCTGTAATTCCTCAGGCGTGTTTTGTTTTGCTGTGACTGTCAGACTAGACATAACGTTACGTTAGCTCATAGCAACAACAGCATTATACTAAAGAAAACAAACAGCTATCGGCATTTCAATGACTTTAAACATGTCTTACTTTCATAAAAGCAATATTTCAGTTGAATTAAAAAAAATAAAAATAAAGCGCAGTACCCAAACTTAATTTCCCTCCATTCGCTGCTTGTCTTATTTATTTTCCTCGTAAAATTTGAACTCAACCGCCGCGTCTCTTCCTCGCGGCACGCTCCGTGACTTTACACATGACGTGTCCCTCTCGCGCACTCTAGTGGAGCGGGAATTATTATAACCATTTAAATAAAATATAACAAAAGACATTTTTTAGCGAGCTTTGGTTGGATATATTATCGATTTAAGAATCTTACAACCACATATATATTTTATATACCGACATTTAGTTTCGTTACATCCAATTTCAGTCTAAGATCTGGATTTGCAAAGGAGGCGGAAGTGACGTTATTTATTTTGAAAATTCATGGCGCTGAAGTAAATCGGGACTTTTAAAACATTTCTCTACTGATCCGCATTAGCTTGGCGTGGTAAGTTTATTATACAGTCATACTTTATTTTAAAATAATTTCAGTCACCGTTGATTTACGATGTGAGATCTTTGAGTAAAAAAAAATCGCATGGCATTTATGGAAAGAAAAATGGTCAGTTGACTTGACGAGACATAAGCGAAGTATGACGGCTTTGCACAATTTTTTTGCATTATTTACGTTCATGGTGGTAATGCAATTCAGACAGACAGTGTTTTAGTATCTAATTGTGTCCCATCTGCGCCATCAGTGTTTTGTTTCAGTATCATCACAGTAACGTGTGATTGTTTCTCCAGACAGCTGCATTCAGACATGAAGAGAGTTCAAATAAAAGAAACAGCGATTCCTGCACAGCCCAGTGTGGCATCCAAAGCTGCACATGTCAAGAACGACACAGAAAATAAGTGGGTATCTTTGTTAAAAGTTCTGCAAATATTCTCTCTCTCTCTCTCTCTCTCTCTCTCTCTCTCTCTCTCTCTCTCTCTATAATATGTTTGTTTGTTTTTTAGGAAAAACCAGTACAGATCTCTGAAAGTGTAAGTACCAACCTATGTTTAAATTATCAAGTATGATTAAATAAAAAATGTAGTTGTGCTCATATGATACTGCTGTTTAGTCCAGGGCTCTCCAGACTCGTGTCCTGCAGAGTTTAGTCTGTTAGAGTCTAATTTGTTTGAAAATATAAATGCATACTACTTTGATTTTCTCAGGCCATATACAAGATATGGGCAACAGAATGACATTAGGGAGCAGAATAGAGTCCTGACTTCAACAAACGAAGACCTGCAGAGACAGCTTGAGGAAATGAAGGTTATTACACTAATCATTGATCTAGTGTTTTACTCAAATACAGTAATTGTTTTATGGTGCACAGTGATATTTAAGAACAGTTGTTGTAGTCAGTAGAGTCAAATAGATGTATGTTTCTCATGTTTCTTAGGAACTGTGACTGACCTGGAGCAGCGGTGCACAGACCTCCAAGGAGAAAATCAAGAAATTCAAAAACAGCTGCGAGACTGTCATGTCCTTCTTGTTGCAGAAAGCCTTGACCCAGGTTATAATTTATTTGAACTCTGTTGGATTGACACATGAAGACATTGCTGTAGTCTAAACCACCTCAAATTCAGTTTCAGGGGAAAAGTTGGGCAAGACAGCTCAACAGAAAGAAGAACAAAGGAAAGAAGTTATGGTAACAATTTTTTTTTTGTCTCTGTATTTGTATACTTTCATATGATGTATTCAATTTGATGGCTTATATAATATAAATTTTTATTTTTTTTTTTAATAAAAATACATGTTATATGCCTTTACACACACGCACACACACACACACACACACACACATATATATATATATATATATATATATAAGTAAGCAAAAGTAATATTTTTTTTCTTAAAATTCTTTGATTCTTGGTAACATGAGATGCTAATAAATGGACCCATGTTCACTGCAGGGACATATAATAGGTATAATCAGCCATATTGTACAGTCATCTGTAGTGCTGTCACACCAACTTATTTGCTTTTATGGTCTAATTACTACTGTGTATAAGAAGATTTATAAGACTGCATTCTGAAACACAAACGAAGCCTAATTCTGGTCTATAGCATGTGTTACATGGAGAATCCGTCCTGACAGTGTTGTTTAGTGCAGGGCTAAAGTTAAACCCAGGCTATGGGAAATTGACTCTCAATTAATTATTCATTTTCTGGCTATTTTGTTTCTTCTAATGGTAGACGGTTTCTAAAAATCTCCTGACTGAGCTGAAACTGTTTGGTGAGACGGCACAAGAGCATGCAGCAAATTTACTGGTGAGTTTTTTTTTTTTTCATATTCAAAAATACTGGGTTATTTATTCTGATTTGAATATCCTGCGGCACTGACCAGACATTAATACAAATGTTTCACTAAGACTGATTTATATGAGGATGAAATTACACACATTCTGCTCTGCTGGGCTAGAGGCTGTATAATTAATCCTAACGCCAGGTCCACAGCTGATAAAATATTAATTTGAAATGTTCTAATCCTTCTAAATGTTATTGAGTGTGCCTCTCCAAAACTACTGGAATATGGCATGACCTAAAACGGGTTCAGTGAGGATTTTGTCAGTCTCAGTTTGCTCCTCTGTGAATGCTTGTAGGAAGTGGAGAACATCATGAGGGACCTGACGGAAGCGCATGAAAAGCTCCAGCAGGAGAGGGCATTGTTCACTTTGGACGTGGAGGAAATGGAGAGAGCACTGGGGGAGGCAGAGAGACTCTTGATGGAATAAATGAAAGAAACTCTTTTACTGCAGTGCCATATGGTGTTGTTCAGCGACCTGTCAGTCTGAGAATGAGAAGCATTTGGGCAAAAGTGTAACATACTGTTGCATTTAAAGGAACATACAGCTCAAACCATTTTTAAGAATGCTTTATGATCAGAATGATTCCTATATTTGTCTGCTTACAAGTTAAGATATTAATATAAACAATTTTCATGTACCTCTAGAACGGCAAGGCACTTGTTAAATGATGCTTACTGTATATTGTTTTCATTTGAATTCTTTGTGCAAACATGACCTTAAACATTATTAAATGTTAAACTGGCTTCAACAAGAGCCATGCCTCTCCTTTACATAGTGTTGTGCCATGTAATCTACTTACATTATAGTATCTGAGACAAAATGATGCCAACTATAATAGTTACATATTTCTAAAGTTAAACTGAGAATGCTTACTAAGCATTGTGTATCTCTTCAATCAGTCACGTTTTCCTTATGATGCATTTTTCACACATCTATCAGAACACATCAAGATTGAAATGGCCACTGAATTGAATTCATCGCCATTCAAATGAAATAGTCTTGAACCAGGTAAAGGAATAGTTCACCCTAAAATGGAAATTCGCTGAAAATGTACTCAATCTCGGGCCATCCAAGGTGTAGATGAGTTCTTCATCAGAACAAATGTTGAGAAATGTTGCATTTTGTCATTTGCTCACCAATGGATCCTCTGCAGTGAATGGGTGCCGTCAGAATTAGAGTTCAAACAGCTGATAAAAACATCACAAAAATTCACAAGTAATCCACACAACTCAAGTCCAACATCTTGTGAAGCAAAAAGCTGCATGTTTATAAGGCACAAATCCATCAAGACATTGCTTCTGGCTAAAATACGAGTCCTGTTTCCATAGAATAGCTTTCTCCAGTGAAAAAGTCATCTTGTCTGAAACAGAAGAGAAATCAGAATGGATCAAACACTGTTTACATGCAAAAACAGCTCAAAAATATGTTGGTGGATTTTGATGTGAGAGCAGGAGAAGGAAGCATTCTTACACTTGAAGTGTGATTATGAATTATGGACTTGTATTTTGGCCAGAAGCAATGGTTTAAAATGAAAACACCTTAATGTTGGATTTGTTTCTTATACAAAAATGCAGCTATTCACTTCACTAAACATTAACTGATGGGCTGGAGTGGATTACTTGTGAATTACTGTGTTGTTTTTTCAGCAGTTTGGACTCTCATTCTGACGGCACCCATTCACTGCAAAGGATCCATTGAAAAAGTGAAAGTCGTGACATTTGCCAAGTATGGTTACCCATACATGGAATTGGTGCTCTGCTTGAAGTGCACACACACAGCAGTGAGAAGTGAACACACACCCGGAGCAGTGGGCAGCTATATATCCAGTGCCTGGGGAGCAACTGGGGGTTCAGTGCCTTGCTGAAGGGCACTTCAGCCATGGGTATTGAGGGTGGAAGAGAGTGCTGTTCATTCACTCCCTCCCACCTACAACTCCTGCCTTAGGGTTATAAGTCCAAATCTCTAACCATTAGGCCACAGCTGCCCCCAGGTGAGCAAGTGATGAAATGCAAAATTTTTCTAAATCTGTTCCAATGAAGAAACAAACTCCTCTAAATCTTGGATGGCCTGAGGTTGAATTAATTTTAATTTTTGAGGAAACCATTCCTTTGTGTGCATAATATTTTATTCACAAAGTATATATACAGTGCATATGTATACTGTATGTATATAGCAACACCAAATAAAGAGCATATACCATCTATTGCTTGCACTGTATGTACACTGCTAGACTCTGCTGTTCATAACAGAGGATAGATTTCCAGTGTGACAGTTCTCTTCATACTGCCGGCTTGCATCCACTTGTTTTAGAAAAAAGTCACTTCACTTGAAACAATGTCAAATGTGTTGAATCCTGCATTGCTATAGTAACCAATGCAAACGTCAAAAAATGACACCCATCGCCTCAACACATACCTCATTTCATCACGTCCAAAAAACTGTTTGGACAGTCTGTTCTAGAAAAGATCCGATCTGAAAAAAAAAAAGAAAAAAACAAAACTCCTGAACAGCATGATGTAATGAATAATGTGGTTGAGCCAAAACAGAACATTTTCTGTGAAATATGTACATCATCCATTTAATCATAGTAATCAAAACAAGTGCATTACAATGATGAAGCCTCAGTATAAGCAAATTACAGTGATACAGTGTTCCTACAATAAACAAAAGAAGAAGAAAAAGAAAAAAAAAACATTTGGACATTTACACCACACTTATAAATGTATTATTGTCAATGCATTATATAAACAAAATTCAAACCAAAACATCACTTGTTTTAAAGAAAGCACAACATAAATTCTGAGAAAAGTGCCATTTGTTTGCAGATGTAAATTTTTTGATGATCTGTTGATGACAAAAACATTCATACATTTTTAAGTGTAGCTTAAGTGTCAAAATATGTTTGGGGCCATTGCCTCATCTCATCAGTCGTATGAATACAGATGTCATTTCTGCAGTCTGCATCATTTACACAGTACACTGTGACTCTTTTTGGCATTTAGTCAACAATATGTATATATATATATATATAAACAAACAGATAATTTGCTTTGGGAATAATGGCAGCACAATATGAACACAATATTATATGTCATTTTTCTTATTATAATATGATTTTTAGTTGGATGTGAATGGTACTTTCCTGTGCAAAAGATCCAGAAATTATGATGACATAAATATAATAATAATAATAATAATAAATATTGTTAAAGGGCAACATAATTCATATATTTTTTTTTTTTTCTTTTGAGACTAGGGTAAGTTTAGGGACATGCTGCATTAATACTGTACACAATGTGCACACTGAAGATTTTGAACAATATTTTAATTTTGAATTTTTGAATCCAATTTATTGCATTATAATGCTCATTTATAATGCATCGTGAGTAATACAGTTGTAGGAGTCGTTTCAGTGACAGCTCAAAGCAATTTAAAGTGTTAACAACTTGCTTCGAAGTGCATATTCTTCTCTCTGGCTCATTCCGATCAATAACACTTTGCATAGCACTTTCTGTCTTTGGAAGTAATGTAATGTGTTTTCCATTTGGATTTTCAACACAGCAAGAAGTCTGTCCTTGTTTTAAATGACAACTAATGCATAGAAAATAATAAATCTCTTAAGGCACCAAAACATACTCTACAGAAGCACGCAGATGCTCATACAGTTACAATCTCAGTGCTCAAGGGGGCGCCGTTACTCCCATAAATGTTTTTTAAATGTTGGTCATGTACTTGCGTAGAGTAAGTTTCAGGCCATATGTTGAGTTCATATCAGAATGATTATATTTACGAGTTAAGTGAGCATGAATGCAACCTTGAAGTTGAAAGTACTAATGAGAAAAAAAATGTCCTTTAGAAAAAGCTCCTTTCCTAAATCATAAATGTCACATAAAACGTCATAATTTATATATATATAATATATATATATATATATATATATATATATATATATATATATATATATATATATATATATATATATATAAATTATGAGTTACTAGGTCATAATTATTATATAAAAAATCAAATTTGAAGCCATAACTATGATGAAAATCGAAATCCTAATCCTTTTTATCTCAATTTTGACTTATCATCGAGTATCTCATATTTCTGACTAACTTAAGATAACTTTTTCATTTATAATTATGACTTTTTTTTCTTATATTTTGACTTATTTAATAATTTTGACATTTTATATCGTTAAAACTATTATTTCATTATCTTGGCCTTGTCAAAAGTATATTTCATAATTATGATTTTATATCCTCATAATTTACACTTTGTATGTCATAATTGTGAGCCTTCATAATTTACCAACTTACGAGCATGTCAACTACAATATTGCTTTTTTTTTAGCATTTTTTAATCAATCCTAAGTTAGCATGATGACTGTTCATGATGCAGTTTAGCTGAGACCTTTTCATTCTATCTAAAAAGACTTGAATGCTCATCATAATATAATTATAATATAAATATGATTCATTCTTGGGAGTACTTGAAGGTATCACCATAGCAGCCAGCCTAGACCTTTAACCACCCGTCTTTCCATCTCTGGTACTGTATTTTATTTAGCACTGATGTTCTTTCAAACTGAAATAAATATTTTTTTAACATTGAAGGAGATGAGAAATCTGTGTATATTCGGGATAGAGAGACAATGTCGCATACATTTCTTATCATCTCTCTGGGTGACTGGATTGTACATACACAAAAAAACTGGATTGTGACTTGCTGAAATGATCCGCTGTGGACACCACTAAAGAACTACATCGACTTGGCACAAATCTACTCTACAGTAAAAACGTTTCCTTTTTGTACAAAATTGATCCTAAAAATATACACACGTAGAGCATATTTTACATACAGTATTGCTAACCTAAGAAAAAGGTCTGTTGTGAGCACACATTTTCTTTTCCTGCATCAAGCATCACTCTTTTGGTTTAAGAGAGCAATACGTGTGCAAAGGCAGTATTTTCAGTGCTGCTTTCTGTCCAGAATGAAGCCGCCATTCCCCAACATGAAAATAAACCACACACAAAACACATTGTTGTTCCAGTCTACCACACACTGTACAAGTTTCGGCTGATGTTTCAACTTCAATTAGACTTTTGGAGATCAGAGCCAGATTCAATGAATCACTCAAGCGTGTGTTTGCCCACACATCACGACTAATCCCAGAAGGTTGCTATGGAACGGGAATTCATAACAAAGGAATTTCCTTCATCCGTCTTTGAGGGTCTTTGAGTCTTTAAAATGAATACCAGCTCTTACTAAAGAGTCTCACAGTGCAAAGTCTCCGCTTCTTCTGGGTCACGGTTAATCTGCCAAAATCCACCCAAAAATCATTAACACGTTAACAATAAGATACTTCCATGCTCTCCACCCTTCCTTGAAGAGAGGAGGCCTAAAATACACATTTCGGGGGAAATGAGAAACTTGTACGGCATTCTTTGCCGTAATAACCGGCACAACAGTTTGATTCGTCCCGTTTTAGGGCTCAACTTCCAGTCTCCAGCCTCCTCGTTTGTTTCAAGTCATCGGTTCATTAGACAAATGAGGAAAAGCCAGTAACTGGAGTGCGTGTTCCTGGTGCGGGCTGCCCCGTGGGGGTGTAGACGCCCCCTACGCTGTGCTGGGTCACCACAGTCTGATAATACCCCCCCTCTGCATCCGTCATGGCACATTCCTCGTACTCTCCTCCGGTCTTCACACCTTTGGGCTGCCGCTTCCACGAGTTGTAATAGGTGGGGTCGCTCATGTAGTGATTTACGAACGAGTGCTTGGGCTGCTCATCTTCGTAGTCACTGTCGCTGACCTTTACACGAGGGGTGACGGGACGGGTCGAGACCAGAGAGAAAAAGAGCAGACAGTAAAGTTAAAGTGTGGACATGACTGTGACCTGAGTGTTTTATGGTGTACAAAGTAAGTTTTTGTTGGCTGACCAATACAATGGTGGTCCTAGGTTTACAACTACCTTACTAACTAATAATATGCAGCAAATTAGGAGTTTACCGAGGGAAAACTCTTAATTAATAGACAATATGTGTTCCCTATTCTACGTGTTACCAGGTTCTGTTTTAGAATAAGTAAATTTACCTTTAGCAACTCACACTTGCCTGAAGTTCAAAAGATGTAATGATGCTTATGACATAAGATTTCTCTAAAACTCCGTCGTACCCCCATGGAAGTTGTGTATGTGGGTGTAGTCGTGCGTTATTGGTGTAGTATGTTCACCTCTGACTCTGACAGCTCAGTGGGTTTCTCTGTAAGCGTGGTGCTCTCTGTTAAAACAGCCCCGTTGTAGCTGTTGCAGATGTCTTCATCAGAGTAGTGCAGACCACCGGGACTGGGTCGTGGAGGAGATCTGGAGATAACAACATTTTTACAAGCTGCTCGCACATATCCACAGAGGGGTTATTTCAAGAATAATTGTACGTGCTGATAGATTTTAAAGTGCCCCTATTATGGGTAATGAAAGCTTCATTTTTTGGTTTTGGGAGTCCACAACAACAAGGTCAAAAACACATTTACTGTCTTATGATATGCATTTATTTTTACCTTACTTGCTCAACGACTGCCGAACGATTCGCTCAACGATTAATTTTTCCAAACCCCTTCTTTGCATGATGCTAATCTGCAGGGATTGGTCCGATTGGTCTCATTTTCATTTAATCTCATCACGCCTGTAATGCCTGATAAAGCAGCGTTTGTGAACGCAGTGCTGCTTTGTGTACAGCGTTATGAAATGAAATGAATGAAAATGCTAATTTATTGAAATGAATGAAAATGTTAATTCATTCTTTGCCACTAGGTGCCACTTTCAGAGCGGTAAAAATAGCTGTGTCCCTGGTAACGCTGTACACAAAGCAGCACTGCGCTCACAAACGCTGCTTTATCAGGCACAGGCATGATGAAATGAAAATGAGACCAATCGGACCAATCACCGCAGATAAGGTAAAAGCAAGTAAGGTAAAAATAAATTCATATTATAAGACAATGAAAGTGTTTTTTGACCTTGCATGCATGTCAACCTGTTGCTGGGGACTCCCAGAACCAAAATATCATAACCCATATAGAGGCACTCTAATAGCAGTTCAGATGAAACTGCACCTTGTTCCATTCTTCTTTAGGAAAGAGCTCTTCACGTTCAGATGTCTGCTGTTCAGCTCTAGAGCCGTGAAGCCGCCATTGTCAAGAGTTACAGACTCCTCTACTGTAGTAATGTGTTTTCCTGTGGGAGGAAATACATCCAAGTAATGACAACAAACACTGGGATGTGTAGACTGATTAACTACATTAACTATGAGCTATTACATTTTTTAGCATTTCATAGTGTTACATTTTCCCCCAACAGTAACACAAGTGACTCAGGTTTACAAATACTTAAAATCTTTTAAAGCCAGATTCCAGAAACTGTGTAGGAAGCAGAAGTATTGAGGTGGCATCATAAGGTACAGTGATTGTATCAGGTGACAGTACTTTGATATATTTCACATTTAGTACCTCAAAAATATCACATTAATACCATCATAGTAGTGTCTAAAACCCTCTTGTGTCTAAATTACCATACACATGTTTTAGTATCCCTTCAAGATAGTTTTAGTTTTAATATCCATTATTTTGAGTATTATTTTTTTAACAATTAGCCCAAATTCATACAGGTTTAGAACAACATGAGAGTGAGTAAATTAAAACAGAATGTTCAGTGCTCAAAGCTGTTTCAATACAATACAAGTATATATTATCAATTTATATTATTCTGTTTAGTCTCACCTGTTCCACAGCTCCTGTACTTCTTGTTCTGTCCCAACAGGAGCAAACCAAACACAACCATCAGGATGAAAATGAGACTGATCAAAGCCATGACGATCAGGAACCACCACTCCTCATAGAAAGGAGTTTCAGACAGAGCTACAACAGACAACAATTCTGCATTATAATTTAACATATTGCTATTTTACCTTTGACATTTTAAACATAAGGGGAAAATGTATTATTACATTATATTATATTATACACTATAGTTCAAAGTTTGAGGTCATGATGCATTAAATTGATTTAAAAAAAAAAGACAGTGAAGATATTTATAATATTATAAAAGATGTGTTCCAAATAAATGCTTTTTTTTATTCATCAATAAATCCTGAAAATAAATGTATAGCAGTTTCCACAGAAACAGCACAACTGTTTTCAACATTTATAATAAGAAATGTTTCTTGACCAGGAATTCAGAATATTGGAAAGATTTCTAATATTAAAATAGATAACAGTATTTTGCTTCAGTGTGTATAAGAGAATTCTTTCAGAAATACACACATAAAATAAAATAAAATAATATAATATAATATAATATAATATAATATAATATAATATAATATAATATAATATAATATAATATAAAATAAAATAATATAATATAATATAATATAATATAATATAATATAATATAATATAATAGTAGTAATTCCAAATAAGTCTTCAGTTTTTTTTTTTTGTTTTTTAACTCCTGGGTGAGTGAATGTTCAGCTGTGTGACACTAGATGGCAGTAGAGGCCACAAAGTGAGTCTATAGTGCTCCACAGTTCAAACATCCTCACTGAAGTAGAATGCCTCCCAGATGCTTGAAAATGATGTGGAATACTGATGTCCATACTCTAAACAGCAAAATTATGAAAAATTAATTGTGATATAGTATGCAATTGACATTAGTCAGGGTAAATACTGTATCTAATGTGATGTAGCCTAAAAAAACACAAAGCTGTGGGACAGACAGAGTCTGTTGAGTGGGTTGTTATTTGCATCACTGTTGAATATAATGCAGTGGTGTGATATAATAAGGAAGATTACCAGACATTGCAGTGGAAGGCGGACTGGGATCGCCATAACCGAAACGATTGATTGCGATGACACGGAATTCATAGGCCACACCTGAGCGTAGGCGGTCCAGACTGATGGTGTACGAGAAGCTGCCAGGTGGGAGATGCTTGACGAACGTATCCCATAATCCTTCATCTGGAAATGTAGGAATTCAAAAGCAGGAGGGGGAGTAATTGGTTGCCACAGAGGAGAAGAAAGATGGAAGAGGTGGAAGTGAAAAGAGGAAGGTTAATTGAGAATAAGCCTGGTATTACAACACCATGTAATGCACGAGATGAAGAACTTATAATGAGGAAGTCAAGGGCAGATGTGAAGTCCGCAGACAGACTAGGAAGTGCTGCTTACCTGATGGACGAGCCTCAATGACATATCCTGTGACAGGTCCCGCCCCTTCTGCTCCCTCTGACCAATGAAGCGTCAAAGCTGATGCGGACTTTGTGACTGAGGTCTGCAAGGGCGAACCGGGGGAGCCTATGAAATATAAGGCATATTATTCCTTTCTGAATAATCAATAACAGCACAAACTGCAGTTCCTAAAATGGTTCTGGCCATTTTTATCAATCATAACAGTTCAGACGGCAGTACAGGCTTCAAACTTGAGTCTGATGGAAGGAAAATGATGAATTTTTTATAACTGAATAACTACTTTCTACTGCTTGCAACTAAAGATCTTAAGACTGTTCTAAAGTGGTTTAGACTGCATAAAGGTCACACTGAAGCTGTAGGGATATATCTTCTTCAAAACATGTTCTTTATTGGCTATGTGACCTGACAACACTCACATTCAGTATATTGTTAACACACTTAATTTCCCACAAATTCTTTCAACTTTTAAATAAACTAGCTGATCATAAATGTCATGTTTCAATTCACTTGTTCTGTGAATCTTTTCTTTCTTGATTTATTTTTCCTGTGCCAATGACTAATCATCAACCAAAATACTCATATCACTAGGAAAAATACATTTATGTAAAGTATATATTAGTTATATAGTATATATATATATATATATATATATATATATAAAATATATATATATACTGTAAACTGAGACATGTCTTTATCTACAAAGCAACATTCAACCACTTAGGGTCTTTAAGGTTACCAGAAACATACATTTACTCCAATGTGTTCTCATTTAAGACTGGTTACGTACCCTGGAGTACCATGTTAATACCACAGTATATGAATGAAACATTTAGTACCATGGAATATATGCTAGTGACACTGTATTGTTTGCTCAAAATGCTGGCTAGAGCTCATACTCCTTCATAATCCATACTAACCACTCAGAGTCCACCGTTCCTACATGAATCAACTGCATCTGATCTGAAGAACATTTTAAACTGACGGCGGTCTGTGTGAGGCCCAGCGTCCCACCACAATGAAGGCACTGTGTCTTGAGAATGAACAATTGCTCAAAGGCTACACGAAATCACATTCCTATTACAGTGCACTAATCAAACCATGACGTTCACACAGCCCTATTTTAATTTCCATCTTCAACTAATTCTAAGAATTAAAATAATGAAATGCCATCTTCCTGGTAGGTCCCAGGTTTTAGAAAAGTGTTTTTTAGAAAAGCGCTAGTTAAATGCAGTCTGTTCATATTCAACAATTAATTTAATGCAAAGAAAGCCTCCAGCGCTGGTGTCTGTAACTGCAGGGATGTTTATATCTTCCCCAATTATTGTGGGATTTATTATGGAAGTATTATTATGCATTATTATTCATATTTATGCATACCTTCCACTGGTCCTGCGGTGATATTGGCTTCCAGTTCGGGTCCATAACTAATAGTTCTGGCTTGAACCTTGAAGCGATAGATCACACCCCTCATCAGGTCACGAACCTTCAGCCAGCGTTGCCAGTTCCCCTTGATCTCCACTGTAACTGTCTTACTGACACCTGTCAAAAGAAGGCACTTTATGAATACTGAATAACATATACCTGTACTCAAAACTAAAAACATTTCATTCAAGACTTTTTTTTTTGTTCATTTAAATTTGGATGATGATTTTACTGCATGTTTTCTCTTACTTTTCCTTATATCCTGCTCACCATGAACTGGTGCGGTGGGCTCATAGACCACTCTGTAGCCTTCCACCACTCCATTGGGCTGCAGAGGAGCTCCCCATGACACATTCAGTGAGCTTCCTGTCACCTCTGAAAACATCATGTGATTGGGTGCTCCAGGAGCAGAAAGACAGACAAAGAGTTGTTAAAAATCTGAAAAACATTCTAGCATAGCCTTCTTCTAAATAAAGTATAGAGGGATCAAACAGTAAAAATAAATATGCTTCTTTTCTGTACATTTCTGCTTTTAAACTGCATTGACATACAGCTTAGACTTTCCTTTGTCAGTGCATTACAGTAAACACATTTTTTGTTAAAATTTAACTAACGCTATCAACAAAACTTGAACCTGCAACATTAAAGGGATAGTTCTTCCAAAAAACTTAAAATTCTGTAATTTCCTCACCCTCAAGTTGGTCTAAACTTGAGTTCTTTCTTCTCTTTTCTACTCGCATATTTTGTAGAATGTGAGTAAACAGTTGCTGGTAGCCACTGACTTCCATAGTATGGAGAAAAAAACAATGAAAGTCAATGGCTACCAGCAACTGAACATTTTTCAAATTTTCTTCTTTTGTGTTCAACAGACAAAAGAACTCAAGTTCGGAGCAACTTGAGGGTCAGGAAATGATTACAGAATCTTTGAAATCTTTGAAATGCCTATATACATATCATCTGCGTTACAGCATTTTTAAATCAAAGGCTTAGTCAGACTTGGACTTTTTTCTATTTGCCAAATCATGCTTAAAGACTCTTAACTGGGGTTATAGCAACAACCTCCACATTTAGTTCCTTAATGGAAGCAGTAATAGTAGAAGTATGACATGGTCTGATAATGTTTTGCACGTCTCGGATGGTTGGCTGGCGCTCATGCGTCTGGATGAGCGTAACAGGATCTCAGTGGGACTCACCAGCCTGCAGGGTGCGTCCTTCACGGGCTGCACTGAGCGGCCCGTCCCCCGCCGTGTTAAATGCAGACAGTTGCACAAGGTAGTTGGTGTAGGATGTCAGGTTCTTCAGGTGCACGGATGTTTCTGGAACAAACAAAACTAGCTCCTTCTCAGTCTCATTCTGTCTGTTCTTTTCCCAGTAATGGATCTGAGGAAAGAAGTGAATGACACATAGACATACTTGAAAGAATAGTTCACCCTAAAATAAAAACATATATTTTTAAGATTTCAAGCAATTACAGTCATCAAAAAAGTGGAAGTAGTCTCTTATGCTCACCAAGGCTGCATTTTTAAAAATCAAATAAATGCATATTGTGATCTAAATATATTTTATAATGTTATGTATTCCTGTGATGGCAAAGTTCAATTTACTCCAGTCTTCAGTGTCACATGATCCTTCAGAAATCATTCTAAAATGTTGATTTGGTGCTCAAGAAAAATTTCTTCTTATTATTAATTTTGAAAACTGTGCTGCTTAATATTTTTGTGGAAACAGTGATAAAAATATAAAAAAATATTAAAAAAAAAGATATAAAAAAATACAGACTCCAATTAGTGCATATTCTTATATTTATTATTTTTTTTATAATATATGTGCTATATTTTGGAAGTTTACTGCATTGTCCATTCATTAAGCAACCAAGTAGCTACATTTTAAGAATGTCTTCTTTTGCGTTCCAAGGTAAAAAAAAAAAAAAAAAAAAAACCTCATTAATTTGGAACATGAGTGCGAGGAAATGATGACAAAATGTTCATTTTTGGGAAACTAACCTTAAAATACACATATACACACACTAAAATTAGACCTGAATGAAATATGTATATCCATGAATTGATACTTTGTGTGTTTGGGGACAGAGCAGAGGGATTCATAACCAGTTCCTGTTCAAATCTCTATGAGAGACAGATGTACAGATGGCGTAAATAGGAAAACAACGGTGGAAGCTAATGCAGTGCAATCAACAGATGACAGTGAGATAAGGGAAGACAGACTGCAGATGAACGACAGTTTATTTATGCCGGTAAACAGATGGACTGCCTGACTGATTTTGGAAATACTTTTCATAAAATTCAGAGCTCACAACTGATTAAACAACTGAGCATTATGTATTCATGCACTAAAATGACCAACCCATAGTGTGACAAACACAACGACTGCATGGGAATTATGGGTCATTTCTATTGGTGTAAATATGCATTTGACAATTAAAAACAGAATTGAATAAACAATTATAATTATTAATACCTAATATCTTATGGCTATTCATACAGGAATGGCCTTCTTGCAGCTGTCTGCACTATTTATGTAAACATAAATCTTTGATCTTTGTAATGCATTTTAATGTTTTTTAGTTTTTTTTAATCTTATGACTTTCTAAAATATTTGTGAATTGTACAGATCATATTTTGTGTATGTATATGGGTAAAAAAATTATCATCACCTTGTATCCTTGAATATTTCCGTTTTGTGTTTCGACAGGTGGAGGCTGCCACTCTACATCCAGCTGACTAGAGGACACAGATTTCAACTGTATGTTCTGAGGAGCCACTGAAGGAGCTGTGAACACACACACACACACACACACACACACACACACACACACACACACACACAAATGTATAATTTTAAATAGAGCAACAAACAAATCAAATGTGCATGTGTCAACAGCGGACAGGATGAGTCTACCACAGTGGGAAAACCATTCACTTCATAGACTATCTGTCTCATATAAAGGCCAAATGTCAAATGACATTTTGTGGCACAATGGACAGTGACTAAACTGAAAGGAAAGAGATTTAGTGATTTATTGACACACTGAAATGTGTAAAATATAATGTCTCTGTAAACAGGCCAGCTGTCGAACTTTAGCTTTTCTTTCAGGGACAAGTTTTTGGTGTTCACTATTGTGGCGCTAAATTATTCAACAGAGTATGTGACTTATGCATTATATTTTGTTTGTTTTATTCAGCAAGGATACATTAAATTAATCAAAAGTGACTTTTATAATATTAAATAAGATATCTATTTCAAATAAATGCTATTCTTTTGAACTTTATATTCATTAATGAATCCAGAAAAAAATGTATCATAGTTTCCACAAAAAATTATAACATTGATAGTAATATGAAATGTTTCTTGAGCAGCCAATCAGCATATTAGAATGATTTCTGAAGGGTCATGTGACACTGAAGACTGCAATAATAATGCTGACAATTCAGCTTTGCCATCAAAGGAATAAATTACATTTTAAAATATATCAAAATAAATAATATTGTTTCACATTTTAATAATATTTCATAATATTACTGTATTTTTGATCAAATAAATGCAGCCTTGGTGGGCATAAATTAATACAAAACATGAAACCCTGTAAAATATTTAAATATTTATTTATTATACCATTTTCATAATACATTAATGTAGCAACAATATTGATTATATATGAATTAATATTTTATTTTAAAATTCAACTTTCTGTGCATAACTATAAGTCATTTCAATGTATAAACACACTCCTTCCCAAGCACGTACACATATATATAGTTCATAGATCTGTTGCTTCATGTCATGGTCAGTTTGTGTTACTTTGCGCTGTATGTGTCAAATTCTCATTTCAGCTCATTCTACACTCCTATAATGAAAGATATGTAATTAAGATGGCCTTGTTGTCTTTATGTGATAAAGTCATGCCAGAGGGATGCTATATTTAATGATGTGCAGCCCCTTATTCTGATCTTTGGGAGAGGTCAGATGTGCAAACTAATCTGATTTATGCACATGGCTCATTTTTTAAATTAGCTTAGGTAATGGGCTTTAATAATGCTCTACATATCAGATGAGTTTACAATCAAATTAGGTTTGACATGTACTGTGACACACATTCACATACAAACTCAGCTATATGTGACCCTGGACCACAAAACCAGTCTTAAGTCACTGGGGTATATTTTTAGCAATAGCCAAAAAAACATTGTATGGGTCAAAATTAAAGATTTTTCTTTTATGCCAAAAATCATTAAGATATTAAGTAAAGATCATGTTCCATATTTTGTAAATTTCCTACTGTAAATATATCAAAACTTAATTTTTTTGTTTAGTAATATGCATTGCAAAGAATTCATTTGGAAAACTTCAAAGGGGATTTTCTCAGTATTCAGATTTTTTTGCACCCTCAGATTCCAGATTTTCAAATATTTGTATCTCGGCCAAATATTGTCCGATCCTAAAAAAAAACATACATCAATGGAAAGCTTGCTTATTCAGCTTTCAGATGATGTTGATGATGACTTAAAGGTTTTGTGATCCACGGTCACATATAGACTGAACAGAAGTCATTTAGTCTTTTATACTGCATTCGGGAAAGCTCTTGTATATAGGCAGTATATAATTACAGCAATTGCTATCTATATTTACACAATGAGGTAAAGCATAGATCTGATATTTTGACACATTTTTGATGTTTGTTTACCTTCACTTAAGACATAATCGGTTGTTTTAATACCATGCCGTACAGCACATCGCTGGTGAAATTGATCTGCGCTGCATAGTGGAAACTGGTCTGTGGCACATTATCAATAGGTCACGCAAATGGATCCATTGCGCGTTGTCTAATGGGTTGTGCAGATAATTGGTCTACATTGCACGATTCAGGTCTCACTTTTCATTTCCATACACCTCATAACCAGATAAAACAGGTTGTGTGACTTTGAGGAAGTATTGCATATAACATTCAATTATCACTTGTGTGCAAATGCATTCCTCGGTAACATTACCAAAGCGTTAAGTGCTCATACCTGACCAAGTAGGTCAGATGATCAGATATTTGATTCAAAATCAAACAACTACACTTCAAAAAAGCACTCTGGGTTTCCCAAAGTTTGTGGTCCAAGTTTTAGAGCTGAGTCATAGCAGTGATCTTAATAAGGCATAAAAACATACCTGCTTCTCCCACAAACACCTCAACAGGTGCACTTGAAGGGCTCTCTCCAACAACATTAAATGCTGTCATGACAATTGTGTATCGTCTGTACTTGCTGAGCTCTGAAAAACACCAATAAAGATGAAGATAAATAAGATGGATGCAGTCAAAGAGTGCTGAGGTACTAGTTTAGAGAAACGCAGAGAAAAAGACCCCAAAAATGTAAAACTAGGCGACGGAAGAGGGACGTGGATATGAGATAAAGGGTGTGGAAATGAGGAGGAGAACAAAATAGATTTACATTTTTCCCCTTCCTCACAGCAGATCGTGACAGGACCAGAGGCTAAACAACAAAGCGCAAAGACTAGGGGAAGTGTTTGTTCTAGAGGTAGAGGAGATCAGAGGATAGAGCAGGGAGTTTGAAAGCCTTCGGGCTTGAATGTGACTCTGTTAACACTTCAAAGATTACAACTATTGAAACAACTCGGCAATTAAAATAATATCAAAATATACTTACGCGTTAATTCAAATTCTGTTAATGAAGGGCTGCTCACTGTCTTAAAAGTGCTCTTAGCTGTTTGAGTTGTGAAATAAACCCAGAGAGAGAGGAAAAGAGAATAAGAGAGAGAAATTACACAAGGGACATTGTTTAATATGCACAGAAGACAAAACAGTCAGCTGAAACAGAAAGTAGCGCAACATGGACAAAATATATTTATAACTGGAAAAATATATATATTAGCAATATGGTACCATTATGGAAAACAACACATTTCACCTAGTAACAAAAAATCTAATTCAAAACATTAATTTCAGTTATAAACAAAAAATTCTAGCTGTGAAGGGAAAAGCAGAGAGAGAGAGAGAGAGAGAGAGAGAGAGAGAGAGAAAGAAATGCACAGACCTGGCCATTCTTAAACTGTTTAATATCATCCTAAGTGCAGATGCATTTCCCAGCACATGGAACCAAGGCTTCATCACCCCAATTCATAAAATGAATAAATGTCAAATCGGCTTCCAACCAAAATACCGCACATCAGACCATATATATAATCTACATACCCTAACTGACAAAGAAACCAAACAAAATAAAAGAAAAATCTTTTCATGCTTTGTTGACTTCAGAAAAGCTTTTGACTCCATCTGGCATGAGGGGCTTTTACTTCAATTAATTCAATGCGGCACTGGAGGAAAAACATACAACATCATCAAATCCACGTACACTAATAACAAATTTGCAGTTAAAATTGGCAACAAACACAGATTTCCTTCCCCAGAGTCGTGGCGTGAGACAGGGTTGTATCTTAAACCCTACACTATTCAATATCTACATCAGTGAACTAGCAAGAGCCCTAGAACAGTCCCCAGCAGCCGGTCTTACCCTACTAGACATTGAAGTTAAATGTCTTCTGTTTGCGGATGATCTAGTGCTGCTGTCACCCACAAAAGAGGGTCTACAGCAGCACCTGGACCTCCTGCACACCTTCTGTCAGACATGGGCCTTGTCAGTTAAGCTTAAAAAGACTAAAATTATGATATTCCAAAAAAGGGCCAGTCACAAAAACCAACATCACTGTTTCCAAATGAAACAACATGCCCTTAGAACACACTAAAAATTACACATACTGTACCTCGGAATAAACATCAGTAACACAGGAAACTTTAACAAGGCTGTGAACGACCTGAGAGACAAGGCATGAAGAGCTTTTTACGCAATCAAGAAAAATATAAAACTTGACATCCCAATTGGAATCTGGCTAAAAATAATCCAATCAGTTATAGAACCAATCACACTCTATGGATGTGAGGTCTGGGGTCCACTCACAAACCAAGACTTCACCAAATGGGACAAACACCCAACAGAGACTCTGCAGGCAGAATTCTGTAAAAATATTCTTCGTGTACAACGAAAAACTCCACACAATGCCTGAAAAAAAAAAGCCATTAAATTCCATGCGCACCTAAAAAGCAGCCATACTGAGACCCTCAATAAAGCATTAAACTACCAAGGACTAAACCCAGAGAAAAGCCCCCTCAGCCAGCTGGTCTCAGAACTGACTTTACAATCCAAACCCCCAGCTAGACTAAATCAAATCATTAAAACACAGAAAGAGAAATATCTGAAACATTGGACAGAAGCAACAGCTCAGCAACGTAAATTAGAATGCTATCTTTCTTTAAACAGAGAATATAAATTGGCAGAATACCTAAACACAGTGGCAGACACTAAACTAAGAAAAGTCCTGACCATGTACAGACTCAGTGACCATAACCTCACCATAGAGACAGACCTGGCTACCAAAAGATGACAGATTGTGTCCACACTGCACACAACATGAAGTGGAAACAGAACTGCACTTTTTAACAACATGCCCTTATTATACACAAATTGGGGAAACATTCTTTCCCCAATTCACAAGCCAGCACAAAGACTTCAACCAGACCAACAAAAGGACAAACTGCCATACATTCTGGGAGAAACCTCAACAAGCTCTAACCTGGCTGCAAAGTACGTCAGGTCCTGCCATGATAAAAGGACAAGCAGTAGAACAGAACCACAAGTCACAGCAGGAAGTAAACACTGTACATCACACATAAACTGACATGACACGATCCAGTCCTTCTCCTTTCTCTTTATTAGAATTTTTATTAGTACTTTCATTTTACTGTATACAGATATATAGACTATATATGCTATATACTTCTATTTTTGTGTTTTTTTTTGTTATTTGTTTATTTAAATGTTTATATGCTTTGGCAATGTAAAGATACTTTTTTTTTACCATGGCAATAAAGCTACCTGAATCTTGAATCTTGAGAGAGAGAGAGAGAGAGAGAGAGAGAGAGAGAGAGAGAGAGAGAGAGAGAGAGAGAGAGACATAGACAGACAGACAGACAGACAGACAGACAGATAGACAGACAGACTAACCTCTGAACTCCGGACTGATTGTTGATTGGTTGGTTGTTGTCTTTGGCTCGTCTGGACTGTTTTCACGTGGAAGTTCCCGGTAATACACGCGATATCCCACAAGAATCCCATTGACAGTTCCCTCTGCAGGGGGCTGCAGACACAGATACATATCGAATTTCAGTCAGTCTCCAAGCAGCAAACAGCCGTTTAATTACTCCATTTAACTCAGGCTAGGAAATATTCACCTGACTTTTCAGCATATGACCTGTGATGCTACTTAATGAAAGAATGTTAGACAGTGTCTATGCTGTCTGCTGCCGGCTAATTAGCAGTTTGAGACGGTGACAGAAAGTAATTACCGCACAATGCACGTCAGCCCAGGAGATAGCACAGATCAACACAGGACAAGTTAGCCGAGACCACAGGTCAGTAAAGGCCTGATCTGGTTGTTCTTTCTCTGACTCACTCTAACATGTGTTCTCACTCTCATGTTCTATTATGGACGTGTCTTATTTAGCATGTGATCAGTGTTATAGGCAAAGTTAATTAAGATGGGGTCAAAACAGGCCAGCTTTGTAAATGTATCCGTATGTGTGTGAATAGATAGAGGAGGTACGTGAAATGACTGCTAACTAATTAGAGGGTAAAGAGTAAGGCTAAGAACCTGCTTGCCAAACATAATTAACATTGAGAGGTGCAGCTGAATACTTTGCACACAAGTCTGCTATTAAACGTTGTTGGACAATTTTGAACCCTTAAACCTTCAGCGAAATGGAAAAACAGGAAAAGTTCCTGTGACACCTACACATGCTAAAGCTGTTTTAAAACTAAGCGGGCATTGTAAGCATCACAGGTTTGCTCTCCACATGCACTCTTCCAACATTTAGACAATGTTTTGATGATAAGGCAATCCCATAACAAACTGCTACAAGGTTTACTGTTAAAAAAAATAGTTTTTGAAAAAAAGTATTGTTAACTCTTTGTTTTACCTGCCACTGGACAATCACAGATGTTGTGGTCGAAGGTTTGATGTTCAAAATGACAGGCGCTTCATCTGGCACTAAACACACAGACAAACACATTCAATCAATTAATGAATCAATCAAGCTATCTATCTATCTATCTATCTATCTATCTATCTATCTATCTATCTATCTATCTATCTATCTATCTATCTATCTATCTATCTATCTATCTATCTATCTATCTATCTATCTATCTATCTATCTGTCTATCTGTCTATTTTATTAACATTATTTTGAGAATTTATTGATGAGAAAATGTAGATAGAATGACAAGCTTCCATTCGTCTATTCACTATTCTATCTACATTTTCTCCTCCAAAAAATAAAATAAAATAAAAAATACTATCTACTCAGATCCTTTCACAAATACTCAGATCCAAAAAGCACTCTAAAAAATTATAATTCACTTTGCACAACACACAGAATCTAGTATTACCGTCCTGCAGAGTGGTAACTGGCTCAGTTTCTTTGCTGAAGGCACTGTCTCCCACATCATTTGTGGCCATCATTCTAAATTTGTAAGAGGTGTATGGCTTCAGCCTACAAGAAAAGAGATGCATTTCAGCTCACACACAAGATCATTCTCAAGTACCAACAGGAACCAGAAGTGATGCATTTTTAGACTTCTTTTGAGAAAATCAGAGACAGAAGCTCTTACTACAACAGGTAAGCTATCATACAAATGCATTTATAAATATAGTCATAAGAACACATCCCAGTCTGTTGGGTAGACATGTCTGCTCAACCCACAATGTCTTGCTCAAAGTGCTTGAACAGATACCAAACACTTGAATATTTCTTGAGATTTTCATGTTTATAAGAATGACTCATTATTAATTTATTATTTGTTAATACTAGTCAACTGCACAGATTTGTTATTGCTTTTCGAACTTTGAGGGAAGGGGACACAGGGTTGTGGGTAATGTATATCAAAGTGGGCCATCAGGGAAACTTTGAGTCTGTGTGTGTGCATGTGTGTGAAGTGAGCAATTAGGGATTTGAGAATCAGGACTCTGAGGGTGCTTGTGTCGTTGTGAGTGTTTACGTGTGTGTGTGTGTGTATGTGAGTGTGTGTTCATAATTAGGGCATTGAAGACAAGGACTGTTAGTGGCATTTCTGTTTTAATAGCTGGAGGCATTTACTCCTCTGAGAATCAAGATGGTTTGAACACAAACATCCTCTTGGTTCAAAACACTCGGTTCATGCAATTATGAAAAATGCATGTGTGACAGAAAGAAAGAAATCAAGACCAACTGAAGCAAAGCACTGTAGCAGCATATACACACAAACTACACAGGAAATAAATGGTTGAATAGGCAAATATCAGTAGGGACATTTACATTGCTGTATAAAGTATGAAAAATTCAGAATGTAATAATCGGCTCTCTGAAATGAAATGAAGCAGGAAATGAAGTGGTCCTTCACTGTGGTCCATAAAATAAAAATTGATTATTAAATATGATGAAATATACCGTTCAGAAGTTTGGGATCAGTGAGATTGAGTCAAATGTTTATTTTGAATACATGCTGTTCTTTTAATATTTCTATTCATCAAAAAAATCATGACAAAAAAGTGTTCCAAAATATATTAAGCAGCACAACTGTTTTCAACACTGATAATAATATGAAATTTATTTCAAAACCAGATAAGCATAAAAAATAGATTTCTGAAAGATCATGTGACACCGAAGACTGTAAAATTCAGCTTTGCCATGCCAAGAATATTTAAACATTTTAAATTAGAATGTAAAATATAAAAAATTGTATTAATATTTCTGAGTGTTTCTGTTTCTATTTACTGTACTTTTGATTAAACAAATGCACTGTGTTTGAAAGTTTTCTTTCAAATATCCTACAGGATCCAAACGTTTGTAATGTACAATATAACGGTAATGTACATAAATTCAATTACATTAAATACAAATTGAAATTCATATTTAAATTTCAAAATTCAATTCAGTCTGCATTCTCTAGTCAGCATACAGTAGTAGAAGTGCAAACTACTGTATATACTGCAGAAATAGTAAGGGTAGTACAGTTGTACTCCAAGCATAGTGATTGTTTGTTGTGATTCCGGTATACAGTAAATATATTTACATTTATTCCGGCTCTGTGCCACATTAAATAGTCTGTGCAAATGTGTTATCCATGGTGCTTCAGACTCATCTTCTGTGCCTCCTTTGCAGTCAGAAGATGGCTTACGATGAGTCATTGAATGTCAGTGAAAGGCATATGTGGGTAATTAAAAGGACAGGAATGTGGGTTGTGGGTAATCAAGTGGTACCGAATGCTGAAATGCTCCCATGGTTCCATTACAAAACAGGTTGAGAAAGATGGTGTTACGGGGAGGCTAGTCCTTTAGCTCAATAAATTTTTCCCCTTAATGCAAGTGGACATTTAGAGACGTGAACGAAGATGACAGCATGAATCACACAGGTGATGATGAGAAGAACGAACAGGCAGGGTGAAAGAATATGAGCTAGTGCTGCAGTGCTGGAGGATGGAGAGCAGAAATCAGGTTAGTGAGCGGGTGGAGCTGAATGGATGTGTGATTAGACATCAGGCCACCTGATGGTCAGTCTGATTATGATTGCACTCTCTCTTTCCCTCTCTCTCTCTCTCTCTCTCTCACACACACACACACACACACACTCTTGCTCAGTCTGAAGATTTCATTCTCTTTTTGATTCTTAATGATGTCTCATCAGTGTCACTGCATGTCTATAATATAAAATGCCCTACATGTTTTGTGTAATTTCACTCTTTTAGATTGAAGAGCTTTGTTTGATTCAGTCCAATAGATGGTGTTTTAATTTTAACCTTTTTCATTCTCACCCTGACTCTTTCCACTCTTTCAAAGTGATGGAATCAATACCATGGGACTAAATCATTATTATAATTGTGTTATTTACATAGCTCAGAAAATAGCATTGTGCATACCCCCCCCCCACCAAATTAAATAACATTTTGATGGTACGTGTCTAAAAAAAATATGGTATTGCAATGGTACCATGCCATAAAGAAAAACAAAACCCCCCAAACTTATAGTATTAATGTGATACAAAACAATAAAAATAAAAACAATGCTATGCGCTACTGCTATGGTGTATGTAAAAACAAAACAAAACAAAACAGTCTGGAAAAAAGGCCAAAAAACCAAGGTATTACCACGGTACAAAAAAGCAACACATACTGTTTGTATGGAAACAAAAAAACAAAACATGCCATTACCTATGCACCAATGTTCAAAAACAAAACAAAAAGCATGGTGCTAATATGGTCCAAAAACATGGCATTACCCTTTCAATAATTTCCCAAAAAAAAAAAAAAAAAAAAAAAAATTTTGTTACTTTCTTGTTTTGCAATATAAAAGATTTGCTTGTTGAATTCTAGCTTTAATTATTTCCACGTCTGCATATCCCACACTTACAACAAGCTCAAGCGTACCTCCGTTTTGTGTATTTTAATGTCTTCTGTCAGTCAGAGCTAAAGCACATTATGCTATAAATAGTGACTGTTCTTGTACCAGCCTTTGGCTGCACAGGCAGTTATGACTAATCAGAGAGAGATATGTGCGCGTGTGTTACCTATCCACCTCCCAGGAGGTGTTATTATGACCGATGGAGGATGTGTGGATCTTCCACTCGCCGTCCGGCAGCTCTAATGCCTGCAGGGTGAAGTAGCGCACTGGGGAAGAGCCGTCTCCCCCCGCCGTCCAATGAAGTCGCAGCTTATGAGACTCCACCCCTTTCTGAGGCACGGTGAGTCGTCGAGGGTGCTGTGGCCGCTCTGTGGGACATGTGTAATGAGTCACTGCTGGGCATATTCATGTGTCACAGACCCGGCTCGTGGCTAATTTTGAGCTCGGGTTTAAACACGGTCAGCTCCGAAGGGCCACATGCTGTTTTGACAGTGTGCTTTATCAGCTGACATTCGACTCAGACAAACTGACTTCACGAAACACGAGCGTTTCAGCGGGTTTTTAGCCTTAGTCACATCCAATTTGTCACTGTTACTGTAAATAATTCTACAGTAGCCTAAGTAGTGAACAATTTGATAACAACACAATCGAACATTAACCCTTCAAACATACCTCTTTTTTCTGTCGTTATGACGATGGCCTCCTCTGGGGGTCCCCAGCCCTTTTGAGTGCGTGCTGTGATTTGGAAAACATACGCTGATTCCGGAATCAGTCCTGTCACTGTGAATTGACGCGCGTTGGATCCCACTTCAACCGTGGTAAACTTGTTGGGGTCGTTGATATCCAAACGGTAAGAAATTTGATAACCTGAAGTAACAAAGTAATAATTACATCAGAACTTCTTGAGTACATTGTTTAACTCTTTGCAGTGTCACTGTAATATATACAGTATATTACATTTGTTATTATTAACAATAATACTAATTAATATATTAATACAATTAAATAAATGTGAATTTATTACTATTATTGTCAATTATACATAATGTATTAGGAACTTCTCAATAATAATTAATACTTATTAATATTATTATTTTATAATAATAATAATAATTATCATCAGCATCAATAATAATATTAATAATAATATTGCAATGTCAATCATACATATTGTTAATATGATTAAATTATTATGCATGTATTATTGTTATTAATAATAAAAATAATTAAGTTCATTACATAAATAATAATAATAATAATAATAATAATAATAATAATTATTATTATCAATTATACATACTAGTTATATTAGGGAATACTTAATTAATATTGATTAATATTAATTATTTTATTATTATTATTTTATTATTATTTAATAATAATATTAATACATTAATCATAATATTATTTAAATGTTAATCATAAATATTGTTTATATTATTAAATTATTATGCAGGCATTAATATTAAAATTATCATCATCATTAATAATTATCATTAATAATAATAATTTAATTATTTCTATAAATAATTCACAATTATTTATAATTACTATATAATTATTGTTTTTATTATTTAAAATAGTCTCTCCTATATTATTTAAATATGCAGAAATGCAAAAGAGAACTGGTGTTGGTGCTTGATAGCAACCATTCTCACAGACTTTCAATGTATGGAATAGAACAGTATTAATATTCCACATAGCCATATCAAACAAACCACACAACTAATTTCAAATCAGCTTACAACAATCCATCTGGTGTGTATCATTACAATGGTCTAAACATATGAGGCGTCACATTTTTAAATACATTTTTAAAGTCATTATACAAGTTCGCAACAGCAGCCTTCCTTCATAAGAGTTAATAATCCTCTTCTAACTGCAGACAAGGCTCATTTAATTTTAATGCAGATGCTAAGACCAAAGTGTCCCATGGAACATCTCCACAGTCTGAGAGCATGCTTTAACCTGGAAGCGTTTATTACAGCTGTAAGCGTGTTTTTAACATGAGGTGCTGGAGAGATTGAGAGAGTTAAGTGCCTTGTAAACGGGGGAATCTACAGAATGGCCGAGAGAGACGTTCTTATCTCTGTCACATGGGGCGTTTGGTGTTAGCGTGCTCCGTTTGGAGGATTAGCATGGCGCTACAGTGCTGAGGCTGGTTTTAATTCAATGTTTTTTTCCCCCTTGTCTTCTCAG
The DNA here is from genome assembly GCF_018340385.1 of Cyprinus carpio. Lineage (NCBI taxonomy): Eukaryota > Metazoa > Chordata > Actinopteri > Cypriniformes > Cyprinidae > Cyprinus > Cyprinus carpio. The sequence continues at coordinate 18,152,547 of NC_056597.1, read as the reverse complement.
ATTCTTATGCACCCTTTCTTTCCTTTACTCTCTTCCCCTCTCTGAATGCACAGCTCGCTAAGATCCTCCTTTATTAAGAGGCCATCGCTAACCCAACCCAAAAAGCCCAGAGGGGCCTATGCAAAATCCTCTGCTTTTCCCGCTTGTTCCTGAGCTCTCTCTTTTGATGGTTTTTCTTTTTCCTTTTTTTTTTTTTGTGTGTGTGTGTTACGCTAGAGGCAGAAATCAACTTGAACACTTTTTTTTCCTCCTTTTCTTTGCTGTTACAGAGTAGCTTTTCCCCTGGAAATGGAGAGAAGGAGGCAAAAGGACAAAAAATGGCCAACAATCAACTGTTCAGGCTTTGTATTTTCCCTCATCTATCATGGTAGAGCTGTGACCTATGCCAGGTGGTTCGGTACTCATTTTTTAATGTCTGGGTTGCCGTGGTGAGAGCAGTAAGCCGTGTAATTGGTCGGATGGTCACCCCTCGGTCAGGCGCATTTTATTTGTGCGCCCTGTTACCACAGCAATCACTGATCCCTACACAGGACACATTACAGCGGACACTCAACGCTATAAGTGAAGGAGAGCAGGAGAGACTATTACAAATAGAAATATGGTGCTACCATAAATACCATGTTTTTGGGACACTTTCATAGTGGTATCAGTCATATTCTATGCAGTAAATTAAGGTACACCATTAAAATATTTTTATATTATTTATTTTATATATTTTTTGGGATGATTTTTAATGTTTCTGAAAGAAGTCACCAAGTCTCCATTTATTTGATGAAAAATACAGTAAAAACTGTTATGCTGTGTAATATTATTACAATTTAAAGAACTATTTTCTATCTTAATAGAGTTTAAAATGTAATTTATTCCTGTGATGCAAAGCTAAATTTTCAGCATCAGTACTCTAGTCTTATGATCCTTCAGAAATCATTCTAATATGCTGATTTGGTGCCCAAGAAACAGTTCTTATTATTATCAGTGAAAACTGTTGTGCTTCTTAAGATTTTTGTGGAAACTGTGACAAATTTGTTTTCAGGATTCACTGATGTTGAAAAGTTGAAAAGAAGAGCATTTATTTGAAATGGAAATCTTTTGTAACATTATAAATGTGACCCTGTACCACAAAGTCTTAAGTCGCTGGGGTATATTTGTAGCAATAGCCAAAAATACACTGCATGGGTCAAAATGATTGATTTTTCTCTTTTATGCCAAAAATCATTAGGATATTAAGTAAAGATCATGTTCCATGGAGATATTTTGTAAATTTTCTTACCATGTACATCAAAACTTTAAGGGGTCATATGATGCTGTTAAAAAGAACAGTATTTTATGTATTTGGTGTAATGAAATGTGTTTATGCGGTTTAAGGTTAAAAAAACACATTATTTTCCACATACTGTACATAATTGTTTGTCCTCTATGCCACGCCTTCTGAAATGCATTGATTTTTAAAAGGCTCATCTCTCTGAAAAGCGAGGTGTGCTGTGATTGGCCAGCTATCCAGCGCTTTGTGATTTGCCGAATGCCTCAAGCGTGTGATGGAAATGTTACGCTTAACATATTGTGACGCCCTGTCCGGCCGGAGTGACGAGACATAAACATAAAACCCATTATAAACGTGATATAAACATGATTTCTAGTCGTGTCTTCTTTTGGAAGGCAAAAACAAAGTAGTTTCGCTTTCTCAATGAAACAGCATCACACACCGCGGCCTTGAGTGAGCAGAGCCTTTGCTTTCACAGTGAAACACACAGCATCTATACGACATGGCGGCGGCGGCAACAACAATACTACAATGAGAATAAAAGGTACGGCTTCTTTCTTTGTGTGAACATCTGGGCGACGTTATGCAAATCTTACCACATACTGACGTAGAGATGTGGGGGCGTGTTAGAACGAGCCATTTTAGGGCGGTGTGGACGAGTGTTAACTTTTAGAAAGAATATCTCTTTGGATTTGAGACTTTAGTCTTTGCAACTTCACAGATCTTCTTTATTCACCAAGGGCTCGTAACACTCCAAAGAGAAAGGAAAATTTGAAGTCGCATCATATGACCCCTTTAATTTTTGATTAGTCATATGCATTGCTAAGAACTTCATTTGGACAACTTTAAAGGCAATTTTCTCTCTTTTTTTTTTGCAGATTCCAGATTTTCAAATAGTTGTATCTCCACCAAATATCCTAACAAACCAAACATCAATGGAAAGCTTATATATTCAGCTCTCAATGTCAAAAAACTGACCTTTATGACCTGTGGTCCTGACTCCTGGGTCACAAATCTCTTTACTGTCACTTTTCACCAATTTAATTCATTCTTGCTGAATAACAGTATTAATTTCTATCAAAAAGCTTACTTTTTTAAATGTATATAAGCACACACACACACACACACACACACACACACATATATAAGACCTGGAGTACTTGGCAGACGCAGTACGAGTGTAGTATCGAAAGGGAACTATATAATACATTATATATATATATATATATTTATATATTTATATATATATATATATGAGTTTCTGCACAGCATTTTGTCTTCTTTTTGTGAAGTTACAGAAATTGCAGTATTTCCTAGTTCTTTTTATTATAAATGTATCTGTCTTCACTCTAATTGAGATCCTCATTGTTTTTAAAGTGATAAATATGGCTATGATTTCAGAAAGTATACAATAAAACTTCCCTCTAAATATCTTCAGTGTATTTACACTCTTAAAAATAAAGGTGCCTCACGATGCCATAGAAGAACCTTTTGGTCTAAAAGGTTATATAAAGAACCTTTAACATCTGAAGAACCTTTCTGTTTCACAAAAGGTTATCTGTGGCGAAAGAAGGTTCTTCAGATTATAAAAGGTAAGAAAGAGATGGCTCTTTAAAAAAACCTTTGACTTAGTGGTTCTTTGTGGAACCAAAAATGGTTCTTCTATGGCATCGCTGTGAAGAACCTTTTGAAGCACCTTTATTTTTAAGAGTGTATCTACTTTTTATACCTTTCAGTGACTTGCAGTATGCTAAAAAGATTAGCTTGACTATACAGTAGTTAAAGTAGTTTCCTCGAACATGAGCAACACAATGAAGTCTTTGAAGGAGGACAGTGATCCAACAAAAGCAAGCAGTATGTCACACTGCCAATATCTCATTAATGCATGTGGAGCTGCGTACACAGCTACTGCTTAAGCTGTATCTGTTTTAACAAAGCAACAAAGAGATTAAAGGTAGGCAATTTTTTTTCAAATGTTAAAATACTTTCTCCTATCCCAGCTTTAGGGATTAGCTCATCATTTACTCATCCTCATATCGCTCCAAACTTTTATGAGTTTCTTTCTGTGGAACGTGAAACATTTTTGAATAACGTACCTGTCACTTTTTCCAAGCAATTACTGTACAATGTATGGAGAGCTTGTGGTGCGAAATGGACATTGTGCACTATAAACGCATCATAAACGCAATCCATAAGACTCTGCACTATATTACCTTATGTGATCCACTTAAGGAAAAAAAAACTTGACACACTAACACTAGCTCAATTACTTTGATGTTGGACTACTGTGTCTGTTTATCCATGGCATATGAGGTGGTGTTTGGGAAGCTAGTAATTATATTTGTAACTCCATATACAAAACCATATACAAATCAAGGCAAGGATAAGACAAAGTGAAGTAGACATAAGCGAGATAGAAGCCTTACAGAGAACGATAGATGAATAAAAGAGAATGATAATGTGTTAGGGAGATACTGACAAAGAGCAAAAGAGAGAATTTTAATGCCAGAGCAAAAGGAGACACCAGAGGGACGTCAATCCACCGATCAATATTCACCAACAGGCTCTTGCTTTCAATACATTACCACTGAAACTCAATTAAGAGCTAGAATAAAAGTTACACTGCAGTAAAGCAACAGTAGCATATCCAGTGCTGTATGACATATTTAGCATACTGTATATGTGTGAACTACTCCAATAAGAAAAAGTTTTTTTTGTTTTGTTTTTTTGCAGTATACTGATGATGATCGGAACTAATGATCTGTTCTTAATTGGTTTATAGGTTTGCTATCTGAAATCCCTCCAAGGTCACTTAATGAATACTGCAGTCAGATGTTCAATAATTGCGAGAGTAACTGACTGCTGTTGAGGAAAATCAACACAGAAGAAGGATATACCCCTCGTGAAAGTCACATTATCTGTGTATCCTCATGTATGAAATATATTACAAAGATCTGAGAGGATAAAATGAGCGCTGGAACACTGACAGCTCCTCTCTGATTGAAGATCTTTGGTTTATAGCGTTCAATCCTACAGGGAGCGATTGATCCAATCAGCAAAGAGCTCTGTGTGCGAGTGTGTGTAGAAAAGAGACAGAAGGCAAGAGATCATCCGAGGTAAAGAGGCTTCACATTTCTATCACTATTAAGGGATTATATGATCCATCACGGGTGGTTAAGTGTCCATAATCCAGTCATCTATAGCTGCGCGCCAGTGTCTGTTCGGTCCGTAATCTTGATAACGGCAAAACTGAGGCTGTTTAATCTCAATACATGGTTGAAATCCCAATACAGAAAACCTCATAACACACACGTACACACTGACTCCAATGCAATACACAGCATGTCCTTGCAATAATAACATTTCAAATGGCCCAGGGTGCAATGGGAACAAACAGACCTTCCTTAAGGCTTCAAATTGCATTTTTACTGCAGATGAAGATTACATTCTTGAGGCCTTTACAAGAATATGAGTTATAACATCTGTAAATACATAAATATAAAAGAGTAAATTTTATTCATTTACTTGTAATTTAGCTAAATACCTATATTTTAGGAAAAATGTACACTGAAATGCCTAGTTCTTTCATGAAACTCTAGATGGCGCAGGCTGATGGGTCTTAACGTAACTGATGATATTCGCAAAGTTAAATGACTTGGCACAAGCTGATTGGTCCATGTTTCATATGCAGCCAATGAGCTTGCTGCTTTACATTTAAATGGCTGATTAGCATCCACTTAAACATTTTCTGAAACCCTCCACCTTCCCTAGCTCCACCTGTAAAAATCTGCTGGGGTTATTTTATATATTCTATTTGTGCAGCAGCATGTCTTAAATACTCACAGCACTGTATCACCGTATGCATTGGCAGTAGCAAGTTCCTGTACTTGCTTGCAGCAGCAGCAATAATCAACAACTACAACAATAACCAGCAGCAGCAGCAATTCAGCAGCAGCAGCATAGCAGATCTATTCCGCCAAGACCAAATACATTAACATTTTCATATCCATTACCATGCTAAAATCTTCAGAGAATTGTCATGATAGAAAGAAGCTAAATCTCCTAAAGTCCCTTTGGAATGTTTCTATTTATGTTTAATTCTTTACTAATATATCAATTAAATCCAACTGTTTTCACCATTGATTATACAAATGTTTCTTGAGCACCAAATCAATCAAATCAATGATTTCTAAGGGATCACAGGAATAAATTGCGTTTTAAAATAATTTAAAATAAATGATGTAAAATACATAAATTACATTTTAAATTAAAAAAGATATATAAAATTATAAAAATATTGATATTAAATATTTACAATATTATGGTTTACTGTATTTTTGATTAAAGGTGCTGTATGTAGGATTGACACCGAGTGGTTGATCTAGGTATTGCAGTCTAAATTCAAAATATTGGAGAGGATTTTTATCACCCGGCCCCTCCTCCTCAGACTTGACGCACACGCAGGCTGCCAGATTGATGACACAAACAGGAACGAGCGAACTTAACGATTAATGAAATGAAATACACTGTATTTTCCAGCAACTGGCAACCCGGGATGCGAAATACAATTTGGTAAAACTGGCAGTGGGTGGGTTACACAAACCAAAACAACGACAGATATTCCGGCCCGGAACGCACATTTTCAAAGAAGAATAACTGACTGTAGCATTGTTTTTCAGATAAACAAGTATGTTAACTTAGCATGTTTCTTAAATATCTGCAAACATATTATGGTAATTTTATTCTTTAGTAGAGTCAAAAACTTACATACAGCACCTTTAAATATGTTGAACAAATAAATAAAATAAAATAAAATAAAATAAAATAAAATAAAATAAAGAGCTCAAACATTTGAACAGTAGTGCATGTAAGTTGAATATGCTTGTGTGTCATCTTCACTAGTTTCCGCGATCGTCATTGCCATGGTTGTGTACGTACATGTGGAGCAGAGATTTCAAAATAGGGGCGAGGTCCTGTTGGGGTATGGGTGTGTTTGTTTTGGTGCTTTCAAATATCAACATCGTTTGGCAAAAATAGCTTAGTGCACCTTTAAATCATTTTTCATGTGCATTATTAGTTATTACATTTTCTATGCAGAAAGGTTTTCTTTTAGGGTTAATTATTATAATTAGCTTTATTTAAAAACAACAGAAGTCTGTGATATGTCCTCATTTATATGGCTAGGTAAATGTGTGTGTGTCTGGATGAGTAGCATTTATGTTCTCTTACCCATAATGATGCCGTTTGGCTCCGAGGGAGGTTGCCAGACAACCCTGACAGACGTGAGACGCACCTCTGGAAACACCAACCTGACAGGTGGACCAGGAACTGGAGAGAAGAGAGGGAGGGAAAGAGGGAGAGAGGATACATGCATTTAAAAAAGATTACTGTAGCATACATTCTGATTTCTTGTAATGTAGCACATATTTCAAACACTTCAAAACATCTGTTTGTGGGGCCAAGCTTTTATCTCGGCCACGATAAATATGACATTTTAATCTCTTCTCACACACACATACACACACACACACACACACACACACGCAAAGTCTCCCTGTAAACTTCTAATTCCTTAAATCCATAAATATAAATATTAGTGTTTTATAATCCCTCATCAAACACATTTAACTCTGCCAGTGGACACTAGGCCAACAGTGCTGGTAATCCACTAGTTCTGATATGTGTGTGTGTGTGTAAGTGTGAGTCAGTGTGTGTAGAGAAGATTCACATAGACATTCCAGTATCTGGTATCCCTGGTATCCCTGTACATTTCCGAATGAATGTTGCTCCATTGAGCCGATTAAGAAAAATGACAGAAAGAGGGCATTTGTCATTCCACTGGCAAGACTCCACAGTCCACATATGAACACACTTGCTCATTTCAAAGGGAAAGATGGCAGCTTACTTCCCCTTGCCGTGAAAATATATTGCAGACATGCGAGTGCATATTTCTGAGAGAAACTCTCCGAAGGAAATTTTATTGCTCAGAGGTTGCTCTTTCATAGCTCAGGGGACTTAATGAGGTTCCCAGTTGGTTGAGTCTCATGAAAACTGTCAGATAATGCATGTGTCATATTTCACTTCAGATTTAAAAGAAGTCTATTTTTTTCATTATGACATATAGTTTCATGATAACTAAGCACATTTTCCCTCCAAATCCTCATTACCATAATCTGAAAAAAATCTCATTCTCATTACTGCAATGTGAAAAATAATGCCATTTGAATTTAATAATATATATATTTAAAATATAGAAATACATAGTGTAGTAAATATACAAAATAATATTTTGTCCACAGTACTGAACATCAGCTGAACATTTAATAATTACAAAAAATGAAATAAATTATAAATAATTACAAAACATAATTTGTTTACATAATTATAAATACAATGATTAGAAATACAAGAATTTATTATTTTAATAATTAATTTAAGATATGCTTAATTACATTTTTTTTTTTTTTAGAAAAAATGGTGATTGATTTATTGTATTACAACGACATTTTTATTATGGCTTATAGTACTGAGAATATAATTTATAAATAAAGTAACTGTATATATATATATATATAAAATAGTAATTGCATGTTGAATAATTTAAGCTATTCTTACTACTTCTGTAATTAAAAATGGGTGATTACTGTATTAAAAGTATTCTTTTTATTATTGCACATTACAGAACTAGAATATAATTATAAAAAATAATAAAATAGATGTATAAAATATACTATAATTTAATTATAAATACATAAAGTTGACAAACAGGAGACACACATGGGATACTGGAGAAAAAAAATCTGAAAAGTGTAAGGACTTCGCAAGTCACCCTTTAAAGTAATTTCTGTCTGAGAACAGATTGAGATCTCATTAGTGAATTTTGAGTGAGCTAGGATAAGAAAATCGAGCGAGTGAGAGGTGGTTCAGACAGGTGACTCAAGCGAAAGCAGTGATGCAGGATGAGGTTTCATGCAGTGGGGGCACCATGAGGCCAGGCGAGTGTGTGTTTGTCTGTTTCTGGAGCCACGTGGGAGGTAATGCCAGTCTGAATGTCAGGCACAGCTGGAAACCACCAGAGCATGAAGCAAGGCATAACTATGAGCTACCATTATGAATGTGTGTGTGTGTTTACTGGTGTGTGAGTGTGTGAAGGAACATCTGCTAAATGGGTAGCTTTCACTCAAAGTCTAATTTTGATCCAATGTGTGTGCGAACATTTATTTTTCCTTTTATTATGTGTGATTTGTCATAACCAGTGGGAACGTGTGAAGAATTAAATGATGCGTTCTGTTCAGTGGGCGATGCATTGATTTTATTGGTTGCTTACCATCATCCTTGGTTCTCTCAGCGGTGGGGGGCAGGCTGGGAGGTCCATCTCCGACACGTGTAAACGCAAGCACCTGAACCTCATACAAGACGAACTTGCTAAGGTTTTTTAAAAGCAGCAAGTGAGTCTGGTTCCCGTTCACCAGCTGGACCTGGGGAGCCCGCTCTGAATCTTTTTCTTTGTATAAGACCTAGAGATAAAAGGAAACAAGGAAATATAGGTCACATAGAAACAGTTTTGATATGATATTGAGTGTCGGAATGTCCTAAATTCAACTACAACCGTACAGTGTGTAGTAGTGCTTGTTAATTACTAATTACACACTATTCATACTTAAGGTTAGGGATTTAAGCAAACCTCTGGCAGATGATAAAACCGATCAGAATATCATTGCCACATACACAAAACAGTTATATTCAGAATCAGGGGGGAAGAAACTGTTCCTGTGTCTGGTCGTTCTGGTGCTCAGAGCTCTGTAGCGTCGACCAGATGGCAACAGTTCAAAGAGGGAGTGTGCTGGATGTGAGGGGTCCAGAGTTATTTTGCCAGCCTTTTTGCTCACTCTGGATAAGTACAGTTCTTGAATAGAAGGGAGGGTTGTACCGATGATTCGCTCAGCAGTCTGGACTACCCTCTGTAGTCTTTTGAGGTCAGATTTGGTAGTTGAGCTGAACCAGACAGTTACTGAAGTGCAGAGGACGGATTCAATGATGGGACGGATTCAATGATGAAGTATTCAATTCGCCTTTTAGTGTTTGTTTACAGGAGTGACAACTGTTTTCTACAATGAAATGAACTGATGAAAAATTCAGACAGTGACAACCGCATTTACAAAACTTTTCTGCAATGTGCAGGGAACCAAACTGAACAACTAGCTGTTAATGACTTATTTAAACACATATCAGAGTTGCTGTTCCTGTATGCGCAGTGAAAGGAATCACAAGGAATGTGGTTCATTTGAACTCAGTGGTGTTGCCAGATAATTTAGGGGATTTGCTCCCATATTTAAATGTGATCGTCACTCCTGAATCTTAACAGTCTGTATGTGGCAATAAAGATGTCGAGATGAGCTCTTTTGATTTGGGGAAGTACGCAATCACACAGCAACAGCTCACAACTCTTGAACATCTTTTGCAAATGCAAACATCCCTGTTTCTTCAAATAAAAACTACAAAAAAATCAAGTTCAAGTTTTGCCTCAACTTTGGTTCTGACTTTAGAAGAGATCAATAATTAATTGTGTTATTTCCCCCCCCCCCCCCCCCCCACACACACACTTTTTACAGTCTAAGCATTTCATCAATTGGTTTCTTCCGACAGTGTGTAAAAGGAAAAACTGTTTCAGCAGTTTCATGATCTTGCATCATGTCACTCTACACAGCCTAAGCAGAAAATGGAGAAAGCCTTATACAAGCAACAGTGCACATGGGTTTTAATATCTTCATACAGTTTATAGATGTGTTCAAAATGAACTCAATACAAACTATGTTCGGCTGAATGTATGTGCATTAAAGCATGTGGAAGAACTTTTGTAGATGTGCATATCAACAGCTCTTTGTGGTATAAAGTGCCTTTGGTGGATGATACAAGCATTACATTAGATGTGTAGATGTGTGCTGCATACATTTTTTTTTGCTACAGTGCTTAAGAATGGTTCTGCTATGTGGTTGTTAGGCTGCTCTGGATGGTTTTTTACTTTCCTACATCAAAAGAGTCCACCTCCAAATATCTGCATGGGGATGTGGCTCAGGTTCCTACTCCTTCTACTTATTATTTTTTACACTTGTAAAATGTAGGACAGGGACTTGTCACTACCCATCGATTGTTGATTGGATGAGAGCAAATCTGAATGCAAGCATGCTGTCAATTTTGGATGAGCAGGGTTTAAGCTGACTAAATTACTGGAGAAGTCTGGCATACATCACCAGAAAGATCTCTGTTGTTTTGCCAGAAGATTGGGTTTTGAGATTTTGATGAAACATTACAAGGTCAAGAAGAGGTGCAAAAATGAAATCATCCATGAAATATATATGAATCATTCACATAAGATCTATAACATGCATTTACAAAATAAGGTAAATTTTCATTCTTTAAACATATCTGCAAACTCTGTACTGGTGGGAAAAAATATATATATTTTTGAAACAACACCAATATCTATAGTAACATATTAAACTTGTATAAAAGATTTCAGAAAAAAAAAGATAAACTTGCAATTTCAGCCTAATAAACGATGCTGTGTGTTGTATATAATTGGTCTCAATAAAAATGGTTAATTAGTGAAAACACTAATTCACTCTCTAACAGTCGGACCAAAAATGACAAGTTTGCAGGTATGTTAAAAGGAATACTTCACCCCAAAATGAAAATTCTGTCATCATTAAGATGAAATTGGCATGTTTTGAAAATACTGGACCCCTATGACTTTCACTACATAAACAAAAAAAACAAACAAAAAAAAAACACTGAGCATGCAAATAGCTTTGTTTGTTGAAACATTCATTAAAATATCTTCCTAAGCACTGCTAATAAAAAATTATTCCAGTCAGATCCAGTCTCCATATACAGTAGAAAATCACCCTTCTGCAGTGTTTTGGCAGACAGGACTCTCCAGTCAAAGCTGTGGGGGATTTTAAGGGTCTTAAAGCATTCTCTTTGATATAGTAACCGTACCTTGTAACCAAGGATGTGTCCATTCTTCTGGTGTTCAGGGACCGAACCCCAGGTGACCAATATACTCGTGGAACTCACTGCTTCTGCGCTCACATTTTCTGGGGCACCAGAGGGAACTGAAAACACACCCATATAAATAGCCATTTTATACTAAGGCAAAAACCTACTCAAGGCCATGTCTAACAGTGATTTTAAAACACTTAAAGGCTGTTTTTCATCCTATTGGAAAAATAATAAGACTGCAATTATCATTAATAATAATATGAACAAACAATTCCACCAAGTAATACAGCTCATTAGCCTAAGGTTGATGTCTTACCAGCCGACTCTCAACAATTTATTTCAGCCAGGGTTTCATATCTACTCAGTATTTTTGCTGAAATCTTACTCCTTTCTATTGGAGTCTGTCACATGTACTGATTAAAAATGGAAGAGGGCTGACAGCTTAAACAACAGCCTCTGACATTTCTCTCTGATTCGCTGTCATGTGAAGCTCGCCGAAATAAGAACAGGAGAACCGCATGAGCATAAACACTTGTAATGGACTGATTTAAGATATGATTTGAAGGGGTAACTTTCCCCCGTGAATATGTGTGATGTGTATTTGTTCCTTCAGGGCTTGCCGGCCATTGTTCATGTGCAGTGAGATAAAGATTTTCATTTGCTGAATGAAGCAACAAAGGCATTTTCTTATTCTTTTAGTTATTTAGGTGTAGGAGTCCAGCAGAAAAATGGTGTTTCAGTGTTTCCTAAGGAAATTACACAAGCAAGTTTGTCAGTTCTTCAGTTTGATAAAAGGTTTAAGGGATTGTTCACCCAAAAATGAAAAAATAATTATTCTGTCATGTTGTTCCAGACCTGTAAGACCTTCGCTCATCTTCAGAACACAAAGTGAGGGATTTTTGATGAAATCTGAGAGATATTAGGAAAAAGATTTAAAAAAAAAAAAAAAAAAAAAAAAAAAGAGTCTCTAATTCTAATATGCTGATTTGTTGCTCAACTAACTTTTTATATTTATATATTAAAATATATATTTATATATTTTTTTCCTAACAACGTAAAAGCCTTTACTCTCACTTTTGATTAGTTGAATGCAAATCAATTCATAAATAGTATACATTTCTTTAAAAAACAACAACAAAAAAGAGCCCTAACTTCTGAACTGTAGTATATCCTCACTTCTAGTTTATGAGTGTGATCTCTGAAATTAAACCACAATCAACAGGGAAATTCATGGAGAATCAGATGTTTGAAATCTGTAAGTGGTCACCACCAAGGCCACAAGTGCCCGCCCCACCAGCTGCCTCTGATCATTTCAAACTTTCTAGATGTTGTCTAGGGGTCGGCAGGATCATTAACTCAGCAGGGAGTCACTGGAGCTGCTAACACCCACCCGCTGTTAGATGTGGCCTCGGGCACAGACTCCATCTGAGTCTCCAACGGCTATGTAAATGATGCCTACGACTAAAAATCGGCTAGTAGGTTGCTGGCTAAACTGTGTCTGTTTAGAATTGCTAAGGAATGCAGCAACTCGTGGCATTAATCTAAAAATGAACTGACATATCTTTATAAGAATTTAATGCAAATATCTGTCCTATACTTTAAGCTATCTGTCTTATAACACTCAAATAGAATGAAAAATGATTAAAATGGAAATGTGAGCATAATGCATTAACACAATGATGCTTAAATTAACATAATTCATTTGGTTACATACAAAACAGCAACTAGCCCTAAGTTTTATTTCTTTTCCTCACATGCATGACATTAATTTCACTGATCATTTATGTTGATTTTTACTTTTTTTTTTTTTTAAATCAAAAGAGGAGAAGGTACTTCTAAAGCAAGCATGTTTTATGGAAAATGTTGTCACCTGACTCTTTAGTTTTGCCCAGCACAGGACTGCTCCAGGGTCCAGGCCCGATGCCATTGAAGGCCTGAATGCTGAGCTCGTACTCCGTCCACTCTTCAAGTCCCTCCACCGTCGCTTCCTGAGACAGGCGCTCAGAAACCGTCTCCATCCGGGGCTGCCCAAGCCCATCTGCTCTCTGTGTGCGTACATGGTAACCCACGCTTTCGGGATTTCCGTTATAAGCTGCCTCTGGAAGCGGCTACAAAACATGAAGAGGAAAAACATTGGAGCAGGACAGACTTTGATAAACCTACATCAATAAGAAGACCAAAAACTAACCTGGAATTTCATTGCATTAGCAAACAATAGAAATAGATCTCCAGAACATATTTTAAATAAAACATTTCCCCAAAGCAGTACTGATTTACTTTAAGTTATATATATATATATATATATATATATATATATATATATATATATATATATATATATATATATCTATATATATATATATATATATATCTTATATATATATATATCAGTAACATTCTTTTTTTAAAGAAAGAAATAAACTATTATTTTATTTGGTAATAACCCATGAAATTCATAACATGTCTATAAAAATGTTTATATAGTTACTAAAGATTTCTATTTTAAATAAATGCTGCATTTTCTATTTACAAAAAAGAAAGTATCACGGTTTTCACAAAACATTAAGTACCACAACAACTAAATTCAAAAATTATATTAATAAGAGATGCTTCTTGAGCACGAAATCAGCATATTAGAATGATTTTTGAAGGTCCATGTGGCACTGAAGACTAAATAATGATGCTGAAATTTCAGCTTTGCCATCACAGGAATAAATTACATTTTAAAATACATTCAGATAGAAAACAGCTATTTTAAATTGTAACAATATTTCACAATATTACTGTTTTTCCTGTATTTTTTATTAAATAAATGCAGTCTTGTTGAGCATAAAAGACTTCTTTCAAAAACATTATACCGACCCCAAATTTGAACAGCAGTTTATTAAAAAAAGAAATGAAATTAAATTAAATTAAATTAAATTAAAGAGAGAAACTTTAGTTGTCCAAACACATTTTGGCCAATTATAATGGAATGGTACTGAAATTTAAGGGCTGAAAAGGTTTAACTAATTTTCTGCACGCTAATCTTACTCAACAGGAATCACAAATAAATTTTTCGTGACTCATTCCAGTGGCTAAGTTCTACGATGATCTGGATGAATGAAAACCTTCACAAGCGTCAAATTGTGCAGCAAACAGAAAGGAAGTTCTTTAATCTCCTCATAAACATAAATTAAATGACATTTCAAATTGGCTGTAATGCAGCTCAGTCCCTCGCCTGCTTCAGCTGTGCATTGCACATTGGCACATGACTCAGAGACATTTTCCAGCATCGGATGCCAAGAGTTCGCACATGGTTGCTCGCCTAGTACTTTAATGCACACTCGAAACCTTACGATGTTCACAGCTTCAGTACGTTGACTGCTTGAAAGCGTTTCTATTAAAATGCTTTTGGCAAGCTGACGGATACTGATGTTTCTTCACAGGCATGGGCCAAATCATTGTTTCAGACTTTATGGTCTCCACAATAAGCTGCTAATCTTTAGTTGCTTGTAATATCATGTTTTACATATATATAACTCTGAATGCTATTTCGTTTATATTCATTTGAGTTTTTGTCCACCTACAACATGTGACAAGCTTGTTTCACTTTGTTTATTTTCAGTTTGGTTACTAGTGTCTATTGTATATAAATAACTATGGAGTTATTTTTGTCTTTTTTTTTATTCAATCAAACATAATGTGTTTGAGAACAAAACTTACTATAGTGTAATTAAAAAAAAATTATTGCAAATAAAAAGTCTTGTTAATTTTTAACTATAATATTTTTTCTTTTTTCTCTCTCAAAAACAGTGTGTTTGATTGAACAAAAAAAGACACAAAAGTAACTCCATATAACAGAATGGTTAAGTAAATGAAAACTAATAAGAGTTGCTTTCGAAATACTTGTGAAGCTCAAAGCATTTCCACAGTTACTCAGTGTATATTCTCCTCATTAAAGACATTAACAATTAAGAAACTTGGGTTGCTTGGTAAATGACAGAAGAGTGGTAAAAATATAACCTTTTCTTCGATGACAGCTACATAGAAGTTTTAGTACGAGTGTAATAAATGACTATCCATAAAAACGGGTTAGAGGTCAATGTTTTCGTTTTCAGCGCTTGTGAAGTACCGCATTAAGCACTATTATGTCCTGAGGGTCATTTTTTCAGCACCAGCACCCCACAAATGTGTTACTACGTCCATCGCAGGCTTTGTAGAAGCCGTTTTTTAGATTAAATGGAGTGCTGTCTTATGAAATGACAGCCTTCATGTTATGTGCCTCTACAACTCAAATTCTTCGATCGCTCTTCAGGCTTTGAAAAGGTGAGAGGGGAAAAAAGGAGAACTGAAGGAGAAAATAACAGCAATTACATCTGATACTGACAGACACTATGGCTCCTGATAGCAAAAAAACAGACAGGAAAAATAAGCTGTCAACCTCTTCTAGTATATCCCTCACCTATAAAGCATGCGCACAGAAGCACAACCAACAGTATTTGTGTCCATCTCTGCGTGTGTTTGAGTATGCATAATCGCTTTACGATTTTTATGAGGGCTTCAGGTTTTACAATAACGTTCACACCAAATCCAGAACCACCCGCTTTTGACGCAACAAAAGAAACTTTTGAGCGCTTTGGTTCTTATAAATTCTTATAAATATGTATGACTAATTTCATCAGCCAAGAGTGTCATTAGGTTCTTTCAGAAATCTAATCCATCCTTGCTAAATAAGAAAATATTTCTTTCTTTCTTTCTTTCTTTAAAAAAAAAAGTACTAATCTTTTTAACTGTGTGTGTGTGTGTGTGTGTGTGTGTGTGTGTGTGTGTGTGTGTGTATCCGCTCCTCACCTCCCAGCGAATCCTCAGGCTGGTTTCACTAGCAGAAAACACTATGAGATTTGTCGGGGCCACATCTGGATTGGACTGCAGGGTCTGCATCATACGAGAAGGCTGACTGAAGGGACTCGAACCCACAATGTTCACCTGCTTCATCCTGAACCTGTAAGGAATATATACGCGGAGAGAGACAAAAACAGCAGTTTTAATTCTCTGATCTTGCTCTTGAGTAGCGGGAGGATGGGGGATTTTGGACAGGATAACAGATCTCTACAGCCTCTGATCATCTGTAATCCCTTTAGGACAAGATAGTGTGCCGAGAATCAGAAGACAATCTTTCCACAGGACCTTCAGAAAATCAATTAAGGTGAGAAATAGAAAAGGGGAATGAGAGAAAGATAGAGAGAATATAGAACAAATGAAACAATGAAAAAAGATAGCTGGAGATACATAACGCAGGGAGTGCTGGGAGTATAAAGAGTGTTTAGTCAACATTGAAAGGTCATAAACAGCTGAAATTACTCTGAAAACACCAACACCAAAACACTCAACAGGTTTGTGAAGGTACCTCACACTACTGGGCTTGTATGTCCCCACATTTTAGTTCATTTGGTTGATGTAAAAATGGTTTTTCTTTCAGCAAAGGAGCGAAAGGCTCACCTGTATTGAGTAAATGGGATGAGATTGGGAATCTCCAGAGTGTCTGCAGCTGGTGGACTGTTCAACTCGTACAGAACCTTCCATTCCTCGTCCTCACCCACAGTCCCCACCTGTGGACACACAGGATGATTTTATTTAAAAAGCTATTTAAAAGCACACACATGAAAAAAGAATAAAAAATAATCCAGTATGACAAACATTTCAAACTGTAGTATGCTTCACTGCAGTCAAAGGACCTCACTTTGTTGCATGTTTATATCAGCAAGAGACATAAATAGGGTACATTGTTGTAACTTTTTTCAGCAGTACAGAGATGACAAAGAAATGACATTGTTTTATGATAAATGCTTCAAACCATAATAAATGTCGCTACATCAATCCTCATCAATGATGCATGTCATTAAGTCAGAAAAAAATGGTTGTTTTGAACTTTTAATGCAATTTTATCTACAAATGCCCAATTAAATAAATCACAAAAAAAGTTTTATTTTATTTATTTATTAATTTTTTACCAGGCGCACTGGAAAGGGAAGTATTGTAAATTAATAATAATAACAATAGTAATAGGTTTCTTCATTATTTGTCTAATATTTAAAATGTAATTATTGTATAATTATAACAACAACAACAATAATAATAATAATGGTTATTTTGCACCTTTAATCAAATTTGATCTAAGAATGCCGATCAAATAATGAGCTAAGAAAGTTGTATGCTAACAATGACTAAGGTAGGAAAATCACACATCACACTGGAAATGGAAGATAGTAATTTCACTGCATTATTATTAATATAAAATAAAATACAATAATAATATATCAATTATTATTATAGTGTTCCATAAGAACAATGTGAATGTGGCCTTAGTATAATGATTTTTTTTTTACTTTACAGAATATAGGGTGATTTCTTCCTTTTGTCCTCATGATCTATAACAACAACAACAAAATATATAAAAGACTATAAATCCATTTTTAAGCAGACATTTTACAAAATATTCTTCCTGGGGCTAAGTTGCATCTTTGTCACCTTTTTCACTCCACACGGGTTTACGTCCCTGTATTCTATGCATACAAAAAAATGTGCACACTCTTTAATGCAGCAACAGTAAAAGCAGTACGGTAGTATGCTAATTTGAACATATAACCAATGGAGAGATGAAACCGGGCGGGAATCAAGATATGTCAAAGCACAGAGATATTTTTACATTTATAATCCAATTTTGAGTTGGGTAGTCAACTGACATAAACATGACAATCAACAGTCACAAATTAGATGTTAAGATTACAGTTGAGACAGCTTACGGTTCATATCAGATTTCACGATGTATACTGCAAATATGGGCAAATGTAAGTCCCCCACACTGTACACATCCTGCATCCCTCATTCCTATTATGGCAGAGTGTCATCACAAATAAACAGAAAGTCAGATTCAGCAGTCAGAGCTGATGATAGAGAAGCTTCAGACTGACAGTGAAAAGCAACAGCAAACCCAAGCAAGCTGCCCGCAGTTCACACTCCATATCAGGGCTGCTGCCTTTCTTTTCTCTGCTTTGTGTTTTTTGTTTTTCACTAATCAAAAGCAAGATGCTATAGATTCTCAACAATGACATGTGAGAGCTGGAAAGGGCTTGTTTTTTTAACCACCATGATCTTAATAAGGCCGTAATGAGGTAATGAGCTAATTAAAAAGTGGATCCACAACATGAAAAAAAAAAAAAAAAATCTACAAAGAGACACTGGGTAATGCAGCCAGTCATTATCTGCAAACAAAAACTGCTTATCATTTCAAACGTCACAATCAAGTGACTAACGTTTCCTCTAGGACCTCACTGAGAGCGGCTTCTATTTATTCATAGAGCAACCTGTGATTAATTTCATGCTGTTAGCTCTTTCCTATCATTACCACGTATAAACTGTCAAAATACTTAAAAGGGGCCATATTCTACACTTCTAAAGCATTGCAATTTCCCACTGAAGTTCACTTATAATGTTAGTAAAGGGTTATTACACAGAAAACAGTCATCATTTTACATTTTCCAGCCTCTCTCTGGCCCTCTGACTGTTTTTGGCTATTGCACTTTTCAAATTTCCATATGTAAATGACCTTTGTTGTGATTGGCCAACCTCATGGTTCACACTATCATTCATCAGAATGGACTAGGGAACTTAAAGGGAAAGTTCACCCAAAAAAGTTCACTCACCCTCATGTCAAGTCATAATTCAGAGAAAAAAAAGTCTGAATTTGGAGTTTATATCTCACAATTCTTATTTCCCCCCCAGAATTTCAAGAAACAAAAGTCTATACTGTAAGATATAAATTTAGAAAAAAGTCAAAACAATGAGATAAAAAGTTGATTTTATTATTATTATTATTATTATTATTATTATTATTATTATTATTAAAAAATGTATTTATTAGCATTTTAAGACTAAACAGGTGTTTGTATAAAAAGTTGGTGGTCATATGTTAATGAGCTCCTGTTGGTGACATTGTTTTTGCAGCTTAATATCCATGAATAATCTGGTTGGACTGGGGCGAGAGGAAGAAAAATGTGGTTTTCCATGATATGTTCCTTTCAATATTACAAACCATATGTTGAAACAACTAGTACTTGTAAAAACTGCATACACACAGCATGTTTTGTGCAGCACTGTTCGAGCAGAGGAAAGGTGAAAAGATTACAAAGGGAATCGGAATCAGCAACCGACCTGGTCCAGGATACAGCTGTGAAGAAGTCAGCTATAAAAAAACACCCCAAAACAAGATGAATTCTAACCCATAGACTTAAGACCCCATTAGTGCCACCTCAGTACCTCTAATCTTCTTCTCTCTCTTCTCTCATCCCTCCCTCTGACTCCCTCCTTCCTGCTCTCCCTCGATTAAACAGTATTAAAGACATGAGCGAAGAAAACGAAGGGGAAAAGAGAGGGATCTCATTAGAAGGAGTTTTTCTCTTCACGCTGCACAGCGCTGGACGCCATCCAAGAGGGGCTTAACACATATGCGCGCACACACAAACACACACCACACCTAAAGGGCTGGGAGACACGGTGCATGACATCTCCTTAGCCTCCTCGTACTATGTCAAATACAGAGTGTGAGCTTGCATGTGTGTTTGTGTGTGTGTGCGTTCTCTCCAGGGGAAGATGTTTTAGTGCAAGAGCAAGCCTGTTTTTCCCTGGAGATGAAGTACCTGCCAGACAACAGCATCTTCACTGGAGCACAGCCTGCCAGACAAGGGCATAACACACACCCACAAATATACAAATACTTAACACACACACACACACACACACACACATACTCATGAGCACATACACTGAAAAGTCATATTCCATAGAGCAGTCTTGGCAGAGAGAAAATTGCAGTTTGTGGAAAAGTTAACCATTCGGCAGAAGGAAAATTGCCATTCGTCACAAAGTTACATATATTGCAGAGAGAAAACAGCAATTTGTGGAAAAGGTACGATTTTTTTCAAAGAGAAAGGTGCCCTTCAAGGCAATATTAATAATTTTGCAGAGAGAAAATTGCCATTTGTGACAAATTTAACCATTCGACTGGCAGATTATTGACATTTGTGGCAAAGTGAAACTATATATTTAATTTTAGATATATTTGCAGAGGGAAAGCTACCATTCATTAAAAAAAATAAAAAAATAAATACAGATAGAAAAGTCTAATTTGTGGCAAAGTTCACCAATTTTGAGGGGGGAAAAAAATCTAGATTGCATACTAATCTGCAGAAAAGTTAACCATTCATAAAAATTGCAACAATTTTCCTGACAGACAAGGGTCGTTCGTGTAAAAGCTAACCATTTGGGGGAAAAAAATGCTGTAAGTGACAAAGTTAAGCATTGTTCAAAGAGAAAACAACCATTCATTAAAAAGTTTTGTTTTCTGAGAGGGGCAGACAGAATATTGACATTTGTGGAAGTTAACCATTTGGCAGAGAAAAAAAACATAATTTGTGGCAAAGTTAACTGTTAACAGGACAGAGAAAATGTAAGTGAATGTGTTAACCATTTTTGAAAAGGGATAAACTATACCATTCGTGAAAAAGGTAACCATGTTTCTGAGAGAAAAGGACAACTTGTGGAAAAGCTAACAATTTGGCAGCCGGAATAGTAACATTCATGGCAAAGTTTTTTGCATAGAGCCATTTTGCATAGAAAAAAGTATAATTTGTGACGTTAACAATTTTAGAGAGAGAAAATTGTTACAATTGACAAAGTTAACTATTTCATGAAATTAAGCTTTTTTATAAGAGAAAAGTGCAATTTGTGGCAAAGTAAACATTAGGCAGACAGAATCTTTTTATCTTTGGCAAAGTTAACCACTTTTTCGAGAACAAATTAACCATTAGGCAGACAGAATATTCATATCTGCAGCAAAGTTAACCATTTTGTCTGTAGCAAATTAACCATTAGGCAGACAGAATATTAATATATAATTTAACATTTTAATCCAGAGCAAGCTAACCATTACGCAGACAGAATATTAATATCTGTGGCAAAGTTAACCATTTTGTCTGTAGCAAATTAACCATTAGGCAGACAGAATATTAATATATCAGTGGCAAAGATAACCATTTAATCCAGAGCAAGCTAACCATTACGCAGACAGAATATTAATATCTGTGGCAAAGTTAACCATTTTGTTCAGAACAAATTAACCATAAGGCAGACAGAATATTAATATCTGTGGCAAAATTAACAATTTTGTTCAGAGCAAATTGCTACTGATGGCAAAATGACTACTTTTTTTGTAACCCTTTAGCCATTGTGGTAAAGCTTGGCGCTTGCCAAAACTGATTTGGCAATACAAGCTTTGCTAAATTTTACACACACACACACACACACACACACACACACACACACACACACACACACACACACACACACACACACACACACACACACACACACACACACACAGACACACACACACGCCTACACACCTGTCCTTCTACGATCCATTTGGAGATGGCGGTTTTGCCGTCACTGCCGGGCTGGAACTTTATGGTGGCGGAGCGAGGACTGATGTTGGAGATGACCAGATTGGAGGGTGCACCAGGAAGCTCTGTTCAGCAACACAACAAAACATATTTATGTAACTCACAAGCTGCTCACATTGAAACATTTCCTGCATTTTGTGTTCTGCTCTCTGTCTGTTTTCTCCATCCTGTGTCTTCATTATCCTTCAAAGAAAACTCCTGTAAATGGGCCCATAACTCACTTCAGAGTCAATTAGGTTTTGTGTACAGCAGTGCACATTGTGTTTGGGTATATGATTAATTGGTAATTAAATGGATTGATAATGATATTTGGGTGGTTCACGTGGCTCATTCAACAGTAGATAAAACTCGTTCTCTCCTGACTCCACAGCATATCAGTGGGAGATAATGAGTGTAGCTTGGCTTTTGGTCATCATCATTTATTTCATGTTCTCTCTAACACACGCGCACACACACATCGGCCCCAAGAGCTTCATACTGACTCCGTGTGATGTATTACAGTCTTACTGACTGTGTCTCGGATTGCTGGTCTATGTGAAATATGTGCTCCACTGCGGCATCCTGTTTCATGTGTTGAATTTCCTTTCGAGTTTGAACACAGTGACTATCACCGATCCCCAAGGGAGAATTTGATGCATTAAAGTGATGCTAGCATTGAAGTGTGTATTTGTTTGAGAGTGTGGAGACCTGGCGGCAGTCCTGTTGAGATGGTCGACGAGGTGGCAGCACCGGTGCCGGCCTGTGTCACCGCAGCCACCTGCAGAGTGTATGTGGTGAGCGAAGTGAGCCCGGTCACTTTGTATGTCAGCGTAGAATTGGACAGAGTCTGAGATACACGGGTTTCGTTCTGACCGGCCTCCTCCCAACACAAGACATAACCTATAGAGAGGTGGAAATGAGATGAGAAGAAAGAGAAAATTAAGCTTTGTTCCACAAGTTGAACCGCCTTGCTGCTTTTTGTCTACATAGGCAGTAACCGTTCTTTATAAGTGGCTGAATTGAAACTCTCTTTATGGTTCCTTGCATGCATTCGAAGAATGAAATTACGCGAAAGATGCAGAGAGAATCAACTACCAGAACTCACAGTTCATCACTACAGAGCGGTGTTACGGAGCAACCAACTCAAAGCCGTGAAACTACTAACTTAACTACACTTCCTAGTAAAATGGCAGGGTAACAGTTAATTATAGGGAACAATTCCCACTATTGCTTATTAGCATACCTATTATTAACATATTGGCTGTTTATTAGTACTTACAAAGCACATATTCTGCATAACCATATTCTACATCCTGAATCCTAAATTTAACAACTACTTTACTAACTATTAATAATAAGCAGCAAATCAGTAATTTGAGGCAAAAGTTGTAGTTAATGGTTTGTTAATAGCAAGAATTTGACCTTAAAATAAAGAAATAAAGTGTGACCCATGACAGCAATTCAGCTATTTTCATAATCATGTAATCAGAAGCAACGAGACACAACTTTTCACCAAACCTTTTACATTCTTGCTTTTTTATTTGTGCAATAATAATGTTTAGAAATTAATTCTGTCATTTTTGTCATACCGTGTTTAATACCATTCCGTTGAAATTAGATTTCACACAATTTATGTTTTAAACAATTTTCACACTTAATTTGAAAAAAAAAAAAAAAAAAAACAGCTTGATTGTAAATGACACAATAAAAACATTACATTCACAAGCAGCGTTGGGGAAAGTTACTTTTAAAATTAATGCATTACAGTATTGCGTTACTCCCTAAAAAATAACTAATTACGTTACTTAGTTACTTTTTATGGAAAGTAATGCGTTACATTACTTTTGCTCATATTTCTCATATTTCACTTTACTTTTTAAATATGAGCAGGGCTTGATTGTTTTTAATATAAGAAGTTCTATTTATAGCAAATGAAAAAGCCCTTTCAAACCCAAAAAGTGAATAAAAAAATAGAATAAACCTCAGGCTGAAGGAAAAGTAAATTCACATCTGTAGTACAGTAGAATGCAGGAGAAGGTGGTTCAACACTCTTCAGCAATAGAAAAACAATGAAGCACAATTGTTAGTTTATCTTAAGTCATTTTTGCTTATTAGTATGGTTGAACTGGATCATCAAAGGTCAGCAGCAAAGACATTGGTTAATAAAATGGGATTAGATATATTTGTGTTATTTAACATATTTAATTATTGCAGGTTTGCGCCATATTCTGAGTTTGCATTTCACTGTTGTTATTCATTTTGATGAATAATAAATCAGTTTTTTTTGTTTTTTTTTTGTAAGTGGGATGAATTAAATCACATTCACATTTAGTCTAGAATTACAGCAACATTATGTTCACACAGTGCAGACAACTCCTCTGCACTTCCGTTTTCTCCCAATATGGGGACAGGAGACTTGTCAGTAAATAAATGGAAAAACAAAGTAACTGGCATTACTTTTTTGAAAAACTTGTAAATCAAAAAAGTAATGGGTTATTTTACTAGTTACTTGAAAAAAGTAATCTGATTATGTAACTCATGTTACTTGTAATGTGTTACCCCCAACACTGTTCACAAGTGATATTTACCTTGACTTTTCATATCTCAACCATTTTCACAGAATATATTTACTTGTTTTTAATGGTTTAAACTTTTTATAAATTATGTTTTTTTTTTATGTTACATTAATAGTGAAAATCTGGGTCTAGGACAAGGGTACAATAATTAAATCATTACATAAAAGGTATCTAGACACTAAAATAAATTAAGGCAAACTAGAAATTTTCCAGGTTTTAATGTGATCTTTACATCTAAATCTGCTAGTTTGAACAAAAGTCAATCCCTGGGACACCTAGACATGCAGCGCTGGAAAGATTAGTGAGAGTTCCTGTAGCAGTTGAGCTGAAGCTGTGATTGGATAATTGAGCCTGTTCACCTGTGATAATGCCGTTCTTGTCTTCCGGTTCCTGCCAGCTGATCCTCAGAGATGTGTCCAAGATCTCAGTAAAGCTCAGTTGAGTCACCGGGCCCGGTTCTACAACACATATACATGAATTTACTGCACTCAGCAATGTTACTACAGCTTTCTCTGGAAAAATATAATATAATATAATATAATATAATATAATATAATATAATATAACTATGCTTTGATGTAAAGTCTTTATGCTTTAGGCCCTTAAGAAGATCTCAAATATGTTTTATGGATGCTAGTACATTTCTGAGTACCTAAGAATACAAAGCATGCATTTTTATTATAAGTAGAAGGTCAACTACAGAGACAGACATGCAGAGACTGAATTCTTTAAACAACAGCTTCACGATTTTATTATCTGAGGGGATATAAATCCATGAATACACAGCAGGTTTGTTGACGTTCTTAGCACAAGCATGTTTGTGTGTATGCGTGAGTGGAACAAAGCTGTGCAGCACTTTATGGAAGCTTTCAAACCCGCTCATGGTAAAGGATTACCTCGCACCCATAGATCATAATACTCCCAACAAAGAGCTTGTTGCCGTGGAACCGTTGTATCACAAGTGCAAATAGGCGAAAGCAAATTATGTGTTTGTTGGCAATTACCCTCACGAGTTAGCAGTCATTTAGTAGTTAATCAATCATCCATACACACCCCGCAAGACAATACATCTGGCAGGCGAACATGACAGTTGCCTGAAAAGCGCAGTGGTTAATGTGTGCGGATAAAGCTTTAATTGCATTAGATCTAACAGGCGCATGGCAAACTTTCATGCCCCGGACTGTCAAGCAGACCTTATCAGTGCGAGTCGTCACGCTAGACTGACAGGTTAATCAATCACGTGCTTATGAGAACTTATGACTGCATGCAACTCATTGCACTGCAGTTCAATTCATTTTCAATTCAATTTTTTTTTTTTTTTTTTTGGGTTCAGGTCAAGGTTTAGCTGGTTAGCATGGTCACTGCTGCTAGATGCCGTAAATACACCATAAGGATTCATTTTTGTCTATAAATAGAATTTAAAAATAGCCTTTTATTTTGTTATTGCTAACTTAAACTAAAACTATTACAAACACATTGTCATTTTAAATAAAGGTAAAATAAAATATAAAATTTAGAAGAAAACTTAAAAATAAAACTGAATAAAAATAACTATGTTATGTAAACAAAATGTTTTATGTAAAAACGAAATAAATTAAGCTAGAAATATAAATATAATGTAATAAAAGTGACAAAAGCTTATTACTAACAAAATAACTAATACTCAAAATTTATATGAAAACTGAAAATATAAAAAAGCTAATATCAATATTAATTAAAAAAAAACTTTTTAAAGAATTTTAAAGAATTCAAAATAATTTATGAATACCACGAGAGAGAGAGAGAGAGAGAGAGAGAGAGAGAGAGAGAGAGAGAGAGAGAGAGAGAGAGAGAGAGAGAGAGAGAGAGAGAGAGTATATTACATAATAAAGAAAATAGCAAAAAAGATTTTTGCAAGCAACATACACTTCCATTCAAACGTTTTTGCTGCGTTTTGGATCAAATAAATGCAGCCTTGGTCAGCAAAAGTATTCCAGCATTTAAAATGAAATGGAATACACTTTATTATCCCCAAGAGGAAATTTAAACAATACATACAAAAGTACATACTATTCCCTACAAAACACAAGTTCCTATACATTACCAATCCTTGCATTAATTAGGTAATTCATAATAATATTACTCATACTAATTTCATTATATTGTAGCAGATGTTTTACCAGTGGACAAATTAGTTTTGGAGGTGTGAAACAGACTTATAGGATCTATCAAAAATGGTACATTTGATGTTTATTTGCTGTACAGATAGTTTTTGGCAGATTTTTCAGAGATTGACAATGTTTATTCACTTTGTTTTAACGGTTTTTCGTGTCTAACCTGTTTGTGTGATTGAGCTATTCATGGGAAACAAGCTCCTGTGGCTCAACATTACAGAGAAGACCACATGCTGTTATCATCTGATGACAATTACATTGTCTGTTAACAGCTGCACGCGCATTCGCACACATATCCAAGTGCACGCACACACAGTGGGACAATCAATAGCGAGTACATGTGCATCGACAAACAGGAGTGATCCTGCTTCAATAATTGCAGGTTAGTCAAGGCTGATTCTCCATGCCTGTGGCGTGACGTGAAAACAGCGCTTGGGTGGCCAATATATATTTAGCGAAAAGGCTAATCAATGGCGTTGTAAAAAGCACAATTACATGGCAAATTGCGGCATGCATAGTGAAAGGGCCAAATTTCTCCTCCATATCGATTCTGGTGGCTAGAATGTCAAACAAACAGGCTTGTTTTTGCAGAGAGATCTCTTTCTCAAAGCCTGCTGGACAGTTTTCAAGTAAAGAGCATACTGTTAGTCGATTGTCTCCAATTAAATACAGACAGAGTGTCTGTAAGAGTGTGTGGGTATCTGCAAGAGTGTGAAATATTATTTTACATGTCAGTAGTGCAAGCAAAATATTAGATCCCAGAGGACGCATTTATTGCTTAGAGGTTGCTCTTTCATTGCACAGGAGACTTAATGGATCTCCCAGTTGCTTTTTATTGAAGTATCAACTGTTTTCTCTCCTAAAATAGATGATACTACTGTATTTCTGACAAACAGTGAGAGAGCTATAACTTTAAAGGAATATTTCACCCAAAAATGAAAATTTGTTGACAATTTACTCACCCTCCAGCCACCCAAGATGTAGATGAGATTGTTTCTTCATCTTAAAAGATTTAGAGAAATTTATCATTGCATCACTTGCTCACAAATGGATCCTCTGCAGTGAATGGGTGCCATCAGAATGAGAGTACAAACAGCTGATAAAAACATCACAATAATCCACAAGTAATGCACACAACTTCAGTCCATCAGTTTATATAGTTTATGCTTTAGTTGAAGCGAAAAGCTGCGTGTTTGTAAGAAACAAATCAATTGTTAGAAAGTTTTAAATTTAAACCGTAGCTTCTGGCCAAAATAATCCATAATAATGCCTCATCCAGTGAAAAAAGTTGATCTTCTGTTGTCCTCTCACATCAAAATCCACCGTCATATTTCTCTCTTGTGTGTGGATAACTGGATTATTGTGTTTTTTTTATCAGCTGTTTGGACTCTCATTCTGACGGCACCCATTCACTGTAGAGGATCCATTGGTGAGAAAGTGATGTAATGCTAAATTTCTCCAAATCTGTTCTGATGAAGAAACAAACTCTACATTGCGGATGACCTGAGGGTGCACAAATTTTCCTTGAATGTGGATGTGATTCCTATAACGCGTCCATGTGTTTGTATGAGTACTCACTGTAAGCATGCGTCTGGATGAGCTGTGGTGTGCTGGCTGGTCCATCGCCAGGCGTGGTAAAGCAAAGCACTGCCGTCTCATACCACGTGAACTTTCTTAAATTGCTAACATAACCATAGTGACGTGACCCATGGAACTCAGGGGCAATTGTCACCATGGTAATACATTCCGGACAGTGTTCGGGCCACACCAGCAACTGTGAGAAAGATACGGAATAACAATAAGACATACACAAAACGTGATTAAAATACACTGCTAGGATTTAATTACGCAAATTCAAATTTATAGTTGCTGTTTTTGTCAGGCATTTAGCCAATCAATCATGCATACACACCTCAGAAGACAATAAACCTGCCAGGCAAATTTAATTAATTCTTTTTTTTTACCTCCAACATAACATGTGTCTCTCTTTCTCTCATAAACCCAGTCAAACACACATTCTCACATCTGTCTCTCTCTACCTTGTATCCCTGGTTGATGCCGTTGATGAACTGCTGGGGGGGTGGTGTCCAGGTGAATTTGATGGTGGTAGAGTTGAGAGCAACAGCATCCACGTCTTGTGGGGACGCTGTAGGGACTGCAGAGTGGAAGACAATTTAGCACTGAAATATTCTGGTAATGTTCATACATATTTTTGCAAAGTGTGCTGTTAAATTTAACTTAAAAGTTCAAAATGATTAGAATTTTGAATGTGTACTGTATACCATGTGGTTTAGAATGGCTCATTCATTCATTCATTCATTCATTCATTCATTCATTCATTCATTCATTCATTCATTCATTCATTCATTCATTCATTCGTCTGACTGTTTGTAGAACTTTATCCACAAAACACTTTATCTTAAATTTTATTTATTAAATGCATTTTAATAAGCAAGTGAGTGTGTGTGAACAATTGTATTATAAAATTGTTAATAATACTAAAATAATACTATAAAATATTGCTATAATACTGCTATAAAATGTAAAACTAAAACTATTAGTTTTCATATTAGAAAATCATTTTTGTTTATAGTAATAAAGCTGAAATAAAATAAGATGTAAATATTACATTATACATTTAAACTTACTGTAAAAACCTTTAGCAAAAATTACAAGTGTTGCTTTAGCAACAAATTGAAATAAAATAAGTTGAAGTACTAAAATTTCTTATACATCATTATAGAATAATTACATTAATAATAATATACATGAATATACATTAGTATAGGGACCAATTCTCACTATTAACTAGTTGCTTATTAGCATGTCTATTATTAACATATTGGCTGTTTATTAGTACTTATAAAGCACATATTCTGCATGACCATAATCTAATAAGCAGCAAATTAGGAGTTTATTGAGTTATAGTTAATGGTTTGTTAATAGCGAGAATTGGACCTTTAAATAAAGTATGACCAAAATAAATTAAGGCTAAAGAGAAAAAAAAAGACAAAACTTAAACCAAATTTAAAATGAAGACTAAAAATATAAATCAAATCTTATTCAAAATATTAAGAAATACCGTACTATATAATACTAAAATAACACTGCTCGGGATTAGCCCAAGTTTACAGTGCTCAACAATACTCTATAAGGAACTTAGTATGAAGTAAACTAAATACTAATGATTAGAACTGAATATTTGGGCATTGTTTCTTTGTACTAATCTGCTTTTGGACCCGACAAAAAATAAGACAACAGTCAAAAGTCTGGCTCAGCGAGAACATATCCATTGTAACTACCTGGATTTTGGAATTAAACGCCTACCCAAACCCCAGTTTCCACGCATACATACTCTATTTTTCAAATGATCGTTCGCAGCGGCACCGATAATCACATACAAATACACAAGAACTACAGTTTGTATTCAAAGCGTTTCTTGTAGCCTATCGGTGTTATGCAGCTGGCCTGAGCGGGAAGTGGAAAGAACAAGATCATATTTCCATAAAGACTTAATGCCGCTTACACTTAATGTGCTTAAGATGGACCCTTTAAGGTCAGGCCTGGCGAGTTGAGTACAGATTAGCTATCGCTCAATTGGATTGGGCACTCCGATTCGTCCTGCTGCCCTTTTCATTTCAACACAATCACACAACGGCACAAGGTTACATTAGTGTGTCCGGAAATCTGAACTGGGACATAAAAACCGCCTCTAACCACGTGTACAAAAGCATTTGTTCCAGTCTCGATGAGAAGAAGGCTCTGCGGACACTGGGTCTCTATTAATCTCTGCAGGAGTATCATTACACTGACGTTAAATAATATGAATAATCACAGCAGAAGGATCTCAGAACACCCCCACACTTCCTTGCGTGCACACTGAAATTCACGCACATAAAGCAAATTAGATTAATTAATGGGCTACGGTCACTGTTTGCACAGAGTCCATAAATGTACTCTTCTTAGAAATAATCTTTCAGATGGCCGATCTGTGCAGTAAAGCCGGCTAATGGATTTTACGGTTCCCATGGTTACTCTAGATCTTTTATGATATCGGTAGCTTAATGAGAAAGACAGTGTTTTGGACCCAAACCTCAAAGATTTGAAACATCAAGGGTTTGCTCCGACTGATGAGGCATTGTGTTTGTGTTTATTTCTGTGTGTGTGTATGTGTGAGGGATGTCTAACCTCCTTGCAGCGTGTACTCAGTGACAGACTGGCTGTACACCCCCAGGCCCGCTCCAGTGTAGGCAGCCACTTGGATTTCATACTGCGTCCAGATGATGAGCTCTCCAATCAGACAGTAATTAATCTCTGCACTGGTGATGTTCTTCAGCTGAAATTCACCAGGCAGACCCGCCAATCTGTACCTGAGTGGGAGGGGGAGAGAAAGAGAATCATGTGTTTTTTTTGGAAGTTGATTGTGAACCTTTAACACAAACACACTCACTCATAATTTCAACTAGATGCATCTTTTGTAGGAAATTAAAGTGGTGCTTACCCATGCACAACTCACAGCTACGATGCTTGAATATTGTGGACAGTTTCAGCACATTGCTATATGGTTGCTAATATAGCTGGATAGTAACTGACTACATGTAATCTGGATTACATAATCAGATGTAAGGCAGACAGTAGTGAAGTATTTTTACTCTGCTGTAAAAGTACTTTTCAGGTGTATGTACTTTATCGGTGTTTTCCTTTAGTAAACTTTTACTCCAAAATATTCCAAAGCATAATATTGTACTTTTTACTGCACTACGTTTCATATTAAATATCATTTAATACTTAATTACATTAGAAATCTAGTACTTTCTTACTTTTATTCAAGTAAAAGTAATTCAAAGTTTTACTTGAGTACAAGAAAATACTACATTTTTAACGTTCTTAAGTATTAAAGGTAAAAAACAACAACTTTTATTTATGAAATATAGTGCAGTAAAAAGTATGAAATTATGCTTTAGAATGTAGTGAAGTAAAAAAAAAAAATTACTTTTTAAATTTACTTAAAAAATAATTCACTACTGTCCATCTCTGCTCGAGATTAGATTACAGTTACTTTTTTATTGATTATATGATTACATATTATTCACACAGCAGTAAAATTTATTTATCATTTATTGATTTTCCCTAATTTCTCCTTTTTATCTTTTTAATGTTCCTTTCTTAAATAGCCTACTGCTTATATACATTCAGAAAGTCTTTGGTTTTGAAGGTGGCTATGACATTTCACAGTTTGGCAAACAAAATGTTTAATGCACTTCATGTTGTTAATTACAATGAATGGAAGATATTTCTTGTTCTTTATCCTTTCATATCAATAAAAAAAGATTATCTTATTTAAATCAATGTGATAAATGAGTAGGGTCAAAAGTAATCTAAAAGTAATGAAAAAGTAGTCAAAAAGTAATCAAAATGTAATGGATTACGTTACTAACTAAAATTGTATTTTTTTTTATTATTATTATTTTTTTTTTACATTTGGAATCAGTAATGGACTACAATTTGTAAGTAATCTCCCCAGCTCTGAACAAAAGTAGTAGTGATGCTTGCCTACAACTCATATCATCTACTACTGAATACATGTAATTTAAAAACCTGGTTGAAAAACCAGGCCCTTCCATCTTAAAGGGATAGTTCACATAAAAATGTCTTATTGATCCAAACCTGTATGCATTTCTTTCTTCTGCGGAACACAAAAGAAGATTTTCGATTCCCAGAAATCTGTTTCTTGTTTCAGTTTTCAATGACATATATTGTATTTTTTTTTGTCCATACAATGGACATCAATGGGAACTGAAAATGTTTGGTTACCTGCATTCTTCAAAACAGCTTTTTGTGTTCCACAGAAGAAAGTAAGTTGTACAAGTTTGGAATGAAATGAGGGTGAGAAAACAATTACAGAAATGTCATTTTGTGTGGACTTTCCCTTTAAAATCATAATGTAATGGAAGTAGCAACATCTTTTCTTCCAAACTGTGATGTACATATACAAGTGTAATGGATTATTGAAAAAAAAAAAGTAGGACGGGATCTTGGTTCAATTCGTCAGTTGTTAACAGTACACATAGATGAATCATTCAGAGTAGGATCAATAGCATGCATTTAGAAAATAGATGATTTTTTCTGAATGTCCATTTCATGCCCGACTTTATGGAAGTTAAGTTTTTTTTTGCAAATCTCTAAGAGCTTTAACCAGCTAAAAGGTAAACCTTAGCTCCAGCAGCTGGTAGTCTATCTGATCAAGTTTCCAGACCAGCTTGGACAAGCTAGACCCTATGTAAAACCAGATGCTAGATTTAATAAACACTGGTTGGATGGTAATATTATAGAGCATAAAAAGTGCAGCCAATTTCGTAAATTTCGTAAAACAAAAAAATCCATTGGCTATTGTCAGTAATGTAACTTTGTAAGAAGCACAACTCAAGCAAAAGTCACTTTCAAACAAATTAGTTTTCTGTTGGTCAACATGGTGAATTTAAATGTCCAGCTTATGTGTAATTTTCGTGGGGAAATCTTTTGCAGGGTTCCTATTGTAAATGTACTGTAAATGCGGTAAATGTGACCATGCCTTTAAGCTGTGCTGTTGCATTACCACTATACCAAAATTGAATGACATTTTTATTGCATTCAGATTCAATATTGTGTACAAAAGAGTGTGTATAGAGATCCATTTTATACAAATTCTAAATTTTTGAAGCTATACATGAAACCATACCTGAGCACATAGCCCCTCAGGACTCCATTGAGCTGTGGTTCAGGGGGCGGCTGCCATTGGACCATGATGCTCTGGTTGGTACGGCCACTAGCCACAATGTTTTTTGGAGGCGCGCTGGGTGGTTCCTCACGCAGCATCAGCCTGAGAGATAACATCATGAGAATCACATCATAAAAGAGAAATATTTAGACCCTGGAGTATTATCTGGGAGTTTCTCCCAGAGGCATCGATAGTTACTAAAAGTTTCCATGGGAGCTTATCCAGTAGTCCTGGAGAGATTGAAATTGATCTTTCTGGTTTGTGCGAAAGGTCTTTTATAGTGCAGGAGTAACTGAGAACTGACCCTGCTGCGGTAAACAGGGTTCGCTGGAATAACCTGAACTTGACTCGGCTTTTTAAAAGTTGAAAACAACACTGGAAAAACAACTTACTGACCAAACTGAGAAGATACATTTTCACCTTGAGACTGTTTATATTCATATTCATATTCATATTCATATTCATATTCATATTCATTTTGAAATAAAGGAATACTTTTATTCAACAAGGATGCATTAAATTGATCAAAAGTGATAGTAATGTTAATGTTACAAAGTAAATAAATAAGTAAATAAATGATGTTCTTTTGAACTTTCTTCTTTCGTTAAAAGTTCTGCTTCTTGAGCAGCAAATCGGCATATTAAAATGATTTCTGAAGGATCATGTGACACTGAAGACTGGAGTAATCTCAGGAATAAATGACATTTTAAAATGTATTAAAATTGAAAACAAAACAAAAAATATATGAGACTTAAGAGACTTCTTTCAAAGACATTAAACAATTTTACTGACTCCAAACAATATACAAAATGATACATCAGCAATTCGATGCTACAGACAACAGACAAATCTGTTAGTTTGACCCCATTAGTGTAAATCAGTGAACTCTTTAATTTCTCAGTTTGATCAATACCATAGGCTTCAAAGTCTGTCTGCAGGATTCTGGAGACTGTAGATCCCTAGAGCAGGCGATAAACAATCCTTCGCTCTAATCTGCGGTTTAAAGGTTATTAGCTTGATTAAGTGAGCAAGGCCTAAAGTGCCTCAAGCAAGCAATCTCGCAGGAAAGTTGCTAAGTCTGATGGATGTTTTGTCAAATAAACAATAATCATCCTAAACCAATTTAACAGGCTTAGAAGCAGTTATTCTGTATCTTTTGGGGTGGGCTGGGGTTAGATTGGGTATTGAGGGGATTTCTATTGTATTGTTTTTGTCATTACTGTGCATGGCATTAACTGTTGTTTATGAATTAAATGCAAATAAAAATGATAAGTTGCGCATTGACTTTGCTTTTGTTAGATTCAACACAAATCAGTAAAAAAGTTAGTTTGACATCGACTTTGTTTGCGGTGTGCAAAATATGGACATACTTCTAGACATGAAACAGTCCTGATTGGAACACATATTCTGTGAGCAATTATACTCTTCCTTTGATGATACTTTGCCAAAAAAAAAAAAGAAGAAGAAGAATAAAAGAAATAGAGATTTAAATTTTTCATATAACTGATGATGATCCTGACATTAATTGGAAACGAGGCCAAAGCAGATAGGTGCTCAAATTTTAATAAGTGCCCTCTCCATCAATATTTGATTTTTTGTGTTTCTGTTCGTCTTCATCTTCGCCGTCTCACTCTCCACAGTCTTTTCCTCTTGTTTTAACTGAGTGTTTTAAATTAAACATTCAGTTTGAAAGATATGTGGTTATACACATAAAGCTGGTGATTTTAGTTTAAACACTACTTTTGAATCAGCTAAAATACAGTATGTAAAACACATACAGAACATTTTGTTTTTGTAAATGAAAACTGAGTTTTGTCTGCTAAGTTAAAAGTAAAATAACAATGAAATTGTTTGTTTTTATACCATACACGGGTCCAAATTTCTGTTTTACACATCAGGGCTAAGAGTGAATAGGTTGAGAAAATGAATGGCCCCACATTATATCAGGTGGACGTAACTACTATACTTACATCAAAAAATAAGTACAATGTATTTATTGTGTTTATATTGTATTGCAAAACACTTTTGCTGCTATTGAGCCAGGATACATACGGGTATAAGGTTAGGGACAGGTTTGGTGGTATGGGTAGGTTTAAGTGTGGGTTAAGGTGTAAGATATGGGTCAACAGTGTGATTATAAATGTAACTACAGAAATTAATTACATATATAATTTTTTAAATATAAGCACAATGTGAAAAACATGTATGTACACAATAAGCGCATTGTATGAAATAATTAATTTAAATGTAAGTACAGTAGCTAAGGCCACCTAATATAAAGCTTATAATATAAAGGACTAATTAAATTGTACAGTACCTGTTTTTTCATGAGGTCAGTTAATCTGTTAGCAAGCTCACATTAGTTATTGTATAACTGTCTCCTTTGACAGAGTTTCTATAATTGCACCAGTCATTTTGCTTAATGGATTTGGCATGTTGCAAATCTTTTTAAAATGTTGTTAACAAGCCCAGACATGGTGTACGTACTTGCTGAGATATTGCATATTGAGCTGATTTCAATAGTACAGTTACAGAAAAATCAGTGCACATTGCATCCATCCAAAAGAGCAAAATAAAGTGTGTGAACAAGAATGAATACAGTCAACAGCTCTCACTGCGTGACAACTGACAAAATGTCAAAGTTGAGCCTAAAGTACTGTAATTAGGGCTGACAATTAATACAATTTGATAAATTGACTGATTAAATGCTGACTAAATAATCAAACCACACTTAATCACATAATCATATAGCCTATAGAGACTCTCCAGTCTGTAGTGTCACATGATCCTTCAGAAATATAAATATATATATACATAAGGTTCCAATTCAGCACCAATTAAACCTGAGCAGCTGAGCATTTCACAAAGTCAGTATGAGAGAAAAGGGAGTCTCTGGCTCAACTGGTACTATTGAAAATATACTGGCAATGTTGGTTTAATAGAGACTTGTTTCAAATAAAAGCTAAGCTGAGAACTAGGAAACAGCATGACAAGCTTTTTAACATGTCCTTGATGATTGAGCAGGCCCTTCTTCCTGCCGTTTTGCAAAGAGTATTTGGCATGTGCATTAGCTTTATGCCTGTGGCTTGAAAAATAGCCATTTGAACTTTTCAGGACATTTAAGTTCTTTAAGCGATTTGATTCGATTTGGAATGCAGTCATTGTGATGTGTGCCAATTTATGCGCGAATAAAAATTCACAAAACAAAATAGAGAGCGCAAAAGGCAGTAGCCTCTGTGTGTGCTAAAGTGTCCTTCCCTCCAGCCAAGTTTCTATTTGACATTCTTTCACCGTGTGGAATTGGCTTTGAGAAATGCTATTTCTCACACCTTCATAGTGTTCCTGGATATGGGAGTTTTTTTCTGCCCATGTGTCATAATGGCTCACAATCAGAGCCAGTGATGAAAGCTCTCATGTAATTCAATTACAATCAGTCTTTCTTTTAAAAGGGTTCAAATCTTGTCCTCACATTTAATAACATTCTCTCTAACTGACTGAGGTTGTGTGTGCGTGTGTGTTGAACACACAAAAATGGTAATTACCAGTTCCAATCTGTTTGACTGGCTATGTAACTTACTACAGTCAAAATTCAAAGGACTTGGAGTTTGTTGGAAACAAAGTTTAGATTGTTAGCATGGCCCAGTTACTTTAACTTCTGCAGTTCCATGACATTGTCAGACAAGATCTGTTACCCTTCCTCAGTGCCTGATCAAAATCATTTATTGCGATATCTTGTTCTAGCTTTTCAATATAGCAAAAACATTTTCCAATATGCTTAGCTAGTATGATGCCTGTGACTGTTTACCTGTTGGTCTCGGCGCTGTACTGTCCACGTCCCACCTGATTGACAGCACACACTCTGAACTGGTATGTTCTTGCTGGTGTTAGACCAATTACTAGTAAACTAGCTAGTGCTGGACTAACATCATCCATATAGACCTTCCATGGAGAATCTGTCAAGAACAACAGACAAAACTAAGTTTCTTAACATCTTAACATACTATTGAATAGGTCACATTCAATGTACAGTACATTACAATGTTCATATGGAAAATAACATAATTTGTGTTGATGTGCAGTGCTGGTGAACGTTAATTTTAAAAGCAATGAATTACAATATTGCGTTACTTACTCTATGAAAAAGTAATTGCATTGCTTAGTTACTTTTAATGGAAAGTACTGCATTATTTATTATTATTTCGATAAACTTATTTGTTTTTTTAATAATAAAAAAACCCAAAAGTTAAATTTATGGAAACTGTAAGGGTATTTTCACAACAAAAATGAAACGAATAAGTCTCAGCCTAGGCACCTCACTTCCAATTTATTTCAACATTGGGACAGGACAGGAGAGCTGTCACTGAATAAATGGGAAAACAAAGTAACTCAGATATTTCATGTAGATTTACAACTTATGCATTACTTGAAAAAACTAGTTACTTCAAAAAAGTAAACTCGCATTACTTGTAATTATAGATGTCATTTTAATGCGTTAACTTAATTAGTTATGAAAAAATATCGCAATTAAAATATTTTTACACAATTAACGCACTGGCCCTGCCCTCAATCCTGTACATCATCTTACATTTCATACAGTGACTGCTGACAAATATCATTCAGTATACCTTTAATCAACATAAGCAGAGGATATCTTAATTGTAATTATTAAGAATTGTAAATTGTAAATTGATATTGTGTATACATTGGCTGATGTTAATAATAATCTCTGACTAATTTTTCTGGACAATATATATTTCTGCCACTACCACAAACACAACTGAAATCACATTCAACAAGTGCGCTATAATGTAAAACATTACATATAAATATAATGAGAAATAATAAAGACAACATGGCTGCTTTTACCACGTTTATTTATTCTGACTAGATTATTTCACAATCCTAAAGACAACAGGTAAAATAAAGTGTCAAAGGGGAGTATTATTTTTATTTTTCTTATTTTACTTGATTTATTATGAGTTGTTTGAATCATCATTTTCTTTACAGCAGTTGGGTAAATGATGAATCTGACCGTGCTGTTGTTTATTCTGGAGGCGTTACTACCCACAACACCCAATAAATGAGCCTATGCGTTTGTGTGTGAGTTCGCAGTACATTAGAAATGATGGGAAGCAGATCAATGAGCAATTTAGATGGTGAAACCACTCAAGCAGACCCAAGAGAAGAAAAGACAGAAACTATGAGCAACTGCAAAAAATAAATCACAAATTCAACAGGAACAGTAAATATTAAGCCGCAGGGACGTGCATGAATACCAATACAGACACACACTCACACACAAAACCATGAAAAAAAGAGAGTGTGATCATTTGGATTTACTGAAAATCAACTCTGTGTGTTTGTACGTTTGTGTATATGAGGAGAGAGAGATCTTGGTGTTTATTAGACACCAAGCACCTCCGCCCCACCCACATTTTTCATTGTCTTTCCTTTGATGATACACAAATCAATCTCTCTCTGCGTTTCCTGTCACTATCTCTTCCAGCATTCATCTTCCACCAATAACAGAGTCTTGGCTTAATACAGTGAAAACAAACCTCCTCCCACTACCCTCCATTACAATCAACTTCCATTTCTCTTCTCTTCTCACTCACTTCAGCCTGTCTGTCTGAGCTTAAGGAGGAAGACAGCAAGAGGTAAATGAGAAAGACCTTCTTCCGTAGAATCCACTGGCTGGAAACCAGCTTAATTGAAAGCTGCAGCTAAGGTGCATTAAGTTTAATAAACCATATGCCAAAGCTCATATAAATAGCACACACACTTACTGTTCTCAGAAAGCTCAATGATGTAACGCAGGAGAGGACTGTTTCCATCAAAGGGCCGAACCCATGACAGAAGAACTGTTCTGCTGTCTGTCTCATTCAGAGCCACCTGCAGGTTACGTGGAGAATGGGGAAGTTCTCTGAAAAAGAGAGAGAGAAAGCCAAATTATGAATCAAAATATGCTTATATGCATTTTTCAGTGTGGTACATTCAAACACAATTCAAATTCAAATTTGAATTCAATTCAGGGAACAGTTTTCTATCACAACTAAATATAGACCTTATGAGTCAGAGAATTTTGACTTTGAACTTCAGTTTTTGCAGTAGCTCTATAGCAATCACTGTTAAAGTAATTAGCTGGTGAATTGCATTTACTTATTGTAGAATTAGCGAAAGTTATCATCAGCACTGTAATGTTCGAAGCGGATGTCATAAATGGCAGTACACTGGAAAAAAAAATAGCGGTTGATTTATAAATTCATATGACCTTACCTTCATGCTGTGGAAATATAAACAGAAGACAGAAGGTAAAAAGGGGTGGAGCTACAAAAGGTTTGTATTTTAAGAAACAGTTTTCAAATTTCAACCTAAAAAATAGTTCAACCCAAAAATCATCAGGCCATCCAAGTTGGAGTTTGTTTTTTCTTAGGACCATGTTGGAGAAATTTATGGAATTAAATGGATCCTCTGCAGAATTTTTAACCTTTGTGCTTAAGTTAAAAAAGTTAATGTGTCACAAAAACAATAAAAAAAAATGTTGTCTTAAAAAATAACTTATAAAGCATGAAATTAATAGTTCAAACAAAGTATTTTTTTTTTTTTTTTTTTGCCTTCATTTACTCCCCTTAATGTGGTTGACTCTATATCATGCGTAGAATACAATGGAAGATATTTTGAAAAATGTCAGGGCTGCAGTCTCATGTGTAAAACTGATTACTTTATTGAGCTTTTTGGTCATTTTTGGAGCTTGAGAAGCAGAACATACTGTTTAAGTGCAGCATGAACATTTAACCTAGTACCTCCTTTTGCTTTCCAAGGACGAAAGTCATCTTCATTTCTCTGTGAACCATCCCTTTAACTTTACTTTCTACTGTTGCAAGATAAAAAGTTCCACTGCTTCTTCAACAACATTACATTTATGAAAACTACATTACAGTACACGTAATACAATTATGCCCTTTGCAGATGCTTGTAATATGTGTGTGAGAATTTATGCCCATCTGTCACAACAGCCTAAATATGCAATAACAGCTAATATTGTTTTAAGCAAGGAACTGCTCTGCCGTTGTCTAACATGTGGTAATAAGAGGACCTGTCCACTGCATGAGATTAACTTGAAAGTCTGTGAAATCACATTAGCATGTGAAGCATTGCCTCTCCTTCAACCGTCTGATGAGTTTTCTTTCAAAAGAGTTTGCAGGCTGTAATATTGAAGGTAGGAGTATATTGTGGTGCTCTGTTATCTTAATGTGACTGTCAAAGGTATTACTGTTATTATTCAAATCACATGTGTTTTCAATTTGTATCTCATAATTTAAATGTCAGCTGTTAGGAGTCTTTTTCTAAAGCCAGCCGAAACCTGTTTTTTTTCTCACAGAATAACATGTCTTAAATTAAATATTGCTTTATTATACATTCTGTTAAGTAGTACTAAAAGAATTGTGCGACAATGCAGTCCTGTAAGCACATTTGCGGATCATACAGTTTATTAAAGTTATGTTTTGTATGATTTATGATTTGTAATATTTTAATTTTTTTCTTACAGTTGAGCTGTGATGCGATTCCATAAGCTACACTCACAATTTTTTAGGCAAGTTTTTTCAAGCTTGCACTGTAGGTTGATTTCCACTAAAAACTAGCAACACAGCAGCATTTGGGTCAACCAATGATATGAGTTTGGGGTGGGACTATCTCTTTGGCTGACCAATGGCGAATGGGGGAGTGTTTGGGAAACCTGATCCTTCAGAAATCAGAGTTCAAAAGAACAGCATTTATTTAAAAGAGTCTTTACTGTGACTTCTAATCAATTTAATTCATTCTTCCTGAATAAAAGCATGGTGTACATATAAAGTACATGCAATCCTTACTTGGTTAAGAAAGACTTTTGACACAAAAGGCATATTTTTTGGCCGATCTGGTATGTTTACATTTTTCTGATTGTGAATAATATTTTCAAATGCATCCAATTAAACAAGCACCACACTCCACCTGTCATTTGTGTTTCTCTGTGTATCTCATCTAACTTCAAAGATCAATGATATTTCCTCTGCATCCATCCATACGACAATCCGTGGGAGAACAACATTCAGCCGTCTAGAAGCAGTAATTAATATCTAAGCACATGCATGTGTGTGTGTGTGTGTGTGTGTGTGTGTGTGTGTGTGTGTTTAATTAGTTCCATGATGCCACAGAAGTGTAGCAACATTGGCTAGTCGTCAAAGGAGCTGATCTTGGCCTTGGGCACCAGGCCTATCTTATTACACTCTCGCTTTATCTCCCTCCCGCCACACACACACACACACACACACACATCACAGCTGCTACATCCTCTGTCCTATCATTACAGCCCATTTTTGGATGGTTGTCTTGGCTTCAGAACTTCTGCTGAGATCCAAGCATTTTCCTCCTACAATAGCACTCCAATACGTAGCGTGAACTGTACAAGTGTATTCGCTTCTGAGCGCCTCGTATCGAGCGTGCATGTTGGCGAGGTCTTTGTGTGTCTATTTCCACTTACATGACTTCCAGTCGGGCGGTTTTCGAGTCGTTTCCAGCAGGTGAGATGACCCTGCAGGTGTAGTCACCGATGTCTCCAGACCATGTCTGGCTGATGTGGAGCGAACCTTCCTTCATTGACACTCGCCCACCAGTCGACACGCTCAGCGGCTTGGTTCCTTTCTTCCATGTATATCTGAGGAGAATAAGACTCTTTATGATGACTCATAATCCACCAAAAATATCACACTCCAAAGACCTGCAGAAAATGCACTTAGCCTCCTGAGACAGAACAACATCAAATGCCATATGATGGCTTCTTTCCCTTATACGCTTCATAATGACCTAAACAAGGAGGATAGAGACAGGGTAAGCTGTCCCTAAAGTAAACTATCCCTAATAAAAAATATGTTTGTGTTTTGTCATTGCCAGAATGGTTAAATGGTTTGACTATCATAGCTGGCCCTAAACATCATAAACCTGACATTCATGCAGGTCTATTCAGCAGTGACAAGCTTAAAAATAAACTGTTTTGGCAGCAGCAACAGTACATGATTAATTACACTTAGATAAAAATCTCTATATTTGTCATTTTCCATTAAAAACATCAGTCTACACTACTGTTCAAATGTTTAGGGTTGTTAAGATTTTAGATGTTTTGTAATTAAGTCGTTTATATTCACTAGGGTTGCATTTATTTGATTAAAAATAAAGTAAAAACAGTAATATTGTGAAATATTATTACAGTTAAAAATTCTATTTTAATATATTTTAAAAAGTGATTTATTCCTGTGATGCAAAGCTGTATTTTCAGTAGCTATAATCCCAGTCTTCAGTGTCACATGATCCTTATATGATCCAATATGTTGATCTGATGAATAAAAAGACCAGCATTTACTGTATATGTAACAGCATTTTTTTTAACAATCTGAAAATCTTGATCAATTTATTCAGCAATATATTGAGTAATATTTTTAACATGAATATTGCAAAAACAACTTGTGAATAATCAGTGCACCCATTCCACGTTCCTAGGTAACTGGCACACAATAAAAATAAGTTATGCACAAATTATTCAGTCACATGACTTGTTTTTGCTGTGCATCTACTGTGGGAATTTATTCAGCATTTACATCATGGTTCATCCGCCTCAAGTCTACCTTCAAACAGCTTAGAAAAGTACTCAAGTGGCACAATTTAAGGAATCATTCATGTCTGAAGCACAAGTTGTGCGGGGTGAGCAGGTTTTGAGTAATAGCAACAGCAATGCTTGACTTACTGTAGCATCGCTAATTAGCAAAAACCAATGCAGACCTTGCAGAGACAATATTATTATGTTTGAGAAATTTAAATGTCAAAATGCGTTCCACAACATGGATCTGAGCTCAAGCTCTGACCTGACGGTGACTCTGGGGTCGTGGGTTGCGGCGCAGTTCAGCACAGCGGTAGTTCCCTTGATGACACGCTGATCCTCAGGGGATGTTGAAATGAAGGTTCGACCTGATTAATAAAATGCAGTTTAGGACAAATTCACGCCACAGTTTAATCATTACCAACATCATTATTCACAGTTCTTTTAACCCTATTAGGTAATTCCCACTGACAGCTTCATTAGCAAAACAGAATGAAATTTACAAAGCATGAACATTCGAATATTCACACTGCATCTCAATGAACATATAGTACAGCTAAGCAAATGAACAACACACACTCTCTCTCACACACAACCCACTGGGTCCAACTGACGATTAAAGCTAATGCGTGTAATATTTTCAACATTTAAATGCTTTCTCCCAGTTTAATGCACAGAGAGTGTTATTATGATACTATTCTAGATTTATTAATATTTTGAATCAGTTTTTATTTTATTTTTTCCATTTTAATTTTAGTTAGCATTTTAGTCGATTTTATGTTTACATAGTTTTTATTCATTTTATTTCAGTTTTAGTTTTAGCTGTTTTATTACATCAACGTGCCTTGGCAACTTTTTTCATTTCAGTTAACGTTTATTTCAAGTAACAAAATGTATTTATTTATTTATTTATTTATGGATTTCATTTTATTTTCAGTTTTAGTTAAAGTAAACTGTAATAGTCCTAACACAGTTGCTCTGCAACTCGAAATGTCAATTCTCAGCTCAACCAATGCACGAGTTTGGACTGGGACTATTTTTTTGTCTGAAAAGTGGTAGATGAGAGTAGTTTTTTCGAAATTCCATTTGGCGTCGCCAATAGTGCCTAAATTACACACTGCAGTTTTAATCTCAAAGACTTCTTGCTTTTCCTTTTAAGTGGCCAATCCACAAACAGCATTATTTAGGCTGGATGTCAAAAA
This sequence comes from Cyprinus carpio, assembly GCF_018340385.1. Lineage (NCBI taxonomy): Eukaryota > Metazoa > Chordata > Actinopteri > Cypriniformes > Cyprinidae > Cyprinus > Cyprinus carpio. The sequence continues at coordinate 18,108,487 of NC_056597.1, read as the reverse complement.
TGCTCTTCGACACTTCCACGCTCCCACGCTTGAGCGAAAACCTACATCAGCATCATTAAGCATGCAGAGCAAGATAAACCGAGGCCTTGGGATTTAAGGATGACACTATTCCGGTGTGAAATTACTGCAAAAGACTTAACATTTCACAAATACTGTGCTCTGCTATGCCTTTACAATCAGCCTAGCTAATGAATGCTGCTATTAAGCCGAACAATGACTGCTGATAAAAGGCATGTTTGGAAATTGTCTGTAATCCTGCCTCCGCTGAATTTCAAATACACTGCATTTGATTGTACTTTCAAGTCATAAAAAAAAAAAAAAAAAAATCACAATTTTACACTTTCGTACTCAAGACTGTCAGGGCCACTGTTGTGTTGACCAGTCCCTCAGAGTTAGATGCCAAGCACGTATAGTTTCCTGCGTCGCTCAGCATTATGGGGAGTATCCGTAAGCCTCCGGACTCCAGCAGAGTGAAACGAGGCATCTGCACCGTTCCGCTCGCTAACACCTGAGAACCTGTAAGATTCACAGGTTTTAGTCACTGCTTACAAGTTTCACGTGTAACCGTGTAAATGACGTGCAAAGGAGTGTGAATATAATCTAAAGCACCTTTCCTCCAAACAATGGCAGGTTTGGGGGCACCGGATGTCTCACAGGTGAAGACAGCTGACGCTCCATCAGTCACAGTGATGTCAGAAGGGGGCGTGGTGAAAGATGGGGACACGCCTACCATGAAAACAAGTGAGTCAGATAACTGAAAATCTAAGAGATATAGAGGTGATAAGGGTGAATATGCATCCTCTTTTCCTGGAAATTGTCTGGCCAGGATTTCTAAATTGCCTAAAATGGGAGGATGAATCAGGACTGAAAAGTAGGTCAGTCACATGCAGGCATTGTACATAATAAACCAATTGTGGTGTGCAAGAAGGTGGGGTCTACAGAACGCTCAAAGAAATGCAAATACAAGTACAAGATTACTAAGATCACTATAAAAAGCATGTCATTAGGAATAAATAATGTATGGTCACCCTAGCCAATAAGAATTTGGACACTTTAAAAATTAATAATGTCATCACATTAGATAAAATATCAACCTTTTCAAGCAAAACTTAGGATTTACAACAGATATGCTGTTCAAACGTGTCCTTAAGTGTGGCAAATATACTTGCTGTATATACAATATACAAATGTACTTGTGTTTAGAGTGAACAAACTGCAGCTTTAAATATCACACCACTATTATAAAATTCAGTTATTCAAGTTATTGACTTGCTAATTAATATCATAAACATGATGAATTTGCCTAACTTTAAAACTCTCAAACTTAAATAAAAAATGGTGTAAAGTGAAATGAAACTTGAGAGAAAAAAAAGAGATGAGGATAACTGAGCGAAAGAGAGCTGGAGGTGTTGATTAAGTGCCGAGTGTGTGTGTGTGTGTGTTTGTGTGTGTGTTAAAGGTTGATCTCTCAGTAGACACTGATTAATTACACAGATCAATGAGGGGTCTCTGAACTCCCTGATCAATTCACAACCGAGAGGGAAAGAGAGCAAGATCACTGACTTTTAAAACGTCCATGGCTGTATTGATGCATCTTCCTCCCATTAGCTTGAAGCAATAGTTCACCCAGAAATGAAAATTCTGTCATCATTTACTCAGCCTCATGTCATTCCAAAGCCATATTACTTTTCTTTTCCAGTGGAATGAATTTTAGGAAGAATCCATATAATGAAAACATATGTTAACTAGCACCAAAATAAATTCTAAATGTCTTTGTGCTACTCAAGGCCTCTCAGTCATACAGGTTTGGAACAACATGTGGATGAGTACATGATGGCAGTATTGCATTTTTTGGTGAAATGTTCCTATAGCTGTTCATCTTACTTGTGACGACCAAGTTGGTATATGCCTGGATTTCTCCGGCCGTGTTTTCAGCGAAGCACTGGAAAATTCCAGCATCGTCTGGTTGAATTCTCCGCACTTGCAGAACCATTGAGGAGGAGGTGAGTTTGTATCGAGGGTTGTTCAGTGTGGAGAGGGGGACGGCATCTTTGAACCATTCCAGCTTCGGTGTGGGAACCCCTGAATAATACATGAAGCATGTCAATGTGTTTAAATAAATATATATATAATTACAATATAAGTATATATAAGTAAGATTTTTAATGCTGCATTTATTTGATCAAAAATACAGAAAAAAACATTAAAACTGAGAAATATTATTTTTAATTTTTTTAATTTAGTTTTTATTGTAATATCCTTTAAAATAGAATTTATATTTGCGATGCAAAGCTGAATTTTCAGCATTATTACTCCAGTCTTTAGTGTCACATGGTCCTTCAGGAATCATTCTAATCTGCTTATCAATGTTGGAAACAGTTGCTTAATATTAAATTATAATAATAATAAACTGAACCTCTAACTCTAGCATTCTCTATTCTTTTTTATTCTAATTGTTTTCTTTTTTATTTACTATAAAAATGACCCTCAAAAACTAGCATTCTCTGTTCTTTTTCTATATATGCATTAAAATGAAAAAAAAAAGTATCATGCTTTCTACAAACATTTTAGGCAGGCAAATTCTGATTTCAATGCAACCATTGTTAATAACTGTGCACCTATATTAATTTATAATAATTAAGCAACAAATCAGCATTTTATAATATCTGAAGTATTATGTGAACATAAAAAACTGGAGTAATAGCTACATTTTGTTATCATGGGAATAAATACAATTTTAAAATAAATTAAAATAGAAATAGTAACTGATATAGCTGTAATAATATTTAATACAAGTTTTAATGTATTTTGGTCTTATTAATGCAGCCTTGGTGAGCATGAAATACTTCTTTCAAAAACATTAAAATCTTAATTACTCCAAACTTTAACCAGAGTGTATGCACCCCGAGTTTTTTTTAAGGGCTAGATTTACACAAATGCCACATGACATTTGATAGAAGAGAGAATTATTACCAAAGCAGACACACACACATATACACACACACACACACACTGCTTGATTTATCACAAGTTAACGTTTTCATCAATAGACCATCATCAGGGCACACTTTGGTTTAATTAATGAAAATTTAATCTAATAAATTGGCTTTGATTGATTAAACTTCCAATAAAATTTTGACATGCTTCACAGACAAAAAAGCAGAAGATTTGGAGAGGATAAGAGAGGGAACGAGAAATCAAGAAGCGAGCACGGAAACGAATAAAACGGCAATTATACGTATTAGCAATAATTGTAAATTAAGTTCATCTGTAGGAACTCATGATATGCTCATCACGATATGCAAATTAAAGAATATATCATGGATAAATCCTGCAGCTCAACACTTTAAAAGGTCAAATAGTGAGAATCCGCTCCACCCGCCTCCCATCGTTGATAGTCGTGTCACACCCACAGGGATGCAAGACAAGGATGTTAAAATAAGACTGTCAAAAACAAGCTCGCTGTAATTAAATTTCTGACAGTTTATGACAAAGTGCGCACAAACTCAGCTTCACACCCTTACGAAAGTGCAAAAAGAGCGAGACGAGATTCACAGCAAGTGTAAATTGCAGAAGTACAATCTCTGCCACAAAAAAGAAAAAGTCTCAGTTTTCAAAAGTTTCATGAAAGTGAAACTGTCCGGATTTCTGTTAAATAAAGGAGAAAAATATTACGATAGAAAGAAGGGGAGAAGAAAGAACCGTTTGAGGTCTCTCTTTACGAATTTTCCTTGTTAGAAGTCATGAAAAGTTTAACTTTTAGACACTTGGAATTTGTTGCTGAAATGTAGGTCAGATTTACGCAGCTTGTTAAAAGGATTTTCTAGTTGGATTCTATTACTCCATTGCACTGTGAGCCATTGATATACCTAATGTCTTTTAACTAGATCCTAACGTATTATGAACACTGATGCCAATTAGCGGCTAATTCCATTAGTGCCTCGCTCGCCTTTTCTAATGTACTTGACCGCTTATTCTAGATCACTCATTTAGTCAATTAAATAAAGATGAATTCAAATAAGGACACGTGGAGGAAACGAGCGGGGGACGATGCGGCACGCTTGGAGAAAAGGTCAAATTTGTGAGGCGACAAACGGCTGTGATAAAAGTCTTCCTGTTGACTCAGCACATAAAATGATTGACGTTCTTATAGCAAATAGTCATCTGAAAGCACACCGGCCACAGTAAAATGAACATGCTATAACATTGTGCAGAAATGGGAACATTATGCTTTTAAAAGATGCATTTAAAGGTATTGCGCTGGAAGTTAAGTGACTTTTTTGTGCAAGTGCTGGCAGTTTTTATACCCCTGACAATATAAAGATTATAGTTTCCTGCAGGGGGATAGTTATACAACAGCATATACACAGTATGTAGGACATGTATTATATGACTCTAAAGTGGTCAAACTCAGGGGTGCTGCAGTAATTTGATAGGTGCAACAAAGCCTTTGTCTCCAGGAGAGGTGGGGCTTACCTTTGGCTTGACAGTGAAGCTCCACGATTTTCTCAACTTCTGTTATCACCGACCTTTTTGGTTTTGACGTGAAGTACGGAGGCTCTGTGATCATACAACACACACACACACACACACACATACACACACACACACACACACACACACACACACACACACACACACACACACACACACACACACACACACACACACGCACACACAGTATACTTGTCAGTACACACAAGATTTCAATGTTTTCTGAAGAAAAGGTGATTGCTTAGGTGTTCTGAGATGTATTCTAGATGGTTGCTAGAGTGTTGTTAAGTGGTTGCTTAGATGTTTTGGGTGGTTGTTTATGTTAGGGCGACCAAATGTGCCTTTTCCCAGGACATGTCCTGGCCAGGATTTCTATATTGCCTAAAATATCCAGGTTGTGGCTTTGGTTTCCTGTTTACATACTTAACGAAGGTAATGATCATTTGACCAAAAACATGCAGACATTGTAAGTAATCGACCAATCGTGGTGCGTGAGAAGGTGGGATCTACAGAGAATGGTCAAAGCGATGCAAATACATGTACATATTGGTGTTCGACTTGAAGCAGCACTGAGCGTACCGATCAGTGTATGACATCAAACTACCGTGAGATTGATTCAAAAGCACAAGAAGCCGTCTGCTCTCTAGAGCTCCCACGGTACTTTGTCATACAACAATCGGTCTGTGCAGCGCAAACAAAGCCAAAACGTGGATATTTTAGGCAATATAGAAATCCTGGCCAGGACGCATCCTGGGACAATGGCACGTTTGGTCACCCTAGTTTATGTATTGGTGGAAGACATCATGTGTTGTGTCCCTCATACCAGTGGGCCTTCATTTATATTTTCACCATTTAATACCAATATGAGTGTGTTCCACAGTTTGCTGACATTCAAGAAGTGTATTTTGAAGTCATGATGAAAGAGTTAAAATAATGGATGAGTACTTTCACTAAACTACATGTAAAAAGCAAAAAGTGAGCCCAGACTTTTCCAGGAGTCTTTGGTGCCACACTTAGCTCATTATATTAGTAAAAAGGTTTTCTATAAATGTATACATAAAAAAGAAAACACTTTCATCCATTGCACTTTTATTTTCCTCTTTATTTTCAGATTTCATGACAGGAAGAGCAAGACTCTTGTTACTTTTTCACACACCTGGAATTTGTTTTTTTTTCTCGCTCTTGCCTTGTCTAACTCACTTCAAATGAAAAAGACAAAGGACCTGTTAAGCGTGATGCTGATAACAGCTTTTCACTTACTGAAGAATATCGATAAAAAAGGAAGGGGTTAAACAAATAACAACAACAGCAACAAAAAACGAACGCCATTACAATGTCACAGACTTTCTAATTCGTCCTTTCTTCTCTCTTTGCTCTCCACCTTTTGGTTCTTCCCTGACAAATCAGCACTTATTCAGTCTCATTGTACGTTTATGCAGATTAGGATATACATATTCAGATTGGCGCCTGGATCGGATTCAACGGCAGAAACAATAAATGGCTCCTCCATCTCAGCCTCTTTTCCACTGCTGGCTGCTCTGACATGTTCACTTTATCTTTCTATAAAAGTCTCTCTGAGCCTACAACAGCCCCAATTTATTCATCACTCCATTGGCTGCCTCATGCATATGCATGCCTCCTTTCGCCCAATCATGTAAGGCGCACACCTGTCAGATAAGCTCATGGAAAGAATATTCGTAGCTGTTTCTAATAAGAGTGCGAGTCGAGGTATAAATATTCATAGCACATCTTTTGGTGAAAAAGATCTCAGGGCAGAGAATAATATTTGTGTTTTTTGGATTAAAGAGTATGGATGTTAAGGAGGCTGAGGATGTTTAAGCCTAATGACCTTATGGAAAAACTGGAAACTAAGAGTCATGATGCTCAGATAAAATGCCAAGGATTTGTCAGGAAAAAAAAAAGAAGCTGAGAGCCGACTTGCTACTGTGTGAATAGAGAATTCACTTTTACAAATTTCTACATTTGTCCACCCACTTACTGAGATACAAAGAAAAAAATTAACTAAATAGGCAAAAAGACAACTTTAGAGTGTCTACAAGTGTGCTTCACTAGTCCTCAAAAGTGAAGCCATCGCGTTTCAATCGCCCCAAGGTGGCTGGTCCCAGTATAGGTCATAAACCCCACCCTCTCCATGTAATCTAATGGGACGTGAGACAAACGAAATAATTCAATTTCACTTCAAATATTTTGATTTCAAACATGGTTTTTGTCATTTGATGTAGATTTTATCATGCTGATGTAAGTTAGGGTGTTCGTTTTTTTAAATAAGTTTGGTTTTAGTTAGTTATGCGATGCTACAAAAACGGGAGTGGGACGTCAGGATTGACAGCTGAGAGTGACAGCTTGTCTGTGCGAACTGAGGTGCCAATGGACTTTTTCGGGATCTTTAGGAAGATATTGGAGTTAACCTATTTTAACACAAGCCTCTTATATGGCAATCAGAAGACAAAAATGGGACCAGTCAGGCTAATTTAAAAAAGGGTCAGGGGTGTGTGTTGGCGATTAACTCTGCGGGTGTGTGGGCGGGATGCAGCTCCACTTTGCTCTCTACTGCGCAGACTCTGGTCCCAAATCAGCGCAATATGGCCGCGAACTATTGGGACAATGGCGGCATCACTTTTCTTCAATGGAAGTGAATGAAGGTGCGTCGTCCATCTTTTTTACAGTCTATGGTCTACAACAGGGCTGATGTGTCACTAAAGCCTGCATTTAAACTTCTCCTGCGACGAAGGCGTCTGTTGATGAAAATGTCACAGAGGCAGTTCCAACTTTGATTTTTGGATTTTGAATGTATTTCTGATTTCATACGGACTCTTTCCACACCCTCAGAAATATTTCTTAATCAAACCTAGCCATCAAATGCTCAATCAGAGTTTTATCTATGATTTAGCTACTTTAACCTTCAGTAAATCAGATAGAACTACTGGGCAATGTCACTAAATCAAGAGCAGAGAGGTCACTTTGTTTAAGGTACTATAATATGGACAGCAGCATACATATGTCTTTAAATGAAGCTTGACTATTATTTAAAAGTTGTGTAGGTTGAGTGTGTTTATAACTAACTAATTGATAAATGAATAGAAAAATGCAATGTTAAATGATAAGAGACAATCAACTTATTGGTAAACGCATCATCTGATCTTTACAACAGCATTGAAAGCCTAACTATAAACTTAAATATATAATTAATATAAAAATAAAGTAACCAAAAAGTAACTAAAAATTACTCCAACTCTAGATAATGGCAAAGTATAGCAATAATGATACAGAGGAACAATAGGCCTATGACTGGAACTTTCATATATATAAAATAAACAAGTGCAATATAGTTATCATTGAACAATATAGTTTTCACTTTTGGGTTCTCAAATTTGATGATGTTTTTAAATTTTATTGCTGAACTGGCATATGTACAGTAATTCATACATAAGCTTGTAGCTGTACTTGACTAGACATAGCTGCACAGAGGCATTGAAAAACTGGCCATGGAAGTGGACTGACTTGCTTTAAAAGAGATCTGGTATTATACAAGACAAAAATTAGCTGACTGCAGTATTTAATTCAACAATATGCCTGAATTCAGACATCTCTTCAGGGCATTTCAGTAAAATAATACTTAAAAATCTGTCTGAACCGGCACGTATAGTAACACCAATCATCTTACCCAGCACGGAGAGGTACGCTTTGGCCTCTGTGCTCTTTTGACTGCTGTTTCTGAGCGCAGCCTCACACACGTACAGACCCACGTCCGCTGAGGTTGGGTTACTGATGACCAGCCTGCGACCGAACGAGTCCACTCCTGCTGTTAGTCTCACCCCATTACGCTTCCAGAACACCTGCAGCCTGTCAAGAGATCTGCTCCACGGAAACACACAAAACACAGCACATTAACTGCCATAATGAAAGTAATACTCATGCCAAGAATTATGAAGAGCATAGCAACTACTGTACAGTATGTGTTATGTGTTAAATATGCAAGAAAAATACATACACTACATGGTCAAAAGTATGTGGGCACCCTGACTTAACAGGTTGGCTATGCCCCAAATTCAAGCCGAGACAAATTGTAATGTTTAAAGCCAACTTTTGTGGGTTTTAGCCAATGTTTGTTAGCTTTGATGTCATATACTGTATACTACCAAAAAGATTTGGGATCCATAAGATTGATTGCTTGATTGATAGATAGATTGTTTGATTGATTGATTTATTGATTAGCTGATTGACTGATTGATTGATTGATTGATCGATTGTTTATTTATTTATTGTGTCTTTTATTTGAATTAAAAAACAGCAATTTTTTGAAATATAAAAACAACTGAAAGTAACTGCTTTCTGATTTAATAAATTATAAAATGTACTTTATTCATGTGTTGGCAAGACTCCAATAAAATGCCAAAAAATTTTGTTGTTTTTTTTTCCAAATAAATTCTGTTCCCTTTCGATACTTCACTCATACTGCGTACGAAAGTACTCGCTCCATATCTCAGGGAACCGAGGTTACGTTCGTAACCGAGTACATTCTTTTTTATTCACCAAATAATCCAGGAAAAAATACATGTATCACAGTTTCTACAGAAATATTAAGCAGCACAACTGTTTTTCACATTGATATTAATCAGAAATGTTTCTTGAGCACCAATCAGCAAATTACGATATTTTTTAAGATTCATGTGACACTGGAGACTGGAATAATGGAAGATTTTGCTTTGAAATAAATGACAATAAAATGTATTAAAATATAAATTAAGTTTTATGGGGTCAGTTGTTTTGAAATGAAATTCTCAGCCAGCTTTACTGTATCTACAACTACATACTTTTGTCCACATAGCGTATTTGACTAAATTGAAAAGAAGAATCTGATTTAATTAAGTTGAAACAGTTTCTTGTACAGCAAGAAAATGTGAAATGACAGATATGATCACAATTCAAAATGACTTACACTAAATTACATAACCAATGTGATGGATAATAAAAACAATGTAACGATGACAAACATCTGTGAAATTATACAGGAAGCCTGTTATTAACGGAACCCTGGCAGTGAGTCACTGCTGTCGAGGGCAACCCACCTCGCATTAGCAACGCACTCAAGAGTAGCCTCACTCGCCCCGGCAACCACTGATGTGTTCTTAGGTGCAATCACTATCACCGGGGCAACCAGTTCAGCCGGGGCAATAACGTCTGAGATGGAGAAAGGGAAAAGAAAGGTAAAAAAGAGAGAGACAGCTGATTATTGGCACAATCAATCAGGTTAATAGACTGAACATCATGGGGGAGATAAGGCTTTGTGATGAGGTGCTAAGTTTTTTCTTTGTCCTTTTTATCCTCTCTCTGAATCATTCTGTTCTCTGAAAAATAATACATGCAGAAGAAAGTCAAATGACTATCCATGGTTGACAGATGATAGAGGAGGGGAAGAAAGAGTGGGAGATGGGGAAAGATAGGTGAGTGGCGAAAATGACATGTGATTGCATCTTTAAAGGAATAGTTCACCCTGAAATGAAAATTATGTCATTTTCTCATCCTCATGCCATTCCGTGCAATTAAATAAATGAGAACTGGAGCTTTCGATCACAATAAGGATGCAAAAGCAACAAAAAATATCACAAGAGCTGCACATTTGACTTCTACGATGTATAAAATCTTTCTACAGTATATGTTATATTTCCTAGCATATTCATTTGAGGTAGTGATATCTGTTCATCAAAGGTTCCTGAAAAAAAGTATCAAGGTTTCCACAATAATATATTAAGAACCACAACTGCACACAGTAGAACGAGTGAAGTCTGATTCTTTTGAGTCAGATCTTTTCAATGAATCAGTTTGTTCAGTTCACAAAACCAGGCTGAATTCATGCATGAATCAGTTCTTGAGTTTAAATCACTGATTCGTTGATTCGGTCACATTGACTCTTGCATTAACAACTAAAGGGATGAGAAAAATTATCTATGAAGTATGAACTACAAAATTTTTGGATCTTTTTGATCTGTTTGTCACTCACATGGCTTCATTAGACTTGGAATAAAACATATGAGTCACAGAGTTTAATATAGTATAACTATTAGAGTTACACTTACAGTATGATACTTATACGGTACACTCAAGCGGCAACCTCCCGCTCTCTCTCCTGAAGCCAACAAGGAAGTGACTAAAACTGTAATTCGTCGACTGGCCACTTGAGGCTGGCTGCAAAAGGGAGTCAGTCCCATAGACTCCTCATGTTAAAATGCCCAACTTTACAACAGAAAAAAACGTTTACAGCTTGGTTCAAAAAAAGATTTTGGTCTGTATAGCTAATTTTGGCCTTCGTGACAACTGTGAGGGGGGTACATTTTTTTTATAACTCATCTGTTTAAATTATATTAAGCCTTAAACTTCTGCATAATTAAGGGCGTGGCCACTTGAGTGACAGGTGGATTGCCGCTGCTGACACTGCTGTCGTGCTAGGTGGGCGTGACTTCAGCAACCAGCTTCCACCTATTTGCCATTTTCAATTATCTGTGAGTGACGCGCTGCCAAGATCGCTTCAAAAACGCTCTTCAGGAATCTACGGGTGACGTCACGGACACTAAGTCCATGTTTTTATACAGTCTATGGGTACACTGGTGTAGAAAACATTTTCACAAAGAAATGGCTAGTATATTTCACAAACAGTAACAAAGAAATGCCAAGTAACACATTAAAAGTGAATTTTAGAAGCAGAAAAAAACCCTGAAATATTATTTTCTTGTAAAACGTACTCCAATCATTTTTGTTTTATTTACATCTTTTAAATGTCATTCTTTATACTTTTGCATCCTTTTATTGTTTAAAACTTCACTCGTCATATTATGCATTATCTTTAAATGCCATGAAATAAAAGAAGGAATAATGAAATAATGAAAGAATTTTCCTTTTATGAAAATGGTTCCTTTAAGAATCAGGGAGAATGGCGAGAACATGCACCTCAGATAAAAACCAGTCTACTATGATTGATAAACTGGCACACAGACACACACACACACAAGCTTTGATCTGATCTTTGATCAGTGACTGGAAAGGTGTAATGCATTCTCACTTTCTCTGAACACAGAAGTGATAGATGCTTTAACTTTTGTAATCTCAGTAGGAATGTATGCAATTTATGCATTCATCTGGCTGTATCTAATCATTCAAAAAGATGACAAACAAAGCACAAAAAACCTAGCATAAAACTGCGAGTGAAAATGAAATACAGAAAAACTGAGCTAGCGAATGGAATTGGACAGGAAAAGTCAATAAGAAGAGGATATATAAAAGTACTATTTCTGAAAGTCTAAAAACGAAGTGCTATTTCAAAAGTTGTTGTGTATGTGCACTCTAAATGTAGCCAGTATGTGTTAAACGGTGGCACCTCAGATTTGGATCTTATTACCCGGCATGAAACCTGATTTGCATAGACTGGCACATTTTAAAGTTATGTCTAGTACCAATTACACAAAGCAAACCTTGGATACATCTGGTGTTAAATATCTTCCAGATTTCAACTACTGATGTACACAGAGCATAAGAGCTCAGCGTGATTTACACATCTTGTTCTTGGAAAAACAATTCTTTCAACCTGTTTTTTCATGTTAATATGCTAATGGTTAATATTTTAGAAACAGGTGACATTAAAATTGTTCTTTTCTTTTGTCTAAAAAACAAACAAACAAACAAAAAAACTTAAATCTGCTTTAAAATGGCACAAAATTAAGGCATCACAACATTATTCAATTCAGTTCAAGTTTATTTGTATAGCGCATTTTACAATACAAATCGTTGCAAAGCAACTTTACAGAAAATTATTATATTTAGTAGAAGCTTATCTGTGGTGACTGTCAGTTAATGTACATATGCCAGAAATGTCCGGAAAAATCAATTAAAGATGTAATTATATATTGCACATAATTGTATATACTGTATTATAATGTACAGTTTGGAAAATGGATATTCATTTTGAGGTTTGAGAAAGATTACATTTATTTATTTATTTAATATCACTGACCACATGGTTTTTGGTTACATTTATTTAAATACATAACAATTTAAATAAATAAATAACAAATTAGCATGTTAGCTAAAAATTGTTAAACCACGCAACGTTAAATCATGCTAGAAACTTACTAACCCTTATGAAAATGAACCTTGGTTTTAAAAAAACCAACGCGCTACAACTTGTTAGCAGTATGTTAAATTATGCTAGAAACATACTCGCAATGTGCTAAAATGCTTTGTTAAAACATGCTAGCAACATGCTTAATCAGGCTACCAAATGCTAGAAATGTGCTAATATTTGTAAGCAACATGCTAAACCATGCTAGCAATGTGATAAAACATGTTAAATCGCCTGCTAAAACATACTTGCGACTTGCAAAAACATGCTAGCAAAATGCTAAACCATGCTAGCAATGTGATAAAACGTGTTAAATCGCTTGATAAAACATACTTGCGACTTGCTAAAACATGCTAACAACATGCTAAATCATGCTAGCAGTAAGTTAAATCATGTTAGCAACTTACTAAAACATGACAACAAAGTGTTAAATCACGCTAGACACATGATAGCAATGTTCTAAAATGTTAAAATGTTTAAACGTTAAAAACATGCTTAATCATGCCAGAACTGTATACAGTAGAACCAGTGAAGTCTGATTCATGAACAAATCATGAACAAATCATTTGAGTCAGAACTTTTCAATGATCTGATTCACAAAACCAGGCTGAATTCATGCATGAATCAGTTCTTGAGTTTAAACTACTGATTCAGTGATTCAAACACATTGATTCTTGCATTAATAACTAAATGGAGGATAAAATTATCTATGAAGTATGAATAACAACACTTGGATCTTTTGGGTGTTAAATCATGCTAGAAATATGCTAGCAATATGTTAAAATGTTAAAATGTTTTGTTAAAACATGCCAACAACATGCTAAATCATGCTAGAAATGTTCTAAACATGTTAGCAACATGTTAAAACATGCTAGAAATGTAGCTGCAAGATGTTAAATCATACAATATGCTAAAACATGTTAACATCATGTTTGATCATATTAGCAACCTTTAATTCTCTGACTTCTCTGAGTAGCTATACCTTCAAACTTCAAGATTTTCAAGGTTATCTTGAACTAAGACAACGCTTTGTCAAGCCATCATCAATGTCATCAAAAATTATCTGCCTAGTTATTAATATAAGCTAATATGCATATATATGAAAAGAAAAAAAAATCAACCAGTCAGTGCTCTCTGGTTTCAGGGGTTGAAATGGCTGTGATCGATCGATAGGAACATTGTTCCAGAACCAACAAACAACTGTACACTAAATCAGACTTTGTGAAATGCAATATCATGCTGAACGGCAAACAATTAACATAAATACATTAAATATGATCCAACTGAAATAAAGAATCCCACTCTAGCTCACATCCCTCACCTCTGCTGACAGAATAATTGTGCGAGTCTATCTATTCTCATATTGTGCTTCGGGAAATGCTGATTATAGCTGCGTGTTATGTTTCAGAGTGAGCTCAGAAGTACAGTAGCCTGAAGAATGCCGCAAATGAAAAGGAGGATTTGCACTAAGGGGAAAAGACAGTGTGTCGTGCTTCTGAGGTAATGTTGCTGTCAGCGGCTTATACAGCCTCATGCACTCAAGTCAGAATGGTGTTTGACATGGTGTTGACACGGTGTTGTCTTCCACGGGTTGGTTTTCATCAGGCGCAGAGATTAGCAGCCTTGAGCATATCGAGATGGCCATAAAACGATGTAGAACACAGCTACAGGGACACACAGAGTCCACACACGAGGATAGGGGTCATTTGGTGAGATCGGATGTAATAATCTTAATCCAGTGTCTGTCTGCATGAGTAGTGAGTGAGATTACGACATGTGGAGATATTAAATTTGTCTCTGAGGAGAATCCATTATCTTAAGCCTCTAACAAATCCATCTAAACACACAGTACAAGAGAGATTACACACACACACACAGAGGAAGAGAGCATGGGCGAGAGCAGACAAGAAAGAGAGAGCACAGAAATATTTTTTTCTCAGGACTCTCAGCTATGATTGGTCAATGTGTGCACATATTAATCAGTGTGAAACTACATATCATGCTGTGTGTGTGGGTTTAGCTTTAGGATTTCAATTTTAAGGCCTGTAGAATAATTTCAGATGATCAGACAAAAACTTGGATATGCAGCATGCATATGTTATATACAGAATGCAAAATAATTGGAGAAAAATAAAGAGATCCAATAAAGATAAACAACAGTATAGTTGCTATTTTTGGAATGAAATTCATGCATTATGAAATCATAAACATTTCTTATGCTTCAATGCACTCATAATATTAATACATTAATTCCATAAAAAAAAAATCCAAAATAAAATAAAATAAAAACTTCTGAATAATTCAAACAAAATTGTCTTTAAGGAAATGAAAGTATTGTAAATATACAGTACATGGGTTTTGTGACAATTACTTGATTTATAATAATTATAGGGCTGCAACTAACGATCATTTTGCTAATGAATTAATTTGTAGATTATTTATTTAATTGATTAAATTGATTAAAACATTATGTTAAAAAATAAAAATACAAATTTAATCCTTTATTTACAAAAATGATACTCCACATCCTGCCCAATGATGTCCTGCAGACAATGTGCAATTTGAAGTTCATGAAAATATATATAATGACTTTATTTACTCATCTGAACATAGTTATTATATTACATTTATACTCCATTACTAAAAACC